>NC_041806.1:12332609-12637131 GCF_900964775.1 Scleropages formosus
GAAAAATTACACTGATCTTCAGTGGAACTTACAGAACCCGCAAATATTTTTTTGAAATTTCTGCGTTGGAGTGCTGTTAATCCTATTTCTTTTCGATAAGGCCTCTTTATGATTGCTCTGTAAATGTAACAGCTCTCAAAATAACCACAAGCTATGCAGAGGACTGCACGGGTCACATCTACACCCACATCGCAATTGACAGCACCTGACACTGGTCAAGTGCCTGATGACAATTAAAGCACTCGGCTTTAAAAGACCCTCCTCAGCTCCTTTGCACTCATGGAATCTCAATGAGACAACTGTCTTCCTTTGCACTGCCTTTATTCCAAGTCCCAGTTCTTCGTTCCCTGGCTTTTGACTATTCACCCTGTTACCTGACAACATCGATGGATCCTCGCTCCCACTCTGACCGCCGATCGACCGACTTTTTGCCCGTCCTTGACAATGAGAACTTGCCTGACCCCTGGGTTCCTGACAAGCGATCCTGCACTCGGGTCCAGCCATCCCCACGTCCTCTGTTCCAAGTGACAACATGAGGGTAAGCCAGTATTTAGAGCAAAACCACACCCAGTGGATTTAATTGATATAGCTGTGTAGGTTTGTTTTGGATCATTTCCATTGTCAGGGACTGAAATGGCTTTGGGCATGGAGCAGTGGAGGTAGATGGGAGGGTTATGAGAGGCACTATCACTTTCAGGTAAGTTCCAATGGGATTCTGAAAAGGCCATTTAACAGAAGTACATACTACTTATTTTCTCCTTTTGATATCTCTGGAAGATTTTTTACAGTACCCCAGTTTTCGCCACTGGGGTACTGTAAAAAAGATTGCCTGTCTAAAGTGACAGATTGCCTGTCTAAAGTAACTGTAGGATTGTGCTGACCTTGTTAATATCTGAGATGATCACTTGTTGTTCCTGGTATCGCCTGTAGATGGCAGTAGTGCATGGTAGGTACAAGAAGGATACCTAAGGAGTTCGGAGATAGATTTAGAGGAGAGTACTGAAACTGAAACACGTTGTAAAAAAAACAGCATGGATATTAAACAGACTACACCCCAGTGAATGGAGATTAACCTCAGTGTGTTTATTGAGTAAACACAACATGGTACTACGAGTGCTCTGTGCTGCACTAAAGAAGTAAGATGGATGCTGCTGTTAAACCACCTGAATCCTTGAAACTTACCAGGAACGTCAACAGCAGTTGGCAGGCATTCAAGCAGCAATTCTCACTGTACATGCATGCAGTTGGGCTGGATAACAAGCCGGATGCACGGAAAACTGCATTGCTTCTGACGGTAGCTGGACCTCAAGTAATAGAGGTATGCAACACTTTCACAGTCACAAGACCTGAGAATGAAGAAAAATTCGATGAAGTCATCAAGAAATTTGTGAGCACTGCTCACCAAAGAAAAATTAAACATACCAAAGGTATGTGTTCCACTCACGCATTCAAATACAGGGAGAAAGCTTTGATTTTTTTTAATTGACTGGAAACTAAAAGCAAAAACATGCAACTTCAGAGTTTTGAATGATTCAATGATCAGAGATCAAATTGTCTTTGGAATTCATGAAAACAAAGCGAAAGAAAGACTGCTTAGAGAAGTGGAGCTGACCGTATATGATGCTGTCAAGATTTGTCATACAAGTGAACTTGCTTTGCTGCATTCGAAAACTTTCAGTGACAAAGAGGGCACTGCTGTTGCTGACACTCCAGTAGTTGGCACCACACACACACACACACACACACACTTTCAGAACCGCTTGTCCCATACGGGGTCGCGGGGAACCAGAGCCTACCTGGCAACACAGGGCGTAAGGCCAGAGCGGGAGGGGACACACCCAGGACGGGACGCCAGTCCGTGGCAAGGCACCAAAAAGCAGGACTCGAACCCCAGACCCACTGGAGAGCAGGACCCGGTCCAACCCACTGTGCCACCGCACCCCCCAAGTCGGGGCTATCACTCGAAAAAATGGAAAAGCATAGTCAAAGGTCCACACCAAGGGCAGGCACAGGGACATTCAGTTGTAAAAGATGTGGTTCGGTGCATCAACCCAAGCAATGTCCAGCATATGGGAGCCAATGTGCAAAATGCAAAGTTATGAACCACTTCACCGAACAATGTTTCTCAAAGAATAAGTCAAAATCAACAACGAATGTGAACATACCGTGGAAGAGATAAAATTGTCAGAGACTTTCTTTGTAGGAATGATCGATGGTGATACAGAAAGTGTTCAGCAAAGCAATGAGATAAAACAAGACAATGACTCAAATTTGAACAGTGTGTCTGAGGATGAATGGATTGTGATGTTACAAATCAATGGAACCATTGTCCCAGTGAAACTTCATACTGGAGCTAAGGCCAATCTCAGAAGCATAAGTGACATAAAGCAGATGAAACTCAAGCCTAATATTCGGAAAAGTCCAGTGTCGCTTAAAGCTTACAATGGGCAGGACATTGAGATACAAGGTGTATGCAGACTCAGAGTATGTGTCAAGAGAAAAATTCATCAAGCTCTCTTTGTTATTGTCACGCGAAACCGAGGGAGCCGGGACAGTTGGACCCAGGTGCAGAGTTGTTTGGAGTCAAGGGATCAGGCAAGTTCTCGGTGTCGGGGACAGGCAAAGGGTCAGTCAATCGGCGGTCAGGGTCAGAACAAAGATCCATGGGCATGGTTAGGGAACCAAGCGAAGGGTCGGTCGAGTGGCAATCAGCGCTGGAACGAGGATTCGTGGACGTGGTCGGAAAACAAAGCGAGGGGTCGATAACCGGAGAATGTGAACTGTGAACTAGAGATGCGTGTGACCGAGAAGTCACGAGGAAGGGTGGTTGTCCCTGACAAGATTCCGCAAAGGTATGGGTGCTGAGGAGGGTCTTTTAAAGGGTAAGCAGTTACTCAGGAACTGGAGTCAGGTGATGTCAATTGGGTTGTGGGCGTGAACGTGACAGATGTAGTCCCAGATGTTCATCACTCCCTTCTTGGTGACAAAGTTTGCGAGGAGTTAGGATTGGTCAAATGAGTGTACTGCATCAATAGTCATGATGTAGCATTGGTACAGCAGGAAACTGCAAATGACATTGTGTCCAGATTTGAAGATGTTTTCAAGGGACTGGGATCTCTTCCATTCACTTACAAAGTTCTTCTCAAAGATGATGTTCAGCCTGTAATACACGCTCCAAGAAGAGTTTTGGCACCACTAAAAGATAAACTAGAAAATGGAATTTGACAGAATAACAACGCTGGGAATAATAAAGAAAGTGGAGGAACCCACAGACTGGGTGAACTCAATGGTTTGTGTCAAAAAGAAGAATGGTGATCTGAGAGTGTGCATGAATCCTTGAGATTTAAATGCAAATATAAAAAAGAGAATATTACCAGATTCCAAAGTCCAAGGAGATTACAAGTGAAATGGCTGGTGTACAGTATTTCAGCAAACTTGACACTTCTCAGGGGTTCTGGCAATTGAAACTTCATGATGACAGCACCAAATACTGTACTTTCAACTTGCCATTTGGACGTTATTTGTTCCTACAATTTCCCTTTGGCATAATATCAGCTTCTGAAATCTTTCATCGTGCCATGGAGCACATCATAGAAGGGCTGAATGGAGTTCGTGCATATGTTGTGTGGTGTGAATAGCGGTGTGGGGATTGTCATTGTAGGAGCACAGTGAGAGGTGTCAGTTTGGTGTAACTAAAATTACCTTTCTAGGCGACAAGTTGTCAGGACATGGTATTGAGCCCGATAGGAGTAAAATACAAGCAATCCTTGACATGCTAAGTCCAGTGGATAAGAAAGGTGTGCTGAGGATAATGGGAACGGTGAACTTCGCTGGTAAATTCATTCCAAATCTCTCCGCAAAAACCAAAAAAAACTCAGGGAACTGTTGAATCACAAAAACGAATTCACATGGACAAGTAAAAATGAGGAAGAATGAAAAATGCTCAAGTAAACTATGACAACAGCACCAGTTCTTACATACTTTGATGCATCCAAGAAGATCAAAATCTCTACAGATGTGTCAAAAGATGGGCTAGGTGCAGTCTTACTCCAAGCAGATGCTCAAGGCTGGAAACTGGTAGCCTGTGCCTCTAGAACAATGTCACAATCTGAAAGCAGATATGCTCAAATTGAGATAGAGTGCCTGGGACTTGTGTTTGGATTTGAGAGATTTCATGACTATATGCATGGCTTACCATCATTCGCTGCGGAAACAGATCACAAGCCTTTAATTGCAATCATTTGAAAGAATCTGAATGAGATCTCTCCACACATTCAGTGTCGAATGATGAGACTGCAGCAATATGACTTTGAATTAGTGTACACTCCAGGGAAATACATTGTCCGAGCTGATGCACTATCTCGTGCACCAACAACATGTAAATTGCATGAGGTGAGCTCTACAGAAATTGATGTGAGCATGGATGTGAATCTTGTTCTGGAAACGCTTCCAGTGTCTGGTCAGAAATTCAAGCAAATAGGTGAGGAGATAAGAAAAGATCCAACTCTACAGACTGTGATTGCAAATCTGAACAATGAATGGGTCAAAGGCTCACGTCCACAATTCTACAATGTTAGAGCCAAGCTCAGTGTAGCAAATGGTCTTCTGTTGAGAAGAAACAGAATTGTAATTCCACAAGTGCTGAGAAAAGAAATGCTTTGCAGGATACATGAAGGACATCTCGGAATGGAGAAATGCAAACCAAGATCTAGGGATTCGATCTATTGGCCTGGACTGAATGCTGACATTGGGAAAATGGTCAGTACATGTGAAATTTTTTTGAAGCATCAAAGCAAGCAGGCAAGAGAGCCCATGATCACAACAGACTTACCTGAGTATCCATGGCAGAAAGTGGGCACTGATCTATTCCATATAAATAGGAAGGATTACTTGCTGGTATTAGACTATTTTTCCAGTTACCCGGAAATAGCCTTGTTGTCCAATTCCTCAAGTACATGTGTGATATACACACACACACACACACACACACACACACACACACACACACACACACACACACATTTTCAGAACCGCTTGTCCCATAGGGGGTCACGGGGAACCGGAGCCTACCCGGTAACACAGGGCGCAAGGCCGGAGGGGGAGGGGACACACCCAGGACGGGACGCCAGTCCGTCGCAAGGCACCCCAAGCGGGACTCGAACCGCAGACCCACTGAAGAGCAGGACCCGGTCCAACCCACTGCGCCACCACACCCCCCATGTGTGATACAGCACATGAAATCCATTTTTACCAGAAATGGTATTCCGCATGTTGTGATGAGTGACAATGGCTCTTTTTACAATTCAAAAGAGTTTTAGGACTTTGCCATTTGCTATGATTTCCAGCATTTGACTTCAAGTCCACAATATCCTCAGTCCAATGGGAAGGCAGAAAAAGGAATGCACATTGTGAAGTAATTGCTCAAGAAGGCATCATAGAGCAAATTAGATCCATTTAGCTCTTCTGAGCTATCGAGCATCACCTCTCGAACATGGTCCATCTCCTCCTTGATGGGCAGCAAAATAAGAGCAACAGTTCCTTACAGAACTGACGCAAAACAAGATGTGATTAAAAAAAACTGCAATGAAACAAAAAGCTCTCCAAAAGAGACAGAAGGTAAACTACAGCAAACATACCAGAAGACTGAAACCATTATCAAAAGATGACATTGTGAGATTTGGAACAAGAAAGCTGTTGTGCTGGAAGAAGTGAGTCCGAGATCATACATGGTCAGAGCAGAAAATGAACATGTCTTCAGGAGAAATCACAGAGGTCTTCTCAAAACACAAGAAACGAACCAGACATTGAATGATCAAAAAAGAAAAAGGGGTTCAAGCCTCACCTCAAGAACAAGTACTACTGAGCACACAGACTTCTTCATCCATCCCACCTGACAATGGTCATTCTGCGGTGACAAATGATCCTCCTGTACTAGGGAGACCATTACGTACCATAAAGAAACCTGATAGACTTGATTTGTAGATGCCCATCTCCTGTGGCATTTAAGAAGAATAAAGAAAATGCATGGTTTTGAAGTTTCCCGGTTTAAGTAGCAATAGACTGTTTTTTGTGTTGCATTCATTGCTGTTGCCATAGTTTTGTTTAATCCAAAGTTAATAGTGGGGGGTGCGGTGGCGCAGCGGGTTTGGCTGGGGCCTGCTCTCTGGTGGGTCTGGGGTTTGAGCCCTGCTTGGGTTGCCTTGTGACGGACTGGCGTCCCGTCCTGACTGTGTCCCCTCCCCCTTTGGCCTTGCGCCCTGTGTTGCCAAGTTAGGCTCCGTCTTGCAGCAACCCCCCTTGGGACAAGTGGTTTCAGATAGCGTGTGTGTGCGTGCGCAAAGTTAGTACTTTAAGGGAAAGGAGATGTCGTGATCAGTTGTTCCTGGTATCACCTGTAGATGGCAGTAGTGTATGGTAGGTACAAGAAGGATGCCTAAGGAGTATGGAGATACTGTATTTCTAACACACGTAAAAACACTCTCGTTGCAGGCCTGGACGCACTTCGTGTGCATTGAGACCCAAAAATTATGGGTCGCTTCACTCTTGCGAGCAAAAAGGGAAAAAGCCGCAGTTTACCTTATCCCCCGTCCACTCGCATTCGGGGCGGGTGAAAACTCCAGCGACGCCCGAGGAACCTCACGCGTTACCGGTAGCACGAACGAAGCGCTATTGGGTTCTCCTCAGTCCTCCTCCGTCACACCAGCGTAGCAGTTCGACAAGACGGGCTGAAAACTCGTAACTGGACGTCTCGTCGGACCACGAGGACACCGCAGAAACTAAAACTTCTCTACACAATCCATACGAAATGATGTTTTCTCTTTGGTTACTCTTCCAGCAACCAAAAAAATATCACCTCCTCACACTCTGGAGCGCTCTTTCAAACACCTCTTTCTCACACTCTCTTCCGCACCTTCTCTCTCCACCCTTGTAGAAAAGTCTCAAAACTTTTCCCATTTGTTCCATCCCTCTCTTCTCTCATTGGTTCGGCACCAAACCGAACCCCAATCAATTTACAGTACGTGCAGAACTGTCATAGCATGTAGGCTGCACCTGTTCCAAAAAGTGTGATACAGCCTCAGCCAAACTACATCAATTTCAAGAAGCTTCACCCAAATCCTCAAAATCAAACACACAACTAGTAGCGCTACAGGGCTAGACTTTCTAGAATGTCCAGGAGGGATGGGCAACCACTGGCCCGTGGACCCCCAGAGGTTTTTTCTCCCTCTACCTTCAGTTGGGAGTTTTTATTCCTTTCCCTGGTGGCCAGTAGGTATAATTATATCTCCTTTCTTCACTATGGTAGCCATTAGTCGACTGTCTTCTTTGTTTGTTTCTGTTTTTCTTGCTTTATGCCTGTGTTAAAGCGCTCTGTGTCACTGCGTGAGAAGAGCACTCTATAAAAATAAATAAATAAATAAAAAAGAAATGTTGGACAAAAAATTCATGAATCACACCTGGGCATGGTGAAATTTATAGAGAGAGCAAGAGACATCATCTTTTGGCCAGGTATGTCAGCTCAAATACAGAACAAGGTATCTCAATGTGCTAAGTGCAACACACATAAAACAGTAATGCAAAAGAACCATTAATACCGCACACACTGCCAGGTAGACCTTGGGCAAAAATAGGTAC
Source organism: Scleropages formosus (assembly GCF_900964775.1). Lineage (NCBI taxonomy): Eukaryota > Metazoa > Chordata > Actinopteri > Osteoglossiformes > Osteoglossidae > Scleropages > Scleropages formosus. Next base: position 12,340,242 of record NC_041806.1, read on the forward strand.
TGACTTATTTCAGCACAATGGTTCCGAATACTTACTGTGTGTAGACTAGTACTCAAAGTTTCTGGAAATTGCAAAGTTAACTGATACGACTAGCCAAAATGTCATCATTGCCATGAAATCTATGTTTGCCAGACATGGAATACCAGATATAGTCATATCTGATAATAGACAGCAGTATGCGAGTCTAGAGTTCAAATGTTTTGCAGAAAGCTGGGAATCTGAACACAAAGCATTGCGTCCTGGATATGCTCAATCCAATGGACAAGCGGAAAGGACTGTGCAAACTATCAAGAAAATGTTGACAAAATCACAAGGTGAGAAAGGTGATACATACGTTGCATTGCTAGAATATCGTAACACACCACTAGATGACATAGGATTGTCTCCAGCACAACTACTAATGGGAAGAAGACTGAAGACAAAATTGCCAATCTCCACAACATTGTTGACTCCAGAAGGAAATTAGCAGATAAAAGAGAAGCTGAATCACAGACAAGCAAAACAAAAATATTATTATGGCAGACACACAAGACAACTGCCAGAAATAGCTCCAGGAGACAATGTTAGACTACGACAAGGACAGGTTTGGAAGCCAGCAACTGTTTTGAACAAACATGAATGCCCAAGATCGTTCATTGTTCACACACCAGATGGAAAGACCTACAGAAGAAATGGGAAACATTTGATGAAGACCAGTGAACAAGAATCTCCACTGTCTGACAAAGAAACAGACAAGTAATACTGATTCAGACAAAGAAAAAGAAACACAAGAAGGCAACAAGGATCAAGCTGAATCTGCAGTGGTGAATCACTCTCCACCACAGGAAGAAGCGCAGACACAGTTGACTAAAACCACTAGATCTAGAGTGGTAAAATTGCCATCAAGGTTCAGAGACTGAAGTCAAGTAACATATGTAAGATAATTCTTGTTATTGTGTATAAAAACAAAAACAAAATGCTGGATTCATAGTTTAAAATGAATGTCTTCATAGAATGCTTTGCTGAATGTTAAATAGCTAATTGTGCTTACTTGGTTAGACTTAAAAAAAAAGGGGATGTGATATATTCAATTAGAATACATAAAATACATAAGTAATTTGTGATTACAAAGTAGGATGTATTGATTGTATGTTCATGTAAGATGGTGGAATAAAAGAAGCCATGTTAAGTCAGCAAAATCCCCCAGGAAGGCCGCCACGACTTTCGCCGACATGAAGGGATCGAAGACGTGGACAGTCACAACTCTTCTATCTGTCCTCCAGAGTGGCTCGATGGAGTAGGGGAGCAGCTTGGAATGCGCTGCACTCACCCTACACGTCTACAACACCCACCGATAACGTTTGTCAGTTGCCAGCGTGACGTCGCAGAAGGACAACAGCCCATTCCTCTGGATGCAGACAATGTCCTCCGCCAGAAGTCCACAGGAGTCCAAAGACAATTTCATGAACGAATGGAACGTGCTCGTGAAATCCAACGACGTCGTCCCGGTTCCTCCAGCAGAAGCGGATGGTATTCTTCAATGCCTGCATCCTTTTTGCCGTCATCCTCGCCGCCAATGAGGGTCTCTCATTCTCCCCAGGGGCCACCGACGTCTTCAAGGAAAACCCTACTCTGGACAATCTGGTACAGAATGGCTAAAAACAAAATCTCCGCATCACCCTGCGAGGACAGCGGACAAGCCACCCGAAACCCTGCACCTTAGGCTTAACAGGCTACCCAAAATTAAAATAAAACTCCTACAAGGGAGCAGAGCTTCGCCTCAGGAAAGCTGCGGACATGCCACACACAGTTCTGAATACGGCTCCACTTTGCCCCCGCTAAAATCTCTAGTATTACACTTGATCCTAGAGCTCGAGTATTAATCTGGTTTTCCAGCCATTCTATGGTCACTGGCACAGTAAGTTGCCAGCTGTGTGAGGGGAGACTGACTTGAGCATCCAGACGGGTCCCACACAGGGGTCGCAGCAGGCATGAAGTATGGAGATGGCTGGGAGCGCCACAGTAAAGGCACAAATGTCATTGGAGGCGGCGCTGCCCATTCTTGGAGTTTAGTCAGCTCTGCCGGGCTCACATTGACTCGTGGACTTCCTCTGGAAGAGCAGCCACTGACGCCACCCACTCGCATTGCGGAGTTCTCTCGCAGGCGAGGTTGTCTGTTTCCACCGTAGTTTCAACAAAACAGTTGAAATCCTCCTCCTCCCCGTGATATGCGAGCTCTCCCTGGAGGTGGGGTTGGAGCCAGTTCCTGAAACACGACAGGAGTGACGCGGTGTTCCAGCCGCTCTGTTCGGCAACTTTCGGAACTCCAGCGCATAGTCTGCCACCAGGTGCCCGCCCTGCCGAATCCGCAGAAGGCAGTCACAAGTGGTTTGGGTTGCAAGAGAGTTGTCAAAGACCAATTCAAATTTCTTGTGGAATTCGGTGTAGGTGGTCCTTGTGTTGATGCGCCAGCCCGTTGTTGCACAGTGCCACGCTAGGCTGGTTTGCAGCACCACCAGGTAAGTAATTTTAGCTTAATTGGACTGGTAGCCTTGGAGATTGCTGGAAAAAAAACTGCTCACACTGTATGAGAAACCCTTGACAATTATCTAGCAAACCATCATACCGTTCAGGGGTGGCCAGGCATGGGGCAATCGTTAGGGCAGCCAGAGGCACGGTGATTTAGTTTTCTGCAGGTTGGGACTCTCTGAAATTGAAAATGGACCGTGAGAATGAAGGGCAATGATTACACCATGAAGCGTCAGCTTGAGCTGTTGCAAGGTTTACTCGTGCAGTCTTAGTAGGGCAGTGTGTGCTGACATTACATTGTGCAAATGGTTGAGCTCCGCTGAGTCCAATGGAATGGCGGATCCTTCTGCTATGGTCGGGGGGTTCAGGAGAGTGAAGGACTCTCCTCAGGCTTGTTATGTTCACCAGACAGGCGAGTGCACAGTCGAGGTCCAGGCAAGGGTTGGTGGAAAGTCAATCGTCTTCCAACGGGGACAAAAGGGGTCAGGGTCAAGAAGGTACAAGCAATAGGTCAAACCGGGAAACACAGCAACAAAAGGGCATGGATACCAAAGAAACACAGAGCGTTGCGGTGACTCAGAAATGAGAATCCGCATCAGTGGAGCTGGCAGGTCTTCCTTTTATACGCTGCTTCTTTGATTCGGTGTAGGTGTTGTCAGTGTGCTGATGGAGGGGGTGTGACACCTGTGAAAGCTCGTCCTGTCCGTAGCAGGCGTGCTTCCCAAAGATTGAATTTGTAAAGAAAAAAACTTAACCAATGTCATGGAAAATATTTCAACTTGTAACCAAGAAAAAACTGTGTTGGTTATAATAAGCACCAAATGTTTGTTCTAGTTATAGTATTGTTGATTGTTAAGAAATGTTTTCCTTAGGACTAGTAAGAGATTGGAAGTTACAAGGGAGGAGCTGTTGTGTTTTTACACCAAGAGCAAATTATTTAGAGTTTACATAAAATAAAGGTTCTATAAAGAAAAATGTGACAAGAGCTGCTGTTTCTTAATAAACTCTTATTCTGCACTCATAGTGTTCAGTGACATTTTTTAGTAAAACCTCTCAAAGAATGGTCTATCTTCCCTTCAGATACCAGTAATTTAAACTTTACGGAATATACATAAAATATCACACATATATTCCACGTCTTGATGTCATGTGATTTCGAATTGCCTTTTATGTCAAATGTCCATGTATATTCCACCTGTTTATAACCTCTTTTTTCCACGTGTATTCCACATGTTGTGACACTTGGACACTCTCAGTAAAAGCTGTGTCACGACCCCTGAAAATTAGACTCAGGATGAACAAAGCGGGTGATGACCCCGGTGCCATGCAACTGTATCAAGCACACAACCCAATAAACTCCAAATCCCCAGCACCATAAAAGGAGTTGGGGGGGTTGCTGATTCTTGATCACTGGCTTACAAACTGTTACTTTCTAGAATGCCCAGGAGGGGTGGGCAGCCACTGGCCTGTGGACCCCCAGAGGTTTTTTTCTCCCTCAACCATCAGTTGGGAATTTTTGTTCCTTTCCCCGGTAGCCAGTAGGTATACTTATAGCTCTATAATAAGTTCTTCATTATGGTAGCCATTAGTTGACTGTCTTCTTTGTTTGTATCAAGTTTTCTTGCTGTATGCCTCTATTAAAGCGCTCTGTGTCACTGCGTGAGAAGAGCGCTCTATAAAAAATAAAAATAATAATAATAATCAAGCAAGAATTCTACAGCGAAATTCAAAGCATTCTCGACAAGTGCCCAGAAAGCGAAATCACCATCCTCATGGGTGACTTCAATGTGAAGATAGGAGAGGATAACACCAGCTATAAGGAGGTGATGGGAAAACAGGTACTTGGAGAGATGAGTGAAAATGGAGAGAAGTTCATAAACACTTGCACCCTCAATTAACTCGTTATCGGAGGCAGAATTTTTTCACAGAAGAGGATCATGTAACACATCAACCACATCATGTAACAGAGAAGCAGATCAACCACATCTGTATCAGCAAGAAGTTCAGAAGATTGCTTCAAGATGTGCAAGTGAAAAGAGGAGCTGATGTAGCATCAGACCACCATCTGCTGATTGCTAAACTGAAGCTCAAGCTGAAGAAGAACTGGAAAGAGACAGCTGAGACAAAGAGTGTTACAATGTAGGCCTCTTGAGAGACACCAAGGTGCGGGAAGAGTTCAGGCTAAAGCTTTACAATAAGTACTGCAAAAACTTTCAGAAGATGAGGCAATCATAGAAAACCAGTGGCAAAACATTAAAGACATGCTGACATCAACATGTGAGGAAGTAGTCAACCACAGAAATCGCCAACACAAAGATTGGATAACAACAGCAACCTTACGGTGGATTGAAGTGAGGAAGCAGATGAAATCAGCAGTGAATAATAGCTGCATAAGAACATCAAGAGCAAGAGCATAGGAAGAGTACACTTGAAGCCAACAGAGAGGTGAGGGGGAGCATCAAAGTGGACAAGCATACATTGATAGTCTAGCGGAAGAGGCAGAACAAGCAGCTGGCAGCGGCAACGTGAAACAGCTGTACAACATCACCAGGAAGCTATCAGGGCAAATATGGCAAACCAGAAAGACCTGTCAAGGACAAGGAAGGGAATGCCATGATGAGAAAAGAAGAACAACTTAATAGATGGGCAGAGCATTTTGATGAATTGCTAAACAGACTCACCCCACCCAGCCCTCCTGACATCCAGCCAGCTGAAATTGACCTTCCCATCAGCTGCAATAGGCCCACCAAAGAGGAAATCAAGAAGGCAATATTGAAGCTGAAGAACAGCAAGGCAGAGAGACCAGATGATATCCCTGCAGAGGCACTCAAGGTGGATGTAGACACTGCTGTAGAGCTGCTATATCTGCTCTTTGGCAAGATCAGGGAAGAAGATGTACAAACAAACTGGAAACAGGGCTACCTCATCAAGCTTCCCAAAAAAAGGTAACCTCAGTTAATGCTCCAATTACAGAGGGATAACCCTGTTCTTTGTGCCAGGAAAAGTCTGCCAGTTACTGTCAGAAATGCCCCAGCTGTCTCAGTCTTTAAATCTAGACTAAAGATTTGCATGTTCACTCGGGCATATTACTAAGAAATGTAATTCCATATGGCTGAGTTTCTGTTTTTTCCACCTCTGTATTAAAATGTATTAAACTGTCTAATTTCTTTGTTATAAATTACTAATAATTTCTTCTTGTTGAACATTGTTTCCCTACGATAAGAAATGAGGAACCCGGGCGGCCATTACAGAAGCACCCCTTGCTGACGGAAGATGATGAGCAACCGCCATGATGGATGAGACATACCTTGCTGAACTGGGAGATCAAGCTACCATATAGCAACAATGCCATTATTACCTGTAAACTGACTTAGAAGTTTTATTTAATCTAGAATGCTCAGGAGGGGTGGGCAGCCACTGGCACATGGACCCTCAAAGGTTATTTTTCTCCCTCAACTTTCACACCCGCACCTGCCTGAAATCAGAGCAACAGGGTATAAAGAAGCCGCACTTAAACCCCTTCGTTGCGGAATCTCTTTCAAGAAACCTGTATCTCCTGCGCTCATGACTGAACTATCTACTACTTACCCATCCTTCTCAGTCCCTCGTCCTCCTCCATCCCTTGTTCCTTGTTCCTGATGTCCGTGGCCCCTGACTCAGATAGCGACTCCTCAACCATGACTCCAGATTCACCCGGAGATCAACGTTTCTGTATCGACTGACCCATAGCTGTCCCCGATCACGACTTGTCTGCTCCCTTCTGTATCAACAATGAAGATTCTGCAATTGGGTCCATACACATATCTCAGTCTTCTGCCCGCTTCATTGACACGTTCTTTTCAGTTGGACCACGTTGCTGTTAAGTGTCTCGTGTATGGTACTGTATTTGGCTTTAATTTTTCTTGTTTTCTCTCTCTATTATAAATACTGTAGTAAGATTTTTTATTATTGTGCATAGAAAGGTAAACAATATACTATACTAAGATGAACATTTGACTGACATTAGATACGAAACGTACCTAACTGTTCTGACTTACGTACAAATTCTACTTGAAGACAGATTTAGGAATGGAACTTTGTAATCCAGGGACTGCCTGTATTCCACACAAAGCTGTTTTAATAATAACTCACAGACACAGTGGCTGAAGCTACTTGTCCCAAGCAGGGTTACGGTGAACCGGAGCCCAAACCGGCAACACAGGGCGTAGGGCTGGAGGGGGAGGGGACACACCCAGGATGGGACGCCAGTCCGTTGCAAGACATCCCAGCAGGACTCAAACTCCAGACCCACCAGAGGGCAGGACCCACAAATGAAACTTTGTTTACCTGATGCTTTTCTCCAAAATGACTTACAGTGTCAAGCTACCTATCATTTACATACTTTTGAGGAGGACTTTGTACCTAGATTCTCATGGACAAGAGTGAATCAAAATCTGAAATTTTCAAAATTAAATAACACAAAATCAGCCCAATGAACAGATCATTTTTAATGGCAGTCCTAGCATACCATATACTGCCTGGAGCCCAAAAATCAAGACAAGAAAGCATTTACATAGGCAAGAACTCACTTTGACAGACTCGCTTTTGGGCCATTACACAAGTAAGCATTTAAGTAGGCAAGAACTCACTTTGGCAGAAACACTTTTGGGCTGTTAGACAGGTAACCATTTAGGGAGTAAAGAACTCACTTTGGCAAACATGTTTTTAGGCAGTTAGACAAGTAAGCATTCAGGTATGCAAGAACTTACATTGAAACTTGTTGGTTAACTTTAGCAAGTGGAATTTTCCTCCATTAATCCATTATCTTATATTATCTTATAATCTTAACATTACAGTTATACCACAATTATCTTATATCTAACAATGCAGTTGATTAAGTAAAACATGAAATACCTTGTCTTAATAGTGTTTTTGTGTGAATACAAGTCAAAATAAATTTAAAAATCACTCTTTTCCATACTGCCCCAACTTTTGGAACTGGGGTTTTATTTGTATTCTTGAATTCTACCACACCAGGGGCTTTGTACGGTGAACCTTAAGGTTACGAACAAAAAAAGGGCTTAAACCACTGCACTACCTGTTACAGAGGAACAGTCACTGCTTCTAAATATATTATTTATTTAAATATAGAGCATGTTGTGTTTATGGAAGACACAAAATGAAGTTATTGTCAGTTTGTCACACTAGATGGCGCTACTTGCCCACTTACAGTGCGCCACCATATTGCAATCGTTTGCTGAAGAAGGTCGTAATGAAAATACGAAGTTAAGTTTGGACGTTCGTGGACCCCGTAGGCAACTGCGAAGTTGAAATGTACGTTTTATTTCCTCATTTAGTGTGGTCAAGTCGACGGAACGTAACAAGGTTGTAGCCTGCGTAATATTTTTATTATTTGTAATTATTGTTTATATTTGTTTTGTATAACTCATATGATATGGACGTTACAAGTGATCCGCCGTTTAATAGATTTACTCAGCCCCCTTTCCGTGTGCCCAAGTTGGCCGGTCTGGGGCAAATTACCGAACATGTGTTTCTCAGCAACAGCAAGGCAGCGAACAATGGAGCTTTGATAACAGCCCTTAACATCACCTGCATCATTAACGCCACCAAGAAAGCGACGGAGACCCCTGTACCCGCTGTGGATTACGTGTGGGTGCCCGTGGCTGACTGTCCCGATGCGCCGTTGAGCGCCCATTTCGAGGTAGTGGCGGAGCGGATCCGCGCAGAAACAGCGCGCTCTGGCCGCACTCTGGTATACTGCAATGCCGGCGTGAGCCGCTCGGCAGCGCTCTGCCTCGCCTATCTCGTCAGGTACGGTGGAATGACGCTAGCAGAGGCACACAGATGGGTCAAGGCACGGCGGCCCATCGTGAGGCCCAACCCCGGCTTCTGGAAGCAGCTCATCAAATATGAGCATGAGGTTCATGGAAGATCCACTGTGGAGATCATCCAGTCCGCTGTGGGTGAAATACCAGATGTGTACGAGCAAGAGACCAAAGACCTGATACCCTGCTGAAGTGTCCACTGACCCACACTGGGTGACTGGTCTTTGCTGTCATACCCATCAGAGGCTGTGATGTTTATGGAGCACACAAATACATACATATAAAGCACAGTCATTTATAGTGTGAAATCCTTGGTCTCTTGTGTTTCTTTCCCTAAGATGGGGCACGGAGTGAAGATGGTAGTGCGGTGTCATAAAATCACCCTGATGTCCTTTTGTAAATGTGATCAATAGGAAATACATATTTACTAGATATAAGTAGTGCTGTTGTCTCACAGCTCCTGGATTATGTGAGAGGATGAGGGTTTGATCCCTGCTCAGTCTGTGTGAAGTTTGTATGGGTTTCCTCCTGCAGTCCAAAAACATGTTTCAGGTTTAATTAGTGTCTCTAAATTGCCTATAGACTGTGCATATGTGAGCAAAAGAATGTGTGTCTGCTAGCTAGGCTGCAATGGACTGGTGACCCATCAATTCAGTTTATTTTTATAGAGCACTTTTCTCACACAGTAATACATAGTGCTTGAACAAAGACATAAGGCAAAGAAATACAACAAAGAAGAGAGTTGACTACAGACTAGCATAAAACATTATCAAAGTATTTATCAAAGTTACAAGTATGCCTACTGGCCACAGATGAAAGGAACAAAAAATTCCCAATTGAAGGTTAAAGGAGAAGAAAAACCTCTGGGGGTTCAAGTGCCAGTGGCTGCCCGCCCGTCCTTGGAATTCAAGATTAAACAAGACTCCTAAGTCACTTTACAACTAACAATAGTATTGTTGCTGTATGATAACGTGATTTCCCAGTTCACCAAGGTATGTCTCGTCCACCATGGCGGATGGTCATCAACCCCAGTCAGCATGGGGTGTCTGTGTGACAGCCAGCCAGCTCCCTCAGGTCTTATTTTAGGGGAAAAAATGCTCAACAAGAAGAAATTGTTAGTAATTTATAACTTAAAGAAATCAGACTGTTTTAGTACATTTTAATACAGAGATGGAGAAAACAGAAACACAGCCAATTGGAATGACATTTGTTAGTGATATGCCCAAGTCAACAAATAAATCTTTAGTCTGTATTTAAAGATTGAGATAGATGGGGCATTTCTCACAGTAACCGGTAGACTATTCCACAGTTTAGGTGCTCTATAGCTAAAGGCACACCCTCCTACTGATCACGGGTACTTTAAGGTAACCCGCATCCAATGAACAAAGATATCATCTTGGAATGCAAGAATCTTTAATCTCACAAAGGTAAACCAGAGCAATGCCATGTACTGCCTTATAGGCCAGAAGTACATTTATTCATTTAGTAGACGCTTTTGTCCAAAGCGACGTACATCTCAGCAAAAGTACAATTTATGCAGAACTAGGATACTCAATCAACTCTAAGTGTAACTGGGAGCCAATGCCACAATTTCAGTACTGGTGTTATATGGTCGTACCTTCTAGTTCTAGTGACAATTCTCGCAGCAGCATTTTGTAGCATCTGTAGCCTGGATACAGTCTGGTATGGACAACCTGATAATAAAGCATTACAGTAGTCTAGCCTACTTGAGATAAAAGTATGAACCAGTTTCTCAACATCTTGCCTACGTAGGAATCACCTATATTTAGCTATGTTTCTCAACTGAAGGAAGCACAACCTAGTCAAAGCATTAACATGAGACACAAATGACAGCTTTCCATCCAACAAGACACCCAGATCCTAAACTCACTCTCTACAGTTGAAGCATATACCATTTCTGGTGTTGTATTTTTGATGTGATAGTGTCAAGAGTTTTGATATCACCACCCACCACAAGTACCTCTGTTTCACTAGCATTTACAGATTAAAAATTTTTACTCATCCATAGTTTTATACTGGTAAAACAATTAGCTAAAGACACCACATGTGATGGGTCATCATGCTTAAACGAAACATATAGCTGTATGTCATCAGCATATGAGTGGAATCTGACATTATGTTTGCAAATAATATACCCTGCTTAGCCTTGCACCCTTTGCTTCCAGGATAGGCTCTGAACTACCACAGCCCTGACAGTGACAAGTTTGTAATTTGCTTTTTACAAAAGTGCAAGTAAACTAATGTTAATGTATATCATTTTTGTTTTGATTAGGATTAGTTTAATATTTCTGAAACATGACTGAAAGCAGTCAACTGTGGTCAGAAATCCTCCTGTAGAGCAGCTGTGTTTCCATGCATGTTTGTATTTTAGTCACTTATAGAGCTTTTTTTGCTTGTAGCAGCATCGACAAGTTCTAATCACATTCCTAATGATTAAAAAAAAAAAAAAACATTTACATTACACAAGTAGCTGCATGAAGGTTTATCTATTGTTCAACAGTTATGATGTCAAAGTTGTAGAGCATGAAAATTTACACATTCCATGAACTTAAGAGATGATGGGAGAAGTGAGTTTTAAGGTCCTTTTTAAAAGTGGACAGAGATTCAGCAGTTCTGAGTGAGAGGGGGAAGTTGTTTCACAACATCAGAGCCAGAACCAAGAACCTTTTTGCTTTTGGACCTAATTGTGCATAGGACCACCAAGGGGGCAGAGGTGGAGGAGTGTAGCAATCTCGCTGGGGTGTAGCGAATGATCAGGACTTGTAGATAACTGGGAGCAGTTCCATTTATGCTTTTGTAGGCCATAACCAGATTTTTTAAAGTCAGCTGTCACATAGCATTCTTTTTGCAGTTCATAGTGTTGCATTGACAAACAAAAGATGTTATTTTGATGTGACACAAATCAAATAAGACCTAAAATTAACATTGCTGCCTGCATATAAATTTACATTTACATTTATTTATTTAGCAGATACTTTTTTCCAAAGCAACTTCCAATGAACTCTATGTAGTGTTATGAGCCCACACACCTTATTCACCAAGGTGACTTACACTGCTAGATACACTACTTACAATGGGTCACTCATCCATACATCAGTGGAACACACTCTATCACTCACACACTAAATATTCAGCATTGTACATGCTAACCTGGTTGCTGAAGACTTTCCGAACATTGTAGCAATGTGTCTGTCAATTCTGAAGTTTGAGTGATTTTGCTCAGCATGCTACCCCTATCACAGTGCCAGGTGCTCCCTGTGGATTTCAGATTCCTCAGTAGGGCCACCCCTGACTATCACTCTAAGACCAGTCACACACATCCACACACACACCCATTCCTTTGTTGTTCCATGAACGTTGAGATGTTGTCTACTTTTAGCATTACTCTCATGCCACCAAGTTTCAGAGCCACATAATGAACACAATATTTACCACTTAAAATTTGTATGCAATCTTGCAGTTACTGTTAGCTGGATTCTTTGCAGTGGTTTCTTCAGAACCTTGGAGCAGAATGCAGCAGCTTTAACCACTAGACCACCTCTTGCCCCGTTTTTGAGCGGTTCTAAGCCGATTGGCCACATAAGTAAAAAAGAGAAATACTGACAAATTTCATATCAATATAAATTTACATCCTTTGTTGTCTAACTAAACATTAAAATGCACTATTACTGCAGTCCTCTTATTCAACGTTTGAGCTTATATGTAGGGATATATGGAATGCATGTTTGGTTATGGAGTTGGGGAGGAGCACTTGTGACTGTCAAAATATGTTTAGTTTAAAAGTCATGTTTGATATCATTATTTCAGATCTGGACGTTGGACCCTTGTTTCCACTTTTACATTTTTACTGTCTGGACACAAAAGAGTCATTAGAACTACTCAGCCTTATTTCTAGCAGCAATCACAAGATCTACTGACTATTATTATTAGTATTAACTTCTATTTGACTGATACCTTACTCAAAGAGAATTACTAATGCAAGACAAGAAACTTTATATTTACTTACCCATTTACAAATTGGGGATGATTACTGGAGCATTTAAAGTACTTTCAAGGGAATGACAACATTTATTGAGCGTTCATATTAGTATTTATAATCATCATCCAGCCTCTAAACTCATCTCTTAAGAGAAAAGATATCTTAATTTAATTTAGTCATCATTAGTCTTTTGAAGTGAGGTAGGGGTGAGCGGTGAGGAAGCTGAGTACAAGGAGGACTCAAGCTCAGGACTGCAACAGAAACACACTGTAAATGGAACTTTGGAAAAATATAAGTAACCAGGGAGCAAGAACTGCTAGCTTATCACAGGCAAAAATAGTACATTAAGGATCAACAACTCTGCAAGCTTCTGCAATTGTTTTATTGGGAACAGCTGTGCTGTGTTCTACCTGGATACTCTGAACTGGACTTGATTACTACAATTACTGCTCACAGAAGACAATAGATATGTGTTATAACATTGAGGAGGAGTGAAGATTTATGTCTGCTGTCACGCCCCCCACTCCCATGCAACTAGAGACACCTGTGGCTGCTTAAGGAACAGGAGTATAAAGGGTTGCTCCGGACACAAGGGATTGTGGAATCTACACTTCAGCCCACAACAGTCACTGTAGTAGAACCTGGGTTCCGTAGCGCCCGCCCGCCCATTTTTGGACTTTGACTTTTGGATTCCTCCTGTAACCACGTTTGCTCCTCTGTGACCCATTGCCTGTTCCTCAACCACGAGATTTCGCCTGCCCCTTTGAATAAAAACCTGAGCACCTGCAATGGAGTCCGTCACCTCTCTCTATGTGGAAACCATGACATCTGCACAGTTAGCCTTTTTTTTTTATGCTTTTTGTTTGCTCCAGTACATTTTTCTTTCTGAAAGATTGTATGTTGACATTACAAATAAGTGCTTTTGTATTGCTATAAAAAGGGTTTGTTATTGTAAAAGGTATTTTGTGTATTAAAAAAAAAGGTGTCATGTTGTACAGTAGTTGGCTACTAGTATTGTACTGGTTTACCACACTGTAGGATGTAACGTAATAGCGTACAGCGTTCTAAACATGTTCATTTGAAATGTTGTTTCAAATGCCCTTGTCCAACTTTTACATTATTTCTTCGATGACCTGTAGTTTCCTGGCGGTAAAAGGCGCATTTTCTACCATAAATTTTCGCCGTGTGGCGGGGACTCTCCGTTTAAACTGATGACAAGTGTAACAACTAGTGGCCTAAAGCAAATGTGAACTGTCCCGGCAATCCCGGAGAAAGTCCTTGTGTGAGGGTGCGACAAGCCCTTGACAGTGAGGAAATTCCCCACTAATTCCTGGCCGAGGGGCGGGACTGTGCAGCGTGCTCTGGGAGGAGGGGCGGCACTTTATTTTAACAGCAGCGCTGTGTGAGAGTCGGTCTACTGCTTTGCAGTCTCGAACTGGAACCGCAATAACAAGAAGAAGCATTAGCCTAAACATCAGTGCCTTAAGGCAAAAGTAGGAAAATCAGCGACGCTGACGAATCCAAAAGGAAACGGCTGTTCTCTGAATAGATTTCATCTTAATGGTAATGGAAACGTTGCTGTCAGATAGAGATAACGAACAAAACATTACTTCTTTGCCTTTAGAAGACTGGACAAACGTAAGTAATTAGTTTTTCTAAGTGTTATTAAATTTTATTTTTAAACACTTCTGTGTAAATAATTCAGATTAACTGGGGAGTGTTGTGTTTGGGGAAGGTGGGTTTTGTAAATAGTTGAGAACTGTGGGTCTTAAATTAAGGAAGGGTAGACGTTAGTGATAAGATGTCCTCGCTTCTCTCTCCGCACCGAAGCGCTTCAATACGCTAACGCTTCACTCGTACAATTCGAAACTACCGATTTGTTGCTTTTATAGTTCAAACTATTTCCTCATGGTTATTAGCAAGAGCTCATGCTACGGTGTCATTCTCAATAACAACGCGTAGTAGTCAATCCAGAGTTATCAGGTTGAATTTTTACAGTCGTCTACGGTTTGCTGGAATGATTTCAGTTGATGTTATTATACCTGATCAAATTGTCGGGGGAAATTTTTTTCATATGACCTTTTTTCTCGTGCCGAGGTCTACGAGGCGGTTCGATGGATCCAGCAAATTGTGGCCATTCTGAGGTAAAATGTGTATGTGACGCGCTTGCAGAGAGATACTGACAATAAATGATACTCATACTGGTTTCATCACTTTGTAAATCCCTGACTTTGCAGCATCTTGGGCTCGGGCTCCATCATCTTTTACGCCGCTTTTCAGAATCTCATAAGAACCTCCGAGGTACGTATTGTTAAGGTTTACTGAGTGTGCTTATGCAATGAATGAGATGTGACCGAATCGGAATCTCCATTCATGCGTTACTGTAGGCCTATAAACTCGTGATATGATCAAATGTCAACTAAGCAACACATTTAAAAGCAATAAAATGTTGCATGCCTTAGTATTTTCAGCAATTTATTCAGTTCAAATAGTCTGAGTTTCAAAAGTGTAGAGAAGACAAAGAATTTATAACATATCTATAAAACATAAACATAACAACCTTTTTAGCTAGTACCTGTACAGTAACCAATTATGTGCCTGTTTATACAACACAGTATTCTAACTGTATCAGTATAGTTTAAGTCCCTTAATCAAGGGCTCTGTAGCAGGAGCAAGGAAGCAGCAATGATGAAACTGAAAGCTAGCAGCCCTACACACTACCCCACACAACCCTACACAACAGTATGCTACAGAGCACTACCCCACATTACCCTACTCGCTACATTACCCTACTCTACACTAAACTACACTACAGTATAGTATCATACATTTCCATACACTACACTGCCCACTTCCCCACATACCCAGTAGTTAGATGTGTTTCATGTTGTTCTTTGCATACTACCTGTTAGTTTTTCATGTCCAGGTTCGGCCGCTGTTTTTCCTCAGTGTGACAGATATGCTATTGAGTTTGAGCTGGCTAGTAGGAGCAGTGCTTTTCACGCAGTCCTGCAGCAGTCCTGGGGCATGCTACAACCTGCACATCATCGAGCAGGCAAGTAACTCTTTGAATGGGGAAGGTGGCCCATAATGATGTTTATGTATTGAGTTGCTGAAGTTAGTACTGTGATACAGCATAGAAGGGCAAATGTCAAATGTACATCTTAGAAACTTTTTCACTGATCTTAGAGTATATTATCTTAGTGATCCATTCTCAGCACTGAAAAGCTATAGAGTCACTATCAAAAGGAGCCTTCAGTTTATAACTAGCAGTTTTTTGTTGTGACAGCGTACAAGTTATACACTGCAATTTAAGAGCATGCTGTTTGTTTCTCATGAAAGTTTTTCTAAGTTTGAAGCTTGAAATATATTCTCAGATCTGTGGTATTGGATTTCACTGTCTGTTGCTTACTGCCAACCTACATCTGTGTTTTATCAAGCTTGATGAATTCCGTATTCAGCATCTCAGTGAAATGTGGCTTTGGGGCAGGAGCATTAAAGTAGAGAATAGTTGTCCCTGTTGCCAGTACATTCTTTTCAGAGTCTTTCTTTTCCATTTTCATTGTCTGCTTACTGTGAGTGCTACACCTCAGAACAGTTGCCACTCATCCACAGTGTGGACATTCTGTATAAAAACCCAGTCTACATAGAAAATTTTGTCATTTCAACATTCTGCAATGTGCTTGTATCCTGTGCTGGCATTATCCTGCTTTACACCCTTTTTTAAAGGATCCTTTTTAAAGGCTCCTTTTCACCACAAAAATGCATTGGGGCATGTGATAATCGATAACGAATGACTGAATCTCAGAATTTTAGAGATTCTTTCTGCGTGAAGGTAAAGAGGATGTTTGGAAATGTTCAAGAATGCAAGAAATGTAGTATATTTCACATTTTATTTTTCAAAAATGTTCACCATTTTATCATATTAACCTACTGCATTCTAATTAAAGCCAACTCTTTTTGGTGTCAGTGACAAGATAATTAATGGGTTCATTAGCTTTGTTGTTTGGTGACCATTAGTTTATGTATGTGAGACTATTGAAATGCTTTACTTAGATCATGGGCTCTCTGGACTACTGCGTTATGTCAGATTTTCCCACCGACTACTGAACTCAAAACTCATACTGGAAAGAAGTAGGGCAACGCGGAAAGAATTGGAGCAGCAAATGTGGAATGCCATCCGGTGGACTTTGTGACATAAAAGGGAAGAGCTGTTTTTCCGATCAGCCCACTTCACAGTGTACATATGCAGATCACTTGGATTAATGTTTCAGGGATTTTCCTTTCCCTTTTGAAAGTAGCCACTGAGGGCAGGGATTCACCAGAATGAATCGAGGCTGCATTGGATATCGAAACATCCATTCTTAGCAAAGTGTCATACAGTACAGCAGAGTAGTAGGGAATAATTTTTCTCTATACTACAAGAGGGAAAGATTTCACATTACACTAAATACAGTGAAGCCTTTGTAGGGGGACTGTAATGATCTCTAGTACATGTTGACAGGTATCCTCATGAGTGGATCTTGTGACACAGCAGAGTGGTAAGATTATGTAATAAGGTGAGAGTGCCCTAACTGATCTGGTTGGTCCTGTGTTACTGGTACACATGTGTACAGTGATGCAAGCATGGTTACCTAAACTTGGTTGATCAGGTGATAAAAATATCAGAGGCACAGGGATACTGGAAGACTTGGTTGCAGGGAGGGCTGAGCAGTATTACGTATGTGAACCAAGTTTGTTCACTTTTGTTTTGCCAGCTAACATTGGTCAGCTGCCAGCACCCAGACCATAAAAATATGTTAACACGTGCACTCCCTCTGCTGCCTGCTTAAAAAAAAAAAAAAAAATAGCTGGAAGTTTCCTTTCATAATTGTCATCCCAGACAGCCCTGTGTTATACTTCAGTACTATGCAGCAGCTAACTGTCAGGGATAAACTGAAGTACTGCTATGCAAGAAATCCCTTTAATCATCTGTGTGCCACAAAGATAGTGTGAACTGGTACTCATTCTCCAGCATTCTGTTAAGGAAATCACCACAGGGAACATTACATAAGCCATTCCAAACCAGTTTTGTAACTCTGCTAAGGTAAGTAATTGGCTTTGACACTGTAGGTTTTTTATACACTGCTCTGGGACTGAAGAGACACTGAGTTTAGACCTGCTCTAAGCAGCAATTTTGACTCTGCTCCTATTTCTGACCCCCTCCCCCATTGGTCTGTCCAGATATTCTACATGTCCTCCTTTTTCTATACACTGAACTATGTGTGGGTACTCCATAGAAGCCTGAAGAGGACTTACTACAGGAGGCTCAATAGCTACCCTAGCCAGGTAGGCCCAAAAGCAACTGAGATCACAGTAACATGCACAAATTTTTACATACTTTCCATGATTGACTGCTGGTTGCAAAGATTAGGTTACAGAGAAGAACTCATATTCACCACAAAAAGAATAAATTGTCTAAATGCATGAAATTATTACAAATCTAATGGTACAGGGAAGGTTTACCGGAATTAAATTAATTAGATTAACTGGAATTAAAATTCATTTTGTGTGGCCCCTTTCATTAAATCTAAAAATACTTGGTTTGGGTTCCCATAAAAACTTTTTGAAAAATGTAGTGAACTGATATTTTATTCAACTCTGTTCAATCTAACAGGATCAAATTCCCCCCTGTTTCAGTTCCCTGAGATGACAAGTCTGTTTGGTTGCATTGCCATTGTCTTATCATGGTAAGCTGAACTTTGTTTTCCCACAACTATTTGTGCTGTTTCTGGCACCTGCTGTAAGACTTGTCATTATGTGAACCTCAACCATTTGACCTTTAATGACTAATAAAGCTGAGGGTACCCACTAGAAAGCATGTATTGCTGTTTTAGGGCTTAGCATACACTTTTCTCCAAAGCATGTTTCAGATTGTTACATTAAGCTTGACAGTAGTTTCTCAAGGGTACAACAGCAGGGCCTCAAACTTGATGCTTCCAGTAAGAAGCATAAAGCAGTGGGTAGCATAGCTATCAGCACCATCACCTTATAGTCTCAAAGTACTTGATTTGGATTCTGGCGCATGACCCTGGAAAATAGTGCTTTTCCAAATATTGCTCCAGTGAGAATACCTTCTTACATTAATGGGTGAATATTTGGATAAAGGAGTAACTCTTTGAATCTGCTTAAAATGTTTACATATTGATACAGGACTATACAACAATTATCCAGGTTCCCTGTATGTCTCCCTATATTTCTTACTACACGTCTCTCTCTTTTGGCTTCCAGTGTGTTCCCCTTGCTGTTGATGGTACCAGTGTTGGCTGTTGGAAACTCTGATCAATGCTACACCAACTTCAGCCAGCCCTACAAGTATGTTTCAGTTACCCTGGAGTAGTCTGAGAGTCCAGAGGAGTAGACTGGTGATTCCCCCTAATGATATGCAGATAAGTGACACTGGGAGGAATATCAGAAGCATTTCTTGATTTTACCACATTGCAAAAAAGATTTTACATTAAGCCTTGGTTCATATTTGATTATCCTACTAAATATTACAGTCACCCCTTCACATTCACAAGGGTTAGGGGCGGAAGACCCCCGCGAATGTGAAAATTTGCAAATTTCTCTCTCTTGCTTCTTGATATACCTAATGGTTGACTCATTTATCCTGTAATGGTGACCAACCGCACTGGCAGACTTTCCGCTATGAAGCATATCTAGCAATTTCACCTTTTGTGTCAGTCATCAGTCTTCTTCCTCTTAGGAACACTTTCAGAAGCACTGGGAGCACTACATTTTAGACCCATTATTAAAAATACAAAATTAACGGCACTGAAAAGTTTAAAAGTTACTGCGAGAAACGCGACACTCCACAGTCACAAAGCTGGACAGCTAACACATGAGTGAGGCTGGTTTCCAAAACAAAGATGTGCGGCTTACCCAAGCCAAGATGCATAGATCTCACAGTTATTTTTTACCAAAAATAACTTTTAATATTAAAGATCATATAGTATGCACTTACACTAACAAATATTAAATAACACTAATATTTATAATTATGTGATTTTATGTGAATCATTTCCATTATTGTTTATATATTTTTGGCTTACGCCTTGTCTGTGAGTTTCTACGGTGTTTCGGCAAGCTCCAGAAATATTCCCCTTTAATTTTTCACGGCTGTCTGGCGAATAACCAAAACCGCAGATTTCAAATTCATACATCTGGAGGGGCAACTGTTTATCCAATATGTGTTTCAAAAGCACCAAAGAACAAAGGGATCAAGTGACTTTAAGGTCCCTTTTTGTTTCAGCATGCATGTAGAAAAGCTCATGCCTCTTCCAAAGACTCATTGTACTAAAATGAATGGTGATTATTTTCATTGCTGCTGGCTACACAGGTGTCTTCTGATGCACAGAGGGGCTCTGTACCCAACATCCAGGTACAGAAATGAGCTCACCTCCTGCCACATGGTCCATGTGTATGGCATTGCCGTCTTTTTGGCCACATTCCTTTTCACGTTTATGGGTATAGTGGTGAGTAGCTTCAGCTTGTCTCCGTATCTGTCTGTCACTCATTGCAGCTGCAGTATGGGTCTCCAGGATAAGGGTCAACAGCACTGGTCCTCACGTTCGTTTTTCGATGTAGCTGAGCTCTGCCTTACTGAGCTTCACCTGGGAGTGAAATCGAATTAGCAGAATGTAGTTCCTGACAAGTTAGAATTCTTCTTTCATATAACATTGTTACATATACAGTACATTTGTAAAGGGTTGCATAATGGGCTGTTGTGCTGATGGGCAATGATGTGGGTTTCAGTCTAATTCACTTTGCATGGAGTTGGCATGTTCTTGCTGTTTTTTCATGCATATCCTCCAAGTTCTCCTGTTTCCTCCTATAACCTGAAGACATGCTTCAGGTGATTTGGAGAATCTAAATTGCCCTTAAATAAGTGTTTGTGTTAGTGTGTTATGTTACTCTGTTGTACAAATAGGTAAGTGATTGTAGGATGTTTAGTGTAGAGTACCTTGAACTTTGTCTGCATGAACAAAAGCATCAGCTAAATATTAGTTAACATAAGTTGATTATTGTACATTTTTAAGGTAAAAAAATCAGGTAAATATATAAAAGATAATAAAACAGGTTCCCATTACTTGCTGGCTAGTGAAACATACACAGAACATTACAAATTACTATAGCATTTAGTTTAAAAATCCTTAAATGCTCTTTGCAAACACTATCCAAAAAATCAAATTAAGAAAGCATTTACGAAGAAATGAAGTGGGTATTGTCTGCTTCTCATTTAAGGAGGGCAAACACAGATTCAGTGAATTGCCTTAGAATGAGTTCACTGCCCACACCAGGTGTAGCAATCAGTCAGTCAGGTCAGTCAGGTGGTGGTATCTACAGTCCTATTAAAATCCACCTTAAGAGGTATGTCTTAAAAAGTAGATGTGTCTGATTGAATTAAATGCTATTTTTTAACCTTGTATTGTCTCCAGAAATGTAGCATTTAAAGTATTTTAATTACATTTCAAAGTAACCTCCTTGATTATCAGATATAATTAAATGTGTTTCACAGTAATTTTTTTTTTTTTTTTTTTTAGATGAAGCTAATCAAAAAATTTGCAAGGCCTTCCAGGGGCTGACTTTGAGATATGCTGTACTGAACTTTCTGAACAGGTTAATTATTAGAATACTCTAGCCCCTCAAGTACTTATACACATCAGTTCATATTAACACCTTTATACATTCATTCATTTAACAGATGCTTTTCTCTAAAGCAACTTCAAGCAACCTCTGTAGTGTTACCAGCCCATACCTTATTCACCAAAGTGACTTACAATGCTAGTACTGTACACTACTTAGAATGGGTCACTCTTCCATACATCAATGAAACACACTCTCTATCACACACTATGGGTGAACCTAAATGACATGTCTTTGGACTGTGGGAAGAAACCAAAACAACCAGAGGAAACCTACACAGATACAGGGAGAATATGCAAACTCCATACACACTGGATGGGGATCAAACCCACATCCTCTTGCACCACACCGGTGCTGTGAGATTGCAGTACTACTCGCTGTGCCACCATGCCACCCTGTATATTACATGTTCTATAAGGCTGTGTGCTGTGTTCATCCAAGGTGCTCATGGGAAAGGCACATTCCCTGTACAAGCGCTGCGTTGACTCCAGTGGTTACTTTGGTGACCGACAGTGGGCAGCCCTAAGTGTGCTAGAGCGTCGCATGGTCCTCTATCCCTCTGCCTTTTTCTTCTGCTGGAGCCCAGGTATGGCCTACATATATATATGTGTGTGTGTATGTATATTATATATAATATATATATACACACACAGACACATCCACACACACAATTTATATATATTTTATTATTATATATTTTTATTTGCACACTTTTTATAAATAAATCCTAACTGAGTGAGGATGCAGACCAGACTAACACAAGTCTTCCAGATTGAAGTGTACCTTGCTAGGCTGAATTGATCTATTTGCTAGAATGAGTTGATTGCTTTGATGGTGCTCTCTCACTCTTTTTTTTTATCCAATACTCAGCTGTTTTCCTTGCTGCCATGATCTTGTTCAGTCCAAAGACTGTTCAGGGAAAAGTAGGAGTTTTCTTATATATTTTACAGGTAAATCACATCTGTTCTTGCACTTCTTTGTTGTTTATATCAAAGTAATTAATTCATTCTAGAGTTGTGCATTTTACAGTGGTGCTTGAAAGTTTGTGAATCCTTTAGAATTTTTTATATTTCTGCATTAATATGGGGGGTGCGGTGGTGTAGCGGGCTTGGCTGGGTCCCGCTCTCTGGCAGGTCTAGGGTTTCAGTCCTGCCTGGGGTGTCTTACGACAGACTGGCGTCCCGTCCTGGGTGTGTCCCCTGCCCCTCCAGCATTGCGCTGTGTTGCCGGGTTAGGCTTCAGTTCATCGCGACCCTGCTTGGGACAAGCAATTTCAGACTGCATATGTGTGCATAAATATGACATAAAATGTGATCAGATTTTCATGCAAGTCCTAAAACTAGAATAAAGACAACCGAATTCAGTCAGTCAATTTTGTCACTTCCACGATATGTTTGGAACAAACACACACATTTTCAGAACCGCTTGTCCCATACGGGGTCACGGAGCCTACCCGGTAACACAAGGCGTAAGGCTGGAGGGGGAGGGGACACACCCAGAATGGGACGCCAGTCCATCGCAAGGCACCCCAAGCGGGACTCGAACCGCGGACCCACCGGAGAGCAGGACTGTGGTTCAACCCACTGCGCCACTGCGCCACCGCACCCCCTTGGAACAAACATTGGAGTGAAATAGTGTTTCTCCAGCACCACAGTATGACATAGAGGACAACATATAGAACATGTACTATTACTACTATAGTACAATTCACAATACTAACTAGTAAACTAAAAACAATAAACAGAAATGTAAACAGAGTAATGCAAAAAAAAAGTGAGTTTTGTGTAATAATTGCTTGGAAAGAGGATTAGCGTGACCTAATGTAGGTCGATGTGGAATGTACTAAAGAAATACAGCAGCTATACTTGGGATGGACCCCAATTTGAGTGAGGTTTCAGCAGAAACAGTCAGTGACCTGAGAGGACAATCTTTGCAGACCACATGAAATCAGCTGGTGTCCTTCTGGATGGGGGGGTTGATTCCGGTGGTCAGAGGTCAGGATTCTGTTATGTACTGGGCGGTTATGGGTGTTAGTGTGTGGTAGTGGGTATATTAGGTGGTAGGTGGAGTTCAGGATCCTGACAGCTTAAGAGAAAAAGCTGTTGCACAGTCTGGTGGAGCCGGCTCATATGCTCCTGTATCTCTTCCCAGATGGCAGGAGGCTGAAGAGGCAGTGGGAAGGGTGGGTGGAGTTTCCCACAATTTTTGGAGGCTTTGTAGGCACAGTGGGCATGGTAGATGTCCTGTAGGGAAGGGAGTGAGGTCCAAGTGATCTTCTCAGCTATAATCACTATGCGTTGTATGGTTTTGCGGTCGGAGACATTGCAGTTCCCATACCATGCAATGATACAGCTGGTCAGAAATCTTTCAGTGGTGCCCCTGTAAAAGGTGTGCATGATACGTGGTGGCACACTCACCCTTCTCTGCCTCCTCAGGAAGTATAGGCGCTGCTGGGCTTTCTTGGCCAGTGACACAGCGTTGGTGGTCCAGGAGAGGTAATCAGTGATGTCCACCCCCAGGAATTTGGTGCTGCTGACTCTCTCTACGGTAGAACCGTCAATGAGGGATGATGGGTATGAGCTCTCCTGAAGTCAATGACGATCTCCTTTGTTTTCCCCACAATTAGGACGAGATGGTTGTTCCTGCACCATACAGTCAGTTGGTCTACCTCCCCTTTGTTTGATGTTTTATCGTTGTTGCTGATGAGACCCACCACATTTTTGTCTTCAGCAAACTTAATGATGTGGTTGGAGCTGGATCTTGCGATACAATCATGAGTCAGTAGGGTGAAGAGCAGGGGACTGAGCACTCACCCCTGGGGGGGTCCCTGTGCTCAGTGTGTTGGTGCTTGAAGTCCTGCTTCCAATCCAAAGTGACTGTTACAGAGAGAGGTGTTCAGGACCAGCCAGTCTAGTTTGCCCACGAGTTACTGAGGGTTGTTTGTATTGAATGCTGTGCTGAAGTCAATGAACAGCATTCTGATGTAGGTGTCCAAGTATGCCAGGGCCAGGTGGAGGACAGTGGATACAGCATCATCCATGGACTGGTTGGGGCGATATGCAAATTGGAGTGGGACAAGAGTGGAAGGGAGGATGGATTTTATGTGTTGCATGACTAACTTTTTGAAGCACTTCATGATGATGGCGATTAGTGCAATGGGGTGGTAGTCATTCAGGCCGGATACAGATGATTTCTTTGGCACTGATGGTTCTGGTGGTTGCTTTGAAACGTGGGGATAAGTGCCTGACCCAATGAAATCTTTAAGATGTTTGTGAAGACATCTTTAAGCTCTTCTGCACAGTCCTTCAGAACACGGTCAGGTGTGTTGTCCAGGCCAGGAGCCTTGCAGGGGTTGATCCTAGTTAGGGATCTCCTCACGCTGGCTGTGGACAGACACAGGACCAGTTCGTCAGCTGTTGGTGGTGTTTTCTATGCCAGTGTATTGTTCAGCATGTCAAAGCATGCATAGAATTTGTTGATCTGAGAGTTGATCTGGCAGAGAGCTGTTGCTGTCGCATGCCTGTGGTGTGGACCTTTAATCCGTAATGATCTGGATTCCCTGCCACAGACTCCATGTGTCTAGTTGTTGCTGAAGTGTCCGTCGATCCTGTTTGTTTACCAGCACTTGGCCTCCCTGATGTCACTGGACAGGTTGGTATTGGCTGTTCTCAGCACTGCTCGGTCCCCTGATCTGAAGGCAGCATCCCGGGTTCGTAGCAGTGTGCAGACCTCCCCTGTCAGCTATGGTTTCTGGTTAGCCCGCATGGTGATGGTCTTGATGACAGTGACATCACTGATGCATTTACTGATGTAGGCAGTCACTGTCTCGGTGTACTCTTGAATGTCTGTGTGATGGTCGTAGGTTGCTGCTTCTCTGAATACAGTCCAGTGCAGCTGTGGATCCCTCAGGCCATACTCTGATTTGCTTTGAAACCGGTCTGGCAGCTTTCACACGAGGTCTGTATACAAGGCAAGAGCAAAATAGATATGTGGTCGGAGAAGCCCAGGTGGGAGAGAGGGGTGGCTTTGTATGTGCCCTAACGTTTGTGTAAACAAAGTCCAGGTAACTGTTCCCTCTTGTCAGAAATTCAACATATTGTTAAAGTTAGAAAGCACTGTCTAAGTTTGCATGACTGAAGTCTCCGGCGAAAGTAAAAAAAAATCCGTCAGGGTGGGCAGTTTGTGCTCACTGGTGGCGTTACAAAGTTCACTAAGTGCCGTTGGCGCTCTGAGGTATATACACAGCCACCAGTATAATGGCCGTGAATTCTCTGCAGATAATACAGTCGGCACTTAATAAACAAACTCCACCAGCAATGAACAGTGTTTGTAAACCACTACAGCATCTTGACACCAAGCCTCGATAATATAAACGCACAAGCCACCCTTGCAGATCTTACCGGACAGCGCCATGTCTCTGTCTGCTCTGTAGAAGTTTAGCCAGTTCAGCTAAATGGCAGAATCCGCGATGGTTTTGTTTAGCCATGTTTCCATGAAAATAAAAAACAGCTATCCCTCACCCTTCCCTGAGTGGTTCTTCGTAGCCGGATTTATTCAAGTTTATCAAGAAAGAGTACGTTGGAGACCAGCATGGTTGGGATAGCCGGTCTGTTGGGGCTAGCCTTTAGCCTAGACTGGCGGCCTCCGCGCTTGCATTGCTTATGTCCCCTCTCACAGCGCTTACGGCATTTCCGCCTGGGTGTTGCAGCAGTAGGCAAGGTCACTGCCTGGCCAGCTTGATGCATGTAGCAGTCCAAAGCTCCACAGCTCCTCTATTTGGATACTCGTGAGATTTACGTCAGTCTTTCTGCTGATATCTAACAGGAACCGACAACTGTACATACATTTAGGCATACTTTCCGAAAGTGTTGAAGGTACATTAAAAAACAAAAATTAGAAAACACTGTTGTTTCTGAGGGTGCGGTGGCACAGTGGGTTGGACCACAGTCCTGCTCTCCGGTGGGTCTGGGGTTCGAGTCCCGCTTGGGGTGCCTTGCGACGGACTGGCGTCCCGTCCTGGGTGTGTCCCCTCCCCCTCCGGCCTTACGCCCTGTGTTACCGGGTTGGCTCCGGTTCCCCGTGACCCTGTATGGGACAAGCGGTTCTGAAAATGTGTGTGTGTGTGTGTGTGTGTTGTTTCTGAACCAGGAGAGGCCACTGCAGCTGTGCGTGCCACCATCTTGTATTTATTTAAACAAATGAGACAAAACATTATACTTGTTTTATTTATATGGGAAAATGAGCCAACGTTACATATGTGTCTGTCAAAATGTGTGAACCTGTAGAATTATCTGATCATTTGAAAGGGAAATTAGTCAGGTGTTTCAGTCAATGGGATGATGATCGAGTGTGAGTAAGGGAGGTCCTACCTTATTTAAGAACAGAAAGCAGTGGCGTCAGCATCAGAGTCTGATCTTCACAGCACAGGTTTGTGGAAGTGTGTCAAGACTTGAAAGAAGGAGATTTATGAGTACCTCAGATAAAGATTTGATGATGGCTGGAAAAGGTTACAAAATCATTTCTGAAGAATTTGGACTCCACCAGTCCACTGTCAGGCAAATCATGTTCAGATGAAAGAAATTCAACACCATCGTTACCCTCCACAGGAGTGGTTGACCAACAAACATTACATCAAGGGCAAGGTGTATAGTAGTCTGAAAGGTCATAAAAAAACCCAGGGTAAGATCTAAGGAACTAAAGGCCTCTCTTGCATTGGTTAATGGTAGTGTTCATGAGTCCACCATCAAGAGAACACTGAACAATGGTGTGCATGGCAGGGTTTCAAGGAAAGCAACTGCTCTTCAGAAAGAAAATTGCTGCTCATCTACAGTTTGCTAAAGACCATGTGGATAAACCAGAAGGCTATTAGAAAAATGTTCTGTGTATGGATGAGGCCAAAATAGAACTTTCTGGCCTGAATGAGAAGCATTATGTTTGGCAAAACGCAAACACTCTTATGCTGGAATGCAACCTTATCCCATCTGATTAAAACATGGTGGTGGAAGTATCGTGGTTTAGGCCTGTTTTGCTGCCTCTCAACCTGAATGGCTTGCAATCATTGATGGAACTATGAATTCTAAATTGAACCAGCATATTCTACAGGAAAATGTCAGTCATTTCAGTTCATCCATGAAACTGAAACTCAGAAGAAATTGGTCATACAACAAGACAACGACCCTAAACGCATAAGTCATTCTACCAAAGACTGCTTAAAGCAGAAGAAAGTTAATATTTTGGAATGGCTGAGTTAGTCCTGACCGTAATCCTATAGAAATGTTGTGGAAGGACCTGAAGCAGGCAGTTCATATGTGAAGGCCACAAACATCACTAAGTTGAAGCTGTTCTCTAAGGAGTAATGGGGTGAAATTCCTCCAAGCTGATGTGCAGGACTGATCAACAGTTACCAGAAACATTTAGTTGCAGTTATTGCTGCAGAAGGGGGTCACCCCAGTTATTGAAAGCAAGGGTTCACATACTTTTACTACACACAGATTCTCTATTTAACATTGGATCATTTTCCTCAAATACACACACACACATTTTCAGAACCGCTTGTCCCTTACGGGGTCACAGGGAACCGGAGCCTACCCAGCAACACAGGGCATAAGGCCAGAGGGGGAAGGGGACACACCCAGGACAGGACGCCAGTCTGTCACAAGGCACCCCAAGCGGGACTCGAACCCCAGACCCACCGGAGAGTAGGACTGCGGTCCAACCCACTGCGCCACCACACCCCCTTTCCTCAAATACTGAACAAATAATGTTTTTGTCTCATTTTGTTTGAGTTCTCATCTAGTTTTAGGACTTGCCTGGAAATTTGATTACGTTTTAGTCCATATTTATGCAGAAATAGAGAAAATTCTAA
Source organism: Scleropages formosus (assembly GCF_900964775.1). Taxonomy (NCBI): domain Eukaryota; kingdom Metazoa; phylum Chordata; class Actinopteri; order Osteoglossiformes; family Osteoglossidae; genus Scleropages; species Scleropages formosus. The sequence continues at coordinate 12,368,125 of NC_041806.1, forward strand.
AGTATTCACAAATTTTCAGGCACCACTGTATTTGTCCACTTAATTCATATCTTTATCTTTTTCTCTCTAATGTGAGTGTGAAGTGGGTAACTGCTGTTGTCACATTCTCTGTTTGTGCTCTCTGTACAGGCATTCACTTCAGCCTCCCAGGGACTGCTCAACTGCTTGGTTTATAGCTGGACCCAGCAGCAGTTTCGTTCACTCAGCAGAGGTGCCATGCGTGATGTGGACACACAGACGCCTCTTCTGCGCTCGCAGAAGAGCTATGCAGCTCTACACATGGCAGGAACCAAAACCTAGAGGCCAGACTGACACATGGAACTTGTCAGTCTAAAAGAGCATGAATTCTTGAAAAAGAAAACAGTACCTCTGTGTTGTGACTCTGTATCCCATATAGTGAGGAGTAGGGGCTTTCCAGCTTCAGTTCTCACACAATAGCTAGGCAGTGTGACTGACTGTGACAGCTTTGTAATATATCCTAACAAAGGAGAAACAGCAAGGGCAAAAGAACTCGCATACAGTTCAAAATAAGGACCCAAGACTAACAGTAGTTTTGGCCTCAACCAAACCCTAATAGCATTTCCTCCTGTAAAGTGTATGTATCCTTTTTTCTTTACTTGTGGAAAAAAAAAATGTGTACAGCAACAGTGCAACATGTTATGTACTTACTTTTAGCATGTGGTATGCAAACACGTGAACTTGGATGGTTTAGAGCAAACGAACCAACGTCAAACTTAAGAAGATCTTGTTGCATTATTCACATCACATAATTTTGTGGCTCTGCTACTAAAGGGAATAGAAAGGACAATGCCTACACAAGTATCTGCACATAGGGGTCACAAGGGATACATCCACAAGTTGTAGGAATAATGACTGAGCCTGTAGGATGACTTACTGCAGACCAGTAGAGGATCTTAATAAGAAAACTTGAAACCAGTGCATGGAAGGCAATCAGGTTGCTAGACATCCCAGTACAAGTGTGCTTCTCTAAGATTTGTGCTATGTAGTTTCTTCAAAGACAAGTGGGTCAGCTCTTTCCTGACCACATGATGAAAGAGGGCACCAGTGTTTTTTTTTTTTTTTTTGCTCAGGGCCTGTTTTCCCTGTAGACTTTGTTTCTGCCTGCCATATTTCAGCAGCAGCCCTCAGGTTTTCTAAGAAATCTGCTGAAGTGTTACATCCTTGTGCCATTTTGTATTATTGTAAATTAATATTGTTCACTCAGACTTCACAAATTATTAATAAAGATGTAATTTATATTTGTACTGTATTTTAAAAGTATTTAAACTTAATGTTTGAGAATTGCTATAAACAGAAATATAGTAATACAGGCAGTTTTTTTGTATCAGAAATTAAATTTAGATTGGCATGTTAGGTAGGAGTTGTTTGATATTGCTAAAATCTAGACTAGACCTCTCTGACCAGTTAACATTAATGTTACCTATAAATTTAATATTAAATGTAAAAAATTTTTAGGCCCCTCTATACCTGAAATTGCTCTTCCACGGTACAGTATGTTTTAACATAAAGACTCATGGTCTTTTATACTTTTCAAAAATTGATAAGCTGGTTTGTGATAAAATGTACAGTCTAACAGTCTAGTCTAAGGGGTCAGCTGGTAATGTAGTGGTTAGATATACTGCCTTTTGACCCACACGTTCAAATCCTGTTTCTAACTATAGAACCCTTGAGCAAGATACTTACCTTAAATTGCTCCTGAAAAATTACCTAGCTGTACAAATGGGTAAATAATAAGTCACTTTGGAGAAAAGAATCAGCTAAATGAGTAAATGTAAACTTTGCCAGTGATTTAAAATGCACAATTAAAAGTATACTGAACCTTTGCAAATGAAGGTCAGAATATTAAAAAAAAAAAAAAAATTTAAAAATCTGTTGACAGCAGACTAACCACACCAAAGGTGGAGAGTGTAGCCTGGTTAGTTCATTTACATTTATAGTTATTCATTTAGCACATGCTTTTGTCCAAAGCGATGTACATCTAGCAAAAATACAATTTGTGCATTACATTAAGAGAAAGAGACATGGCTGCAGACGTGTGACTCTTAAGCAAACCCAGTTTGTTACCTTCCACTTCATGCACTGATGTTCATCGCTCGAGTAGGTGCATAAAACACAGGATAGATGAATCCTGATAACCTCCTATCAATTTTTTTATTTTTAGTTCAATGCAGTTGTGCAGCCAAGAGAGCATCTGGGCTGTTTGAACATGGGTTTGAATCCAGCTCCATTTGTGTGGAGCATGCATCTTCTTGCTGTGTCTGCACAGGGTGATGCATTTCAGGCTGCTTGGTGACTCGTAAGTTGCCTATACAATGTGAGTCAATGTGTGTGGCTTCCTTGCAATGGACAAAGGCAAAAACCCTTTAGAGTTAGTTGCCTTCTCTGAAATTGCTTCAGTTAGTCAGTCCAGCTATTTTGACAGTTATCTGACTTTGCAATGATTCATTTAGGACATGAACATTAGACAGTACGCAGCACTGGCTTCAATACAATGTATTAAGGTAATCGACTGCAGCTCGCAAAATGGTGTCTAATGTTACACAATAGCTCTCATGGTTTCCACACAGAGAGAGGCGACGGACCCAACTGCAGGTGCTCATGGCTTTATTCAAAGGGGCAGGATAAATCTCATGGTTGAAAAACAGGCAATGGGTCACTGAGGAGCAAACGTGGTTATAGGGAGAATCCAAAAGTCAAAGTCCAAAAAATGAGCCGTGAGTCAGGAAAACCGGGGAGAGGATGACACGGAGGCAGACAAACAAAGGAACAGGGAACATGAAAGGAGTCCCGGAAAACAGGTTTTAATGCAGCAGTCATAGTAGGCTTAATGGAGGTTCCGTGATCCGTTGCGTCCGGAGCAGCCCTTTATACTCCCGTTCCTCGATCAGCCACAGGTGTCTCTGGTTGCATGGGGGGGTGACAACAGTACTTATATTGACATAGACATTCTGGTTAGTAAGTGCACAGAGCTGATTACCTCATTAGTCAACAGCTGTGAAGCTAGTTACATATCAGGATAAGAGTAAGGACCTACAGAGGCATGTATTTAGAGTGTTTTTTGGGTTTCATTACATTTATTCATTTAGCAGACACTTTTCTACAAAGCAACTTCCAATGAACACTATGTAGTAGTATCAGCTGACACCTTTACACCCAAGGTGACTTACAGTGCTAGATATACTACCATACACTACTTACCATCAGTCACTCATTTATACACCAGTGAAACACTGTCTTTCTCTTTCTCTCACATACAATTTAAGAGTGACCAATTCACTTGAATTTTCCATTGTGAGAGAGAACCCATCCAAATACAGGGAGAACAGGCAAACTCTACAGACTGAGTGGGGCTCAAACCCACTTACTTTCATACCACCCAGGCATTGTGAGACAACACGCTGTGCCATTGTGCTACTGTTCATGCACACTGACATTGACCCCGTTAGTGGATGCAGATGGCAACACATGTGAAGTGCAGGTAAATGTGTAGTCAGTTGACTTCTATATTACATCCAGATTTACTATAAAATGAGGAAAATTTGTTCACTACATTCAAAAGTTACATTTAACATTAAATTCCATAAATTGCAAATAAGTTCACAAAGAACTAGGCACAGCCTTTTTTTAGTAAATGAAAACAAATTTTCCATTATGCTTTCCATAATACTTTTCAAATTTTGCTAATTACCATTGCAAAGATATTGTGGAAGATAACAAGAAGGCTTGTGATGGTGTCATTACTCTAGAGCAGGTGACCAAATTTTCAATTTTCAACTTTTCCATTTTGTACTGAAAAACAGGACACCTTATCTTAACAAATCTGTAATAACACATATGCATGTGGGGGTATGAATTTTCTTGACTTTGCAACATTGAATACACATACACACACACACTTTCTAAACCACTTGTCCCATGCGGGGTTACAGGGAAACAGAGCCTACCCAGCAACTCAGGGTGTAACGCTGGAGAAGGGGGGGGGACACACCCAGGATGGGATGCCAGTCCACCGCAAGGCACCCCAAGTGGGACTCGAACCCCAGACCCACCAGAGAGGATGACCCGGTCCAACCCACTGCGCCACCATACCCCCTGTGCAACATTGAATAATACCTTTAAAATAAACTGCCTCAAACAATTACTTAATACTCCAGCCTCTATTTGGAATCTCATCCCACATTGTGACTATTCTAAGAGAGGTGGCCTCCGATTTCACCTAATTTGTAATTAGAGTGTTAGTAAAATCCCCATCGAACTGTCAAATGTCCATAAACAGGTGCACGTCGCCTGGTTATTGGCTTATAAACATAACTTCTCATGTGGAACAATATTATGTCATCTGGAACAAGAGGGATATTCTATATAAACACAAGTCTTTGTTTCTTGAAAGCTGGGTTAAAACATTTTATTGGTGGAACAGCTCTTTAATTCTAGTTGACAACTAATGTGCTATTGTTAATTGCTAACTAAATACACACACACACATTTTGAGAACCGCTTGTCCCTTACGGGGTCACGGGGAACCGGAGCCTACCCGGCAACACAGGGCGTAAGGCCGGAGGGGGAGGGGACACACCCAGGACGGGACGCCAGTCTGCCGCAAGGCACCCCAAGCGGGACTTGAACCCCAGACCCACCGGAGAGCAGGACTGCGGTCCAACCCACTGCGCCACCGCACCCCCTGCTAACTAAATATAAGACACCTATTACGTCAAAGGAATTTGCCATAGTTTTTGATGCAATACCTTCAGGTGGGGGGGAGCCCTGAAACCCCCGCTACAAGCTGTGCATATTCATGGGCAAGACAGATTCCTTGGCCCCTCATCACAAGCAGCAGTCAGTGGTCCTTGTTCCCATGCACATCCCTGGGGATATTCTGTTATGTACTCATCCTCACCATCTGAACACCCTGGTCTGCCTATAGGGTACAGGACCCTCCTGATGAGTTGAACCATAGCCCAAGTCCCTCTGTCTTGGAGTCTGATGTATAACTTATAATTCTGCTTTATAATTACAAACAATAAATATAGATCTTCTGCTTAAACATGCACTAATAAAGTACATGTCAGTTGGCTTTTATTTCAATTCCCAATCCTGTAGGAATGCAGTAATGTGAATCCAAACTGACAATTACACTTCTGTTAGTTTGGGAAAAATGAACTGATGCATTAATGTAAGAATCAGGATTACTAGCAAACTATCAATTATGAGAAATTTCAAATTAAAGTTTCACCCTAGTCCTGTCCTGGGTGTGTCCCCTCCCCCTCCAGCCTTACACCACGTGTTGCCGGGTTAGGCTCCAGTTCACCACGACCCTGCTTGTGTCAAGTGGTTTCAGTCAGTGTGTGTGTGTGTGTGTGTGTGTCTGCAAGTTTCACCCTAGGGTTGAGGAAAGGTTGAATACAAAGCATTAGTTTTGAAATGATTAGCCTGCTGCTTGTAAGAAGAGTTGTGGACTTAGTTACAAAAAGCATTAACCCATTAACTTGTGCAGTTTCAAATTTAAAATGTGAATATTTTGATTTTTGTGATCTAGACCATGGTCAAGCTAGAACAGACTGGAATATGTTTGTAGCACACCGAGGTGGTGGGGAAGGGGGCGGAGCCAGAAATAGAGACAACAATCAGTCCCAGCTGCGGCTGTCTTACCTCGGGCTCCTCCCCCCCTTCCCTGCTGCCTTGGTGTGCTATTATGTTATTTAATCAAGTTGAAAAACTAGTACACCCTTCCACAAACTTATATGTAATAATGGGTTCTTGAAAAACCTTTCATAAGGTGAATTCTTTTAACTCAAAGACATAATTACCATTAGCTGTAATGCTAAAAATGTTTGTGTTCTTCAGCCCCAAAGTGATACCTATGTATGATAAAATATTACTAAATTCTATTAAAATGAGCACAGTCAGTTCAATAGTTAACATTATCATAATACAACAAGGCAGGTCCCCTTCGTTAATTACTCCATATATTGCATGGCTGTCCACATGCACACATTGAGCTCTTTCGTAGCTATTATATACTATATTGCCACACCCACACCAGCGGCATAATCAGACACACCTGGGACCCAGCAGGATATAAGGCAGAAGGAAGCATAGAAGGATCCTGTTCCCACTGACCAAAACCTTTTCCCTTCCTGTGATCTGATCAGTGTTCTCATGTTTGACCTGTTGCTTCTGTTCACCGACCTCGATTCTGAATTTCCTGGTAAACGACGCTGGCGGTCCAAGGACTCAAGCCTGTCCCTGACTTCGGTTCCTGTCCAATCCCTGAATAAACTCCTGTGCACTCTGCAATTGAGTCCGCCTTCTCCTTTCCTGATGAAATCATGGCATATACACCTAACAAATCATGAGTTTCCTCAGGATGTTCCAGCTTCCTCCTGCAGTCCAAAGGCATCATTTAGTTGAATTTGTGACTCTAAAATGCACATAGTATGTGAATTTGTATTTGTGACTTTCACTACTTTGCGGCTGACACCATTTAAACCTTATGAGATAATGACAAATAAACTTGTGCTTATGCAGCAATTAATAAAACATGTAATAGTACATATGTTTGTAAAATGCATTGGAATCACTTATAAAAATGTAAAAACACCAGTATAGACAGAACCAATATACATACACGCTCACTCACTGGCCACTTTATTAGGTACACCTGTTCAACTTCTCGTTGACGGAAATATGTGATCAGCCAATCACATGGCAGTATCTCAATACATTTAGGCATGTAGACATGGTCAAGACAATCTGCTGAAGTTCAAACTGAGCATCAGAATGGGGGAAAAAAGGTGATTTAAGTGACTTTGAACGTGGCATGGTTGTTGGTACCAGATGGGCTGGTCAGAGTATTTCAGAAACTGCTGATCTACTGGGAATTTCATGCACAACCATCGCTAGGGTTTACAGAGAATGGTCAGAAAAAGAGAAAATATCCAGTGAGCGGCAGTTCTGTGGGCAAAAATGCCTTGTTGATGCAAGAGGTCAGAGGAGAATGTCCAGACTGGTTTGAGCTGAAAGAAAGGCAACAGTAACTCAAACAACCACTCGTTACAACCAAGGTATGCAGAAGAGCATCTGTGAATGCACAACACGTGGAACCTTGAAGCAAATGGGCTACAACAGCAGAAGACCACACCGGGTGCCACTCCTGTCAGCTAAGAACAGGAAACTGAGGCTACAATTCGCAGGGGCTCATCAAAATAGAAGATTGGAAAAACGTTGCCTGGTCTGATGAGTCTCGATTTCTGCTGCGACATTCAGATCGTAGGGTCAGAATTTGGTGTAAACAACATGAAAGCATGGATCCATCTTGCCTTGCATCAATGTTTCAGGCTGGTGGTGGTGGTGTAATGGTGTGGGGGATATTTTCTTGGCACACTTTGGGCCCCTTAGTACCAATTGAGCATCATTTAAATGCCACAGCCTACCTCAGTATTGTTGCTGACCATGTCCATCCCTTTATGACCACAGTGTACCCATTTTCTGATGGCTACTTCCAGCAGGATAATGGGCCATGTCACAAAGCTCAGATCATCTCAAACTGGTTTCTTGAACATGCCAGTGAGTTCACTATACTCAAATGACCTCCACAGTCACCAGATCTCAATCCAATAGAACACCTCTGGGATGTGGTGGAACAAGAGATTCGCATTATGGATGTGCAACCGACAAATCTGCAGCAACTGCGTGATGCTATCATGTCAATATGGACCAAAATCTCTGAGGAATGTTTCCAGCACCTTGCTGAATCTATGCTACAAAGAATTAAGGCTGTTCTGAAGGCAAAAGGGGGTCCAAGCCAGTACTAGCAAGGTGTACTTAACAAAGTGGCCAGTGAGTGTAAATGTCTGAACCACATGTGTTCTCATGCTGTGCTGATTTCCACCTAAAGTCTAAAGACATATATTTTAGGTGAACTATTATGAGAATGAGTTTTATTGGCCAAGTGTGCTGACACACACAGAATTTGCTGTGGTTCTTGATTCTTCCATTATTTACAGACAACAAACAGCTGACAGAATTACAGAATAAATAAATATTTACAGAGTATACAAACACAAGAGTATAAATAGTAGTTTAAATACAAAAAATGTAAGTGTCGTGATGAACTCGTCGCAAGGCTTCGCGGCCCCTAGACTTATAATCTGGAGAAGATCCGTTTCTCCCTGCTATTTATTTTATTTGCTAAGAAAGTTAATGCAAAAGGGGGTGCGGTGGCGCAGTGGGTTGGACCGCAGTCCTGCTGTCCGGTGGGTCTGGGGTTCGAGTCCCGCTTGGGGTGCCTTGCGATGGACTGGCGTCCTGTCCTGGGTGTGTCCCCTCCCCCTCCAGCCTTGCGCCCTGAGTTGCTGGGTTAGGCTCCGGTTCCCCCGTGACCCCGTGTGGGACAAGCGGTTCTGAAAATGTGTGTGTGTAAATAAACAAGAAGTAAATTACAAAAGTGGGGGGATATTGTTGCACTGATAGGAGACCTATAGGGGAGTGTTAATTGTTCATGAGGGTGATAGCCTGAGGGGAAAAAAACTGTTCTTGTATCTGGCCGTGCTGGTGGAAAGTCCTGTGTACCACCTGCCAGAGGAGAGAAGTGTAAAGAGTTTGTGCCTAGGGTGTGTGGGATCAGTGATGATTTTGCCTGCCCACTTCCTCATCCTTATGAGTGTTACATTGATCTGCTGTATAGATGTGTGAACATTTATGAAGGTTAGTGCAGTATATCTTGCATGGTAAGTCACCTTGGATGAAATGGCATAATATTCATTCTAAGTTGCTTTGGAGTTAAGTGTCTTCTAAATTAATAAATGTAAATATCTCAAACTACTCAGCTGTCAGGAGACTCACAAACTCCAAATTTGGTCCAAATTAAGTCCACGACACCTCAGGAAGGCTCAATAGTGAAGTCTGGTGCCTAACCTACTCCTTTCCCCACATGTTAGATACCCTCTACCCATAGCAAACACATCAACTCCATAAACTCAAACCATCCCAATTAATAATAGCACACCGTCATGCATACCAAGTGCTAGCCACTGACTTTACCAAGCCATTACTCACCTCACTCCAACCTGCAGCCCCAACTACCCTGCCCTCTTCTTAACCATAACAATTGACTTGCCTTCACAGCAGCCTCAGACAGCTCCTACACTGCCACCCTTAACGAGCAGCATCTAATACCAAATTCCGCCAACGGCAGCGTAACTGATTTAACCACAAACCCCCTTACACCTACCTCTCATGGTCTCACATGAGCCCACAAACCGCAATCTCTTGCATCCGTCACCAAATCCGCATACTCTAACATTTTCCACTTCAATGCCTCTCCAATAGCATTCTCAAATGACACTGTTAACGCTACAATATACACAGTCCGCTTGCACTCAGAATATAACACCATCTCAGGATGCAACAAAGTAACCACAAAAACCTGTGGAACCTGGAGCTGTTTGCCTACTTCAGCCATCAGCTTTCAGTCCTGTGCCATCTGTCTAGACATGTCCAGTCTTGCACAGTGTTACACTCTTCAGCCCACACTAAACCAATCATATTATTTACACTACCAATGGGCAACAAATTCACTGCCACAGGCTTGCTCCCCCGGACTAAATATTTAAGTGCTTGATTATGGTGTCCAGTAGAGTGCCCCTGCACCCAAATTAAACCTACATTCTGACAAAATGTGCTTAAACATTGCGACACCACTATATAACATACAACAACTACCACCTATCCCACTGCTTAACATTCTGTGGCGTCGGCAGCATGTCGTACGTGTAAGGTGCACAAATCCTGTACCCATAAGCAATGGAAGAAGCAATATGGTCTGATGAGTCATCTTTCACCCTGTTTCCTACATCTCAATGGATTTACGTTTGGAGATAGCCTTCAACCACTGGTTCCCATCCTGGGTGTGTCCTCTCCCCCTTCGGCCTTGCATCCTGTGTTGTCGGGTGAGGCACCGGTTCACCGCGACCCCCGCTCAGGACAAGTGGATGTTGTCAATGGAGGGATGGATGGATAGCCTTCAACCCACAATGTCTGTTGCTGTTAAACATGATGGCTAAATGAATGGCAGCTATCTCATGGGAATCATTAGGTCTGATGATTACTCTGCATGATTCTACACTGGCAAAGGAATAGAAGGCTATTTTGCCAAACCAGGTGCACCCTATGGTGCAAGCACTCTTCCCTCATGATGTTCCCATATTACAGGACAAGAATGCCCCCAAAAACACTGCCAAACAAATTCAAAACCTTCTGTGGTCTCCCCAGTTATCACATGTAAATCTCACGTTTAGAAGTTCTGACGTTCAAACTGTGAAATAGACTTCCACCTCCTCCATGGTGAATTATCTCACTACACGCAGTTCAGGACTTGAATGACAGCATTCCAAAAAGGATTGAATCTGTTCTGAAAGCTTTACTTCTTAGGTCCTTGATATTAATGTGTTTTGTTTCAATCGTTTTGTCCATATTCTGCAACTCCATCCAAAACTACAGCCGTTTTTGAGTAAAATTTCAACACAGTGCTAACTCACAACCAAACCTTATCTTGGGGGAGTGAACCATTTAATTCTCATTTTATTTGACAGGGTTGTTTGACAGTCTGAAGTACATTACTGTTAATTTTGCAGTCAGTACAGTCTTGACCGCAGCAACATGCTCAGTAAATACTAGTAGTACAATGTATTAGAAAACTGAATAATTTAATGTACAGGTATCCTGCATTATCACACACTTAAAATTTCACTTTTCTGATTCTTAGAACTTCATTTCTGATTGACCCACTTTTTCAACAAAACATTAGAATCTCAGACATAATGAAGAAGACATTTAACAATGGTTTCTGTGTTACTGCTGGTTTAGTTTGCTGTTGTTTCAACCTAAAGAAAACCCACCTCTAATGCAGTATTGCATCCCTGATAAACTGCCCCTACAACATATACTAGTTGCACTCTTTATGGCAGACCTCAATTTAAGTACTTTATTGGTACACTGACTCTTCATTTTACAACCATTTAAATTCCGAATTTTTGAAGATGCAGACATTTCCCATTTTATTTTTTCATCTTAACTTTTCTATTTTGTAATATTTTTGTCTTTTGCATAGCAAAAGTGACCCACCAAATAAAACACACCCAAATGTGACTGGACCAACCAAACTGTTACCATGTATCATCCCTCTCCATTGGCTTCCTATAACTTTCTGCATAAAATTAAAGGCTCTGGTTACAACTTACAAAACCATCAATGGATCTGCTCCCCAATATCTACCTGATCTGACCTGGTCCAACTCCGCCGAGGGATTCCTTCGGGGTCCCCTGCCAGCCCCAGCCCGGATAAAGGAGGAGGGTTGGGTATGGGGCTAGCGACCCCATCCCGTAAAAAACCCACACCGCTACAGAAACGCCAACAAGTACTCAAGACATCTCGGCCTTGGGTGAAGATGGACTTCCAGCTGGAAGTCTTATGACGCGGAGTGGTGAAAGCCAGAAGCATCTGGAAGCTGCTCAGCTGATCACCATCCTTTCAACCAAGGACACCCTTTATATCGGGATGTGGAATGTGAGGACCATGTACGAAGCTGGAAAGGCGGCACAGGTGGTCGCAGAAATGAGGGCCTACAGACTCACCATCTTGGGAATCAGCGAGTCACGGTGGACTGGCTCAGGCCAGAAGAGGCTATCATCGGGAGAGATGCTGCTGTTTTCAGGACACGAGGAAGACAATGCCCCCCACACCCAAGGTGTGGCTCTGATGTTAAATAAGACAGCCCAGAGAGCTCTCACCGGATGGGAGGCCCATGGACCACGCATCATCACAGCAACCTTTAGAACTAAGATGAGAAGGATTAGCATGAATGTCGTGCAGTGCTACGCCCCAACTAATGACAACGATAAAGAGCAGAAGGAGAAATTCTAAAACAGACTGCAGACCGTCATCCAGAGTTTGCCAGGAAGACACGTCACCATTGTCATGGGAGACCTCAATGCCAAGATTGGTAGCGACAACAGGGGCTATGAGGAGATTATGGGGCAGCAAGGACTTGGTGAGATGAATGACAATGGAGAAAGATTTGTCAGCCTATGTGCCACAAGCAACCTGGTCATTGGTGGAAGCATCTTCCCTCATTGAAGGATTCATAAGGCAACCTGAGTTTCACCGGATCTATCTACAGAGAACCAGACAGACCATGTGTGCATCACAAGGAAGTTCCGGAGATCCCTGCAGGACGTACGCGCCAAGCGAGGAGCAGATGTTGCCTCAGACCATCATCTCCTTGTGGCTCACCTCAGGCTCAAGCTAAAGAAGACATGGACAGGAGAGACAAACCAGCGCCAGAGATACAACACCGCCCTTCTCAAGGAGGCGACAAAGTTAGAGGAATACAGACTAACCCTCACCAACAAGTTCCAGGCTCTGCAGGAGCTTCTGGATGAGGAGACTACTGATGTGAAATGGAAGGCAGTGAAGGAGGCAATGATAACAACATGCCAGGAAGTACTAGGCCCCAGGAAATACAGCCACAAGGAGTGGATCTCAGTAGAGACCATGAAGAAGATACAGGAAAGGAAAGAAAAGAGGTTAGCTCTTAACAACAGCTGTACACGGGGAGAGAAAGCCAGAGCACAGGAAGCATACAGGGAGGCCAACAAAAGTACAAAGAGGAGCATCAAGATTGACAAAAATAAATACTTTAACTCTCTGGCTATTGAGGCTGAAGAAGCAGCTCAACAAGGGAATATGAAAGATCTATACACCACTACAAAAAAGCTGTCTGGAAAGTTTAACAAACTAGAAAAGCCTGTAAAGGACAAGGAGGGAAGGACCATCACTGGAGATGAGGGACAGAAGAAAAGATGGGTAGAGCACTTTGAAGAGCTGCTTAATAGACCAGCCCCTCAGGACCCACCAGACATCCAGCCAGCTGCTGTAGACCTGCCTATCGATTGCAGGGAGCCCACCAGGGAGGAGATCCGTAAGGCCATCAAACTGCTGAAAATTGGCAAGGCAGCAGGTCCTGACAACATTCTAGCAGAGGCATTGAAAGCAGACATCGAAATCACAGTAGAGATGCTATACCCCCTTTTCAAGAAAATCTGGGAGGAAGAACTTGTCCCAACAGAATGGAAGGAGGGATACCTCATCAAGCTACCAAAGAAAGGCGACCTCAGCAGCTGCTCCAACTATAGAGGCATAACACTCTTGTCGGTTCCAGGCAAGGTGTTTAACAGGATCCTCCTCAACAGAATGAAGGACACAGTTGACCAACAGCTCCGAGACCAGCAGGCAGGATTCCGGAAAGAGCGATCCTGCACAGATCAAATAGCCACGCTGCATATTATATTGGAGCAGTCAATAGAATGGAACTCACCACTCTACATAAACTTCATTGACTATGAGAAAGCCTTTGACAGTGTAGACAGAGACACCCTGTGGAAGGTGATGAGACATTACGGAATACCAGAAAAGTGTACCAACATCATCAGGAACTCCTATGACAGGATGACCTGCAGGGTGGTGCATGGTCAGCAGCTCACTAGCGCTTTCCAGGTGCGAACAGGAGTTAGACAAGGATGTCTCCTGTCACCATTTTTGTTCCTGCTTGTGATTGATCAGGTGATGAAGACCTCCACAGCTGAGAAGCGACTTGGGATCCAATGGACACCTTGGGAACAGTTGGATGACTTGGATTTTGCAGATGACCTCGCCCTTCTCTCACATACCCACCAATAAATGCAGGAGAAGATCAGCACTGTGGCAGAGAACTCAGCACGAGTAGGTCTCATCATCCACAGAGGAAAAAGCAAGATACTGAGGGTCAATGCAGGCAAGGACTCTCCAATCATACTTGATGGTGAAGCATTAGGAGAGGTGGATAGCTTCGCCTACCTAGGCAGCATAATCGACAAGCAGGGTGGGACAGACGTCGACGTCAGAGTCAGAATAGGCAAGGCAAGGGCAGCTTTCCTGCAACTGAAGAACGTGTGGGGGTCCAGAGTTCTGACAGTTAAGATCAAGACCCGAATTTTCAACTCCAACGTAAAGTCAGTCCTGCTTTAGGGAGCAGAGACCTGGAGGACCACCGTCACCACCACAAAAAAGATACAGACATCATTAACAACTGTTTGCAACAGATTCTCAGGATCCACTGGCCCGTGATCATCAGCAACCAAGAGCTATGGCAGAGATCAGGACAACAACCAGCTGAAGATGATATCCTGCAAAGACGCTGGCGATGGATCGGCCATACTCTGCGAAAGCCAGCTTCAAACACTACAAGAGCCCTCACGTGGAACCCCCAAGGCAAGAGGAAGCAAGGCCGGCCAAAAAACACATGGCGACGCCACCTGGATGCAGAAACCAACAGGATGGGCCACACCTGGGGAAAACTGGAAAAACTGGCCCAGGACAGAGATGCCTGGAGAGCCCTTGTTGACGGCCTATGCCCCAAGAGGGGTAGTAGGCATTAGTAGTAGTAGTGACCTGGTCCCTTGCTACACCTCAACCAGAAAGCTACACTTATCTACCACTGCCTTCTTGGTGGTTCTAGACACAAAAGGTCCAAACTCAAAAGTGCAAAGGTTTTTAATTATGGTTGCAGTGTGGTGGAATGACCTCAGTCACTCACTCTCACTTACAACTTTAACTGTCTCAAAATTCAAGAAAGACCTCAAAAATCATTTCTTTTAGATTCTCTTCTCCTGTGATCTCCTGTGTACTTCATAAATGTGGACTACATTATCTCCCTAAGACATAAACCTATTTACAGGAAATGACATTCTGGTTGCCAACATTCCCTCCTGATATCCAAATGCTGTTTGATGTGGATTAAGGAAGAGGCTAACCAGAAAAGTTCTGAATTTTGAGTCTCCAGCACACTGTTGCCTTTCATTTTCCCACTTCATATTTCAGTCCCAAATTAATCTATTTTATTTACTTTTATCTGACATTTGAACATGCAACCTCTGAGTCAACAGGCAGCAGTTCTCAACACTAAGTCACCTGCTACCCCTTATACTCTTGTAAATAAAGCCTGGTACTGCATTCAACAAACCTATGTACGAAGAATCAGGAAAGTGCCATAGTGGTGTCAAAACCCAGGGCAGGGTTGATTGGACTGTGATGAACCTTGCTTTGGCTCTACCTTGTACACTAAATCACTGCACTGCAGTAACCACAAGTTGTGCAAATAGTGCAAGCACAGCTGAAAATGGTACAAGCAGAGGACCTGCAAATGATTAGGAAGCTAAAGTCTTTGCCAGTGTGGTGTGAAAATTAATATGTTCTAGTGTGATGTGAAAGTTAATACATTCAGAAAGTGTATGCTGTGCCCCGGCTTCTTGCTCTGTGTGACTGCTTAACGCAATGGGAAATGTTGGTAGGGAAACCAAACGCAAAAAAAAAAAAAATTAATTAAAAAAAAAAAAACAGGGACAGATTGTTCGGAGTAGATCACTTTTGCATTGGACGTAGGGGAAGTTTTGAGAATATTGCCATGCCTATGATGACCTACATATGAGCTTGCAACTAAAAGGAGGTAAAAGGAGGCAATGCAAACCAAACGGAGAGACCTCCAGCTCTCCTATCGGCCAGTGTTATCATGAAAAGTCTCTCTACAGGTCTGAGTGTTTTGAATCTCTTGCAGCTGATCAATTCCGGGGGGGGGGAGAAAGAATTTCTTCCACACTAGACGAGAATGAAGCACAACCCTGGCTGTCCCTATTCAGCAGTTGAAGATGTCACCCAAGGACAGCTGGTAGCCTAGTGGTTAGAGCTGTTGTCACTCCTCCCATTAATGGAGGTTCCTTTTGTGTGTGGTGTAGAAGGAAGCAGACAGGGACACCACATTACTTTGGTAATTGTAGATAATTCAGCCAAATATTCAATTTAATTCAGTTTATTTTTATACAGCCCTCTTCTCATGCAGTCACATAGAGTGGTTTAACACAGGTATAAGGCAAGAAAAACAAGTACATCAGAACAAAGAAACAAAGAAGACAGTTGACTACAAATTATCGTAATATAATGCTTTTATAGAGCTATAAGTATGCCTCCTGGCCACGGAGGAAAGGAACAAAAACTTCCAACTGAAAATCAAGGGAGAAAAAAAACCTCTGGGGGTCCAACGACCAGTGGCTGCCCACCCCTCCTAAGCATTCTAGATTAAGTAACAATTCTAAATCAGTTTACAAGTAATAACAATATTGTTGCTGTATGGTAGCTTGAATCCCCAGCTCAGCATGCTACGTCTTGTCCATCGTGGCAGTTGGTCATCATCTTCAGTCAGCATGGAATGCGTCTGTGACCACTGGCTGGCCTCCTCAGATCTTATGTAGGGAGACAGTGCTCAACAATAAAAAATAGTCATTTGTAACTTAAACAAGTCAATTTAAAATGCATTGGTATAAAGGTGGTAAAAAAACAAACACAGGGAAGTGGAATTACATGTTGAGATGGAATGCCTGAGTAAACATGTAAGTCTTTAGTCTGTATTTGAAGACAGAGACAGATGGGGTATTTCTGACAGTAACTGGTACAGTATTCCACACCTTAGGTACTCTGTAACTAAAGGCGCAACCTCCTACTGAGGTGTTATTGATCACAAGTACATTAAGGTAACCTGCATCCAATGAACGAAGATATCGTCCTGGGGTATAATAATGCAATAATCTCAGAAAGGTAAGCTGGAGCAATGCCATATACTCCCTTATAGGTCAGAAGTAGGATTTTAAAATCAGCTGTAAGTGAACTGGGAGCCAATGCAGCAATTTCAGGAGAGGTGTTATATGGTGTGGACTTCCTAGTTCTAGTGGCAATTCTTGCAGCAGCATTTTGTATCGACTGTAGCTTAGATACAATCTGGTATGGACAACCCAATAATAAGGCATTACAATAGTCCTGCCCACTTGAAACAAAAGCATGGACCAGTTTCTCAGCATCTTGCCTACATAGAAATTGCCTAAATTTAGCTATGTTTTCAACTTAAGGAAGCACGATCTAGTGAATGCATTAACGTGAGACACAAATGACAGTTTTCCATCCAGCAAGACACCCAAGTCCTTAACACAATCTGTATGCCTGAAGCTTATACCTTGGTAAAGATTGGTGTGATTGTGTCAAGAGTTTTGGCATCACCACCCACCACAAGTACCTCTGTTTTACTGGCACTGAGAGATTAATGTTTACTCATCCATAGTTTTATATTGGTAAAACAATTAACTAAAGACACCACTTGCGATGGGTCATCAGCCTTAAACAAAACATATAGCTCTTTGTCATCAGCATATGAGTGGAAACTTACATTATGTTTGTGAAGAATATCAACCAATGGTAACATATAGAGTGAGAACAATAATGGACCTAACACAGAGCCCTGAGGCATGCCATATAGAATCGTAGTTGAGAGGGAGGGGGGCAGTCATCAGATTTAAAAAACAATGCTTATGGTTAGCTAAATACAAGTCAAATCACCTCAGAACACTATATTTTAGTCCAACCAGGTTTTCAAGTCTACTCAGTAGGGTACTATGGCCTACAGTATGAAATGCAGCACTCAAGTACAGTAGCATAACAAGAAAGATGTGACCAGCATCAGAGGAGATGAGAATATTATTAACAAAATGTGCGAGCGCTGCTTCACTACTGTGACCAGTGCAGGTACCAGACTGAAATTTTTCAAATATATTATGATGATTAAGAAATTTTACAATTTCGGAAAGTACAATCTTCTCTAAAATTCATCCATCCATCCATCTTTCTCTGCTTATCCGGGACCGGGTCACAAGGGCAGTAGCCTAAGCAGAGCCCCCCTGACTTCCCTCTCCCCGCACACCTCCTCCAGCTCCTCTGGGGGAACCCCAAGGTGTTCCCAGGCCAGCTGGGAGACGTAGTCTCTCCAACGTGTCCTGGGTCTGCCCCGAGGCCTCCTCCCAGTGAGACATGCCCGGAACACCTCCCCAGGGAGGCGTCCAGGAGGCATCCGGAACAGATGCCCGAGCCACCTCAACTGGCTCCTCTCGATGCAGAGGAGCAGCGGCTCTACTCCGAGCTTCTCCCGGGTGACTGAGCTCCTCACCCTATCTCTAAAGGTGCGCCCAGCCACCCTGCGGAGGAAACTCATTTCTGCCGCTTGTATCCGCGATCTCATTCTTTCGGTCATGATCCAGAGTTCATGACCATAGGTGAGGGTAGGAACGTAGATCGACCGGTAAATTGAGAGCTTCGCCTTACGACTCAGCTCCTTCTTCACCACAACAGACCGGTACAATGACCGCATTACTGCGGACGCCGCACCGATCCTTCTGTCAACCTGCCGCTCCATTTTTCCCTCACTCGTGAACAAGACCCTGAGATACTTAAACTCCTCCACTTGAGGGAACAAGTACCCCCTAACCCAGAGGGGGCAATCCACCTTTTTCCGACTGAGGACCATGGTCTCGGATTTGGAGGTACTGATTCTCATCCCTGCCGCTTTGCACTCGGCTGTAAACCTCTCCAATGCACACTGTAAGTCTTGATTCGATGAAGCCAACAGGACCACATCGTCCGCAAAAAGCAGAGACGAGATCCTGCGGCCACCAAAACAGACACCCTCCGTTCCATGGCTGTGCTTAGAAATTCTGTCCATAAAGATAATGAACAGAATCGGTGACAAAGGGCAGCCCTGGCGGAGTCCAACATGCACCGGGAACAGGTCTGACTTACTGCCGGCAATGCGAACCAAGCTCCTGCTCCGGTCATACAGTGAACGAACAGCCCATAGCAGCAAGCCCTGAACCCCATAATCCCGAAGTACCCCCCACAGGATGCCACGAGGGACACAGTCGAATGCCTTCTCCAGGTCCACAAAACACATATGGACTGGTTGGGCAAACTCCCATGAACCCTCCAACACCCTAGTGAGGGTATAGAGCTGGTCCAGTGTTCCATGGCCAGGGCGAAAACCGCATTGCTCCTCCTGGATCCTAGGTTCGACTATCGGTCGGATTCTCCTCTCCAGTACCCCGGCATAGACTTTCCCAGGGAGGCTAAGGAGTGTGATCCCCCTATAGTTGGAACACAATCTCCGGTCCCCCTTCTTAAAAAGAGGGACCACCACCCCGGTCTGCCAGTCCAGAGGCACCGTCCCCGAACTCCACGCGATGCTGCAGAGGCGTGTCAGCCAAGACAGCCCCACAACATCCAGAGACTTGAGAAACTCGGGGCGGATCTCATCCACCCCCGGAACCTTGCCACCGAGGAGTTTTTTGACTACCTCAGCAACTTCAGCCAGGGTAATGGACGAGTCCCCCTCCGAGTCCCCAGCCTCAGCTTCCTCTACGGAAGGCGTGTCGGAGGGATTGAGGAGATCCTCAAAGTACTCCTTCCACCGCCCGAGGACATCCTCAGTTGAGGTCAGCAGCGCACCACTTCCACTGTAAACGGTGTTGGCGGAACACCGCTTCCCCCTTCTGAGTCGCCGGACGGTTTGCCAGAATCTCTTTGAGGCCGACCGAAAGTCTTCCTCCATGGCCTCACCGAACTCCTCCCAGGCCCGAGTTTTTGCCGCAGCGACTGCCGGAGCCGCATTCCTTCTGGCCTGCCGGTACCCGTCAGCTGCTTCAGGAGTCCCATGAACCAGCCAGGCCCGATAGAACTCCTTCTTCAGCTTGACGGCATCTCTTACCTTCGGTGTCCACCACCGTGTTCGGGGATTGCCGCCGTGACAGGCACCAGAGACTTTATGGCTGCAGCTCCAAACCGCCGCCCTGACAATGGAGCTGTGGAACATAGTCCATTCGGACTCAATGTCCCCAGTCTCCCTCGGGACCTGGTTGAAACTCTGTCGGAGGTGGGAGTTGAAGACCTCTCTGACAGGGGCCTCCGCCAAACGTTCCCAACAGACCCTCACTATGCGCTTGGGCCTGCCAGGTCTGTCCAGCTTTTTCCCCCGCCATCGAATCCAACTCACCACCAGGTGGTGATCAGTTGACAGCTCAGCCCCTCTCTTCACCCGAATGTCCAAGACATATGGCCGAAGATCAGAAGAAACGACTACAAAGTCGATCATCGACCTCCGACCTAGGGTGTCCTGGTGCCAAGTGCACTGATGGACACCCTTATGCATGAACATGGTGTTCGTTATGCATAAACCGTGACTAGCACAGAAATCCAATAACAACTCACCACTCAGGTTCAGATCAGGGAGGTCGTTCCTCCCAATCACGCCCCTCCAGGTGTCACTGTCGCTGCCCACGTGGGCGTTAAAGTCCCCCAGTAGAACGACAGAGTCCCCAGTGGGGGCGCTTTCCAGCACGCCCCCCAGGGACTCTAAAAAGGCCGGGTACTCTGCACTGCCGCTAGGCGCATAAGCACAAACGACAGTGAGAGACCGTTCCCTGACCCGAAGGCGCAGGGAGACGACCCTCTCGTTCACCGGGGTAGACTCCAACACATGGCGGCTGAACTGGGGGGCTATTAATAAGCCCACACCTGCCCGCCGCCTCTCACCCTGGGCAACGCCAGAATAGTGGAGAGTCCACCCTTGGTCGAGAAGAGTGGTTCCAGAACCCAAGCTGTGAGTGGAAGTGAGCCCGACTATATCTAAACGGTATCTCTCAACCTCCTGCACCAGCTCAGGCTCCTTCCCCGCCAGTGAGGTGACATTCCAAGTCCCAAAAGCCAGAGTTGGCGCCCGAGGTTTGGGTCGGCCGGGCACTCGGCCCCGACCACCGCCCAAATCACAACGCACCGGCCCCTTATGCCCCCTCTGGTAGGTGGTGAGCCCACTGAAGAGCGGCTCCACATCTTGTCTTCGGGCTAAGCCCGGCTAGGCCCCGTGGGTATAGACCTGGCTCCAGGGTGGGGCCCCGGTGACCCCATACCGGGCGGGGTGAACGAGATCCTTGATTTAATAGTCATAAGGGGATTTTGAACCGCGCTTTGTCTCGTCTGTCACCCAGGACCTGTTTGCCTTGGGAGACCCTACCAGGGGCATATAGCCCCAGGCAACATAGCTCCTGAGATCATTCAGGCACTCAAACCCCTCCACCACGTTAAGGTGACGGTTCGCAGAGGGGCTTTTCTCTTCTAAAATTTTGAAAAAAAAAAAAAAAAACAGTAGATTAGAGATTGGTCAATAATTACTTTGGTTATTACAATCCAGATCCAATTTCTTTAGTAGGGGCCTAATAACAACAACTTAAAAGAAAAAAGAGATAAAAGAAATAAGTTGCAGTTCTTCTGAAAGCAGCTGAAATGTGGAGAACAAGACTTTGCAGGGAGACTGGGAATGATCAGGGCAGGAGAATGCCCAGAATTTGTTTGAGATGGAATTGACTTTGTCTCTGAAGACCAAGGCAGAATCATCTGTGGTGAGAGGAAAGAGGATGAGGAGTGTGGATTATGATGATTATATGTGGATTATTAACTGCAGACTGTAGTTTATTTGGGGGGGTTTGGTGGCACAGCGGGCTTGGCTGGGTCCTGCTCTCTGGTGGGTCTGGGGTTGAAGTCCTACTTGGGGTGCCCTGCGACGGACTGGTATCCCACCCTGGGTGTGTGTGTCCCCCCAGACCTGCATCCTGTGTCACCGGGTTAGGTTCCATGGGGAATCCGTTAGGAACCCGTGATTCCCACCGTCATTGTTGTTATTATGTCGAAGCTTCTGAAATGGTGTGGACAGCATCTAATATTATCATTGCCACAACCGCCTACACTGGCCTAGACTGAAGTAGAGGGCACAATGGATGGGCAGATAATAATTCCCTTCATATTGTATTCGAGGGGGTGCGGTGGCGCAGTGGGTTGGACCGCAGTCCTGCTGTCCGGTGGGTCTGGGGTTCGAGTCCCGCTTGGGGTACCTTGCGACGGACTGGCGTCCCGTCCTGGGTGTGTCCCCTTCCCCCTCAGGCCTTACGCCCTGTGTTGCCGGGTAGGCTCCGGTTCCCCGTGACCCCGTATGGGACAAGCGGTTCTGAAAATGTGTGTGTGTATTGTATTCGACTGGAATATAGCGTCTTCCGGGGTGGACCACGTTGTCATAGAAACTAATCCCAACGTTTCGTTTCCTATGTTGGAAACATCCTCAGGGTTCTGCATCGTAAATTGTTAGACGTTGTCTTCACAGATCGTTGATGTAATCTAGTAAGTTGATTGAGGAGTTTGTGTATTTATAGTAGTCGGTGGGCAGGGCTGTAGTCAGCAGGGGGTACAATTGGATCATGTATCTGGTGGAAGGCAGGGTTGTAGGTAGTAAGGGGTCCTATTGTCAGCGTGTAAACTCCCTTGAGGGGTTGTACCAGCCGGGGTTTGTTCATCTATTGGCTGTTCAGCTTTGGATTGGTTTGATGAATGGTGTATCTGATGGAGATAGATGAGATTAGTGGAGTCCATGTTTGTGTTGTTTCTTGGTTTCAAGTTGACTACAGCCCTGCCCACCGACTACTATAAATACCCAAACTCCTCAATCAACTTACTAGATTACATCAACGATCCGTGAAGACAATGTCTAACGGTTTACGATGCAGAACCTTGAGGATGTTTCCAACATAGGAAACGAAATGTTGGGATTAGTTTCTATGACAACGCGGTCCACTCAGGAAGACGCTATACTCCAGTCTAATGACAACGACTGCGGAAGTGACTTGACATATTGTATTACTCTAGTCTGTAGTCAACTGTCTTCTTTGTTTGTTTGCCTGCTGTGTTTCTTTGCCATATGCCTTTGTGCAGCGCTAGTCTATGTGTCACTATGTGAGAAGAGTGCTCTATAAAAATAAATTGAATTGTTCTGCAGCTTGGACAGTTTGGTCCTTTTGGCACATAGTAATAGTAAAAGTAATAATCTTGGAGTGGAATTGGGACATGCTGATCTAGATTTTAGAAAACAGAGAGAGCATAGAGAGCAGGATAGGTCTGAGAAGAAGACACTGGTTGCATTGTCTGGGGACAGCTCTGAAAATAGCGCAGCAGAGGGGAAAGAGGTTACTAGGGTTGAGGAGAAGGAAGAGGACGACAGAGATTTTAAATTGCAGTGTGACAGAGGAAGGAGAAGCAGGATAGGGGTTATTTGCTGGAGAGTGCTGCAGATGTGGCTAGATTTTCCAGGGTGATCCAAGTTTCTGTCAGAGCCAGGAGGTCCAATGAGAGGTGGTCGTTACAGTATATTAATTTATTTAAATGAAAGATGTAGCCTTCATCTTTCTCAAGCCAGTCCATGCTCACAATCAGGTTAAGTTTATAAAACAACTTATTAAATTGTCTGGAAGATGTAAGTTTTCAGACCCTTTTTTGAAATGAGTTTCAGCGGTTCCGGGTGAAAAGGGGAGGTCATTCTACCACAATGGAGCTAGAACCGAGAACTACCACCTTTTGTGTGTGGGACCACCAGGCGGGCAGATGTGGAAGAGTGTAGCAGTCTGGTTGGGGTGTAGCAAATTATAAAGTCTTGTAGATAGCTTGGAGCTGTTATTTTGATGCATTTGTAGACTATAACCAGGATCTTAAATTTGATCCGGGCAGCTATAGGAAGCCAGTGCAGAGAAACGAGTAGGAGAGATAGATGGGAACACTTTGGCAAGTCAAACACAACTTGGACAGCAGCTTTCTGTATCAGCTGTAGAGGTGTGATAGCAGTAGCAGGAAGGCCAGACAGGAGAGAATTGCAGTAGTCCAGATGGGATGTCACCATGGCCTGTACAAGTAGATGGGCAGAGTCTGTTGTGAGGTAAGGATGGATCCTGCGGATGTTATGCAGGATGTATCTGCACGTCCGGGTTGCGGCTTCGATGTGCTCAAAGATAGATGAGTTAATCCTCACTCACAGACTCTTAGCTGAGGAGGTAGGCAAAATGAGTGAATTGTCCAGGTTAATCGAGAGGTCGTGACAGGAAGACAGGCCAGTTGGGAGGTGTAGGATCTTTGTTTTGGAGTGGTTGAGTTTGAGATGGTGATCAGACAACCATGTAGAGATGTATGACAGGCAGACAATGATGGTAACTTGGTAATAACTTATTACTTCGTAGACAAGTGTCATTTATACTTAGTCTTCAATTCATAGTAGATTAAATTTCCAAAACATTTGTCTAGAACTGGACCTTTGACACCTGTGTTGCTGCATGCTGTATATCTTTCTTTTTGGACCCATGTGGAGCAGGGGGCTATGCAGATCTGTTTGAAAATGACCACATGCCAAGAGACAACATCCTGCTAGGGCCAGGTCAGGGATTCGAGATTGGGTACCTGGGCCCTGGTCACATACACGACTGCATGAGACTGGTGGGTCATGCTTAGAGGGCCTTAAAGCTCATGAAGAAAAGGGTGGAGCACAGTGCCAGTGTTGTCTCTGACCACTGCTTGCATTTCTGCCACTACTATCTACCTTAGTCTCAGGTTAAGTCTTTTGTGGCCTTTGGCAAGCCACTTGCAGAGCAGGGGACCATGCTGGTAGAGATTACCCAGTCCTGCGTTGAAATGGAAAAGGCAAGGCTGCTGATCCTGGAGGCTGACCATGTCATGGACACTCTGAGGAACAAGGTAAAGCTGGTTGAATGAGGTCCACTCTCCCATATGACCAGAGTTGGGTAGAGTACCCAAACGTAGTACTGAAGTAAAAGTACTGTTACTTTCAAAAAATAATAACTCAGTCAGGAGTGTGCTTGTCCAAAAATGTATTTGGCTAAAAATTTTAAAAAGTGTCAGCTTAAAAATTTAACAGTTACAAAATTTACTTTGATTCGAATTAAACTTTTTAACATTATGAACTGGCAATGTTAACATCTACAATATGCAGTCTGAGCTCATCTGTTCAATAAATCTGCTGTACAAGTAAAACTACATATTGTAAGTGAGATTAATCTTTTAAAAGCAAAACAAATAAAACCCCAGAGTCTGCTAGGTGCTGCTAATTATTATTATTATTATTATTATTATTATTATTATTATTATTATTATTATTATTATTATTATTATTAGGGGGTGCGGTGGCGCAGTGGGTTGGACCACTGTCCTGCTCTCCGGTGGGTCTGGGGTTCGAGTCCCGCTTGGGGTGCCTTGCGATGGACTGGCGTCCCGTCCTGGGTGTGTCCCCTCCCCCTCCGGCCTTACGCCCTGTGTTACCGGGTTGGCTCCGGTTCCCCGTGATCCTGTATGAGACAAGCAGCTCTGTGTGTGTGTGTGTGTGTGTGTGTGTGTGTGTGTGTGTGTGTGTATTATTATTATTTAGCTGATTCCTTTGTCCAAGTTGACTTCTTTTGCATTTTTATAACAAACTGCTTACCACAGTGATGTACCCATTTTTATACAGCAAAGAAACTTTAATGTACCAATTTAGGGTAAGTACCTCAATCAAGTATACTACAGCAGGAGCGGAGATTCAAACTGCAAGGCTCTAACCACTACACTATCTGCTGCTCCAGATTGTTATATTATTGATTAGCCATTTACCTGACGCTTTCTTCCAAAGTGATTTACAAATTTTTACCAATATAAACAACAGGGTTCTTAAACTACACAAATTTAGGATAAATGCCTATACAGTAGTAGGAGGATTGGGATTTGACCACACAGCCTGAAAGTCATTTTCACACTGTTCAGTAACAATAGGCATGAAATAACAAATTTAAAGGCAAGTCAGTTCAGATCCTCAAAATCCAAAGAAAGGTAAAAGGGTTATTCAAATTCTCTCAACTTGACTTACTCAGTAAGTCTAGCTAATTTGACAGTTATCTAGCAGAGCAATGATTAATTTAAGACACCAAGTTTGTTAAGCAGTGAGAATTGTCTTCAATAGACGATATATAGCTAGTTTACCCCTTTGTTGTATGTTGTATCCCTTTTCTTCTCCCTAGGTACGATAAGTAAAAGGGTTATTGCCATGCTATTCATTATAAGTAAACTGAAATGCTTCAGACCAATAGTATTTTCTGTATTTAAATAAAAGGATTTATTTTTCACCTGTACATTTTTGTGCAGCTTGTTTCAGTCATTTAACTTGCAGTTAATATTTACAGGCATTAATGCAAAAAATTGCTGGTCTATACATTTAATAAGCGCAAAAGTTATAGTGCATGAGCATTTACACATTAAATATATTACCGGAGTAAATGTAATTTGTTAATACCCATCTCTAAATGAAATATTTTATTATGCTTTTTTTTAGTAACTTCTTGGTTTTCATTAACAAATCCAAATGCTTGAATTCTGCCATTTAAACTCTTGATAAGATGTCACTTCTATGGAAGTGTGACAGAGCATATTTTTTGCAAGCTGTCTTTCTGTGATTTGCATCCTTTTGGTTTACAAATTCAGTTCATTTACTACCATGCCCTTTGGTGTTCATACAGTGTACTCAGCAATGTATTCTGGAAGTGTTTTTCTTTTTTTGGTGTAGCTTTTTCATTAGGATATAGGGTACCTTTCTACATTTTAGATTTTTTTTTAAAGAAAAGCCACCCTTTGTGGGATGCAATGATTTGATTCAGTTGTTGAATAATGCACTACTTAATCTCTAGAGTGCAACAGCATGCAGTTTACTTTTACATTTATTCATTTAGCTGATGCTTTTCTCCAAAGAGACTCACAATGTTTACCTACATACAATTATATAGCCATTTATACAGAAGAGTAATTTTACTGGAGAAATTTAGGGTACGTACCTTGATCAGGAATACTACAGCTGGAGGTGGGATTCAAGATGACTTGCATTGTGAAATGTTATAAATGTCATGTTTAATGCAACGTGACTCTCATCCCAGGTGCATTGTGTATAGTGTTCAAAGCTGTGTACATACACCCTCTGCCAATATGAAACCACTCATGTGTTGTTCAAGCATTCTTTCAAAACAGGTAGCAGCTCCTGACATCACCATGGTTAAAACTGAGTGCCCAAGCATGGCCCTGGCCATAACTGACCCAGCCTTTCATGTATCTAGCACCAAGGGCAAGGGTGCAGAAGAGACTAGTAGTACAACTGAAGTGGTTTTTCTGTTTGTTCATCCAGGCCTTTGGAATGACTGGCACATGGACCAGATGGGATCCACCAGATGACTATGGTGAAGATGGAGTGAGACAACAGTTTTGAAGGCCACAGTTATTCTAGCACATGTTCTACTGTTTTTAACCTTTTTCAAGGATGGACACGGAATGACTTTCTTGAAAGTATGACAGTGAGCCAGGAATTGGCATGACAGGCTTTTTATTGTTGTGGATTACAGCTAAACTGCAGCTTTTTGCTTCCAAGCTAGTGCTTATGTGGCAAACTGTTAGAGCATGTGATCAGCTCTCTGAAAGTGTTTGCACATGGCCTCCTACTGTAAAAAAGCAGACTGAATTAAAATTATAAGCCATGTGGTGAGGTGGGATGTCTTGGTGCTCAACAGCCACTCTGGAAACATACCAAATTGCATTTGGAGGCCAAGATGTTATAGTGATGTTATGGAGCTGTAGCTAAAAAACTTTTAATTATATATCATTTGCATACAGTATATGCTCATGTAGGAATTTATGACCCAGCCTACAAGTAACACATTCTATTCTTTCCATCCATCTTTCAATTAAAAATGTCCTCCTCTTCTCTTCAAAGGGGGATTTTGCACAGATGTATTTTTTTATATTTTGTAAAATTACTTAAATCAATCAATGAGCCTTATTAGGGAAAGTATACATTTTTAATATTAAAATAATCTACATGGTTTCTGTTAACTCACCATTGTAATAATTTTTAAAGGTTGACATTGGATAATTAGACTGGCAAAATATTTGTTTGAATGTCTTGTTCTTTTTTTTTAATGTGAACCGTGTATACAAATTGTGCCTCTCTCTATCTGGCTTCCAGGATCACAACTACCACGGAGATAATAATGAAATCAGTTCAGTATATGTAGTAAAAAGAACTGGAGATTTTGTGTGTCCTGATGGAAAATAAAGAAAATAAAAGAAATTGTTTTTACTCTTTGTTTGTACTGGAAAAAATATGACGGGTGTGTTGGGTTCGTGACTCGTCGGGATATGAACAGCCGTATCATATAACTATTTCACGGATTTGTTCTACCAATGTGTGGACAGTCAGTTATGACTTGCAAATATGAACGGGGGATAACACCTGGCCTTCGTGCGTTGTCATGACATCCCGTGTTTCCGGTTCGCGCATGGCCCCAGTACCCGGATTGAGGAACTCGAATAGTTGGCAGTGGGCGGTCTATAATCTGTTGGTAAGGCGTTGAGCTGCGATCGTAGTGGACCTAAACAGTATCTTGGCTGAGAGAGTATGTGGCGTCGTATGTTGAGCGGGACCCTGCCTCGGACCTTGGGCCGCACCTGGCCTTCCATTGCACGGGTCCTTGTGTGCCGATACTCGGTTGCTGCCATTCCTACACCCAACAGGCAGCCTGATGTGCAGTTCGATAAGGTACGGCGTTCGCCCTTGGGCCGCGGTGACTACATTCTAGGACTGTCAAACTAAGCCCTGGGCTTCATTTTACGCCTGTTTATTTAAGGGTTGCTGTTTGAAGTTAATGTAGAGCAGTGGAATTTACAATGACAATCTGATCATGTCGTGAGAGATACTGCTTCTGACGCCGTAATAATAACAACGCAACCAACGGAGTGCGGTAAAAATTGTTCAAACAAAGTTTGAAGTGCGTACAGAAAATTTTCCCGAGGGAACAAGTGAACAGCACAAATACTTCCGTCCTTCCGAATTGGGAACTGACATAAACTTGTGTTGCGAGTCGTAGGGCTTCGCGGTCTCGCGTAATTTAGGAAGACAGTCTTAGTCTACTGTACTAGATCATATGCATTATGCACGTGCAGTGGTCAAAGTGACCGCGAGCTAGTAGTAGTAGAAGCGACGACCCCCCCCCCGCGGGCGTGACCCTTGCATAACCCCCAAGAAGCCCTTCATAATCATGTCTCTTCCTCAAGTTAAAATCTTATACTCTGTATGTCGCAGCAAACCAGATCTCACAGGTGCCGTGCCCGACTTATTGTGAGATAGTCCAGGATTCTGTTATTGACCTTCATTTACCTGAACCCTTTTTCTGTGGGCAGTTAAAATGATACGCTCACTGGTTTGGTTCAGCCCTGCAGCCTGTTGATAAGAAAAATGATATTAAGTATCTGTTGCTGTTGGTGGATGGGCTGAACTGTATATGGCCCCGTACCTACCTAACAGCAGCATCACTTCCTTCTCCCAGCTCTTCATCAACAACGAATGGCACGATGCTGTGAACAAGAAGACATTCCCTACCGTCAACCCTGCCACCGGAGAGGTCATCTGTCAGGTTGCTGAGGGGGACAAGGTGCACACTCGCGGTTTGCTTTTAAACTACACCAAACCAAGGTTTTATATCTCTATTTAGTTTTTATAAACTGGAGGGCCCATAGAGTTCCTAAGTGGAGCTGTTATTCGTCTGCACTGCAGATGGTGTCTGAATGATTTACAGGTTTCTGTCGTTCAGTTTCTCAGAACAGTATATGTGTGGATCTGCTGAAGTTTTACATTCAGAACAGTGTTTCCTCACATGTTGACCAGATGCATTTACTTTACTAAATTAACATTCTGAACTGTGTTTTTCTTGCAATATTGTAGTAAAGATGTATTTAAAAGAATTTTCCATAACTTGAATTTGGATCCAGTTTCACAAAACTGAAGTATTTGCTTGTCTTTGTTTTTACTGTCTGTAGTGTGTCAGTTGGATATTATGACCATACTTAAACCGTGCATTTTGATTGCTCCTTTACAGGCAGATGTTGATAAGGCAGTTAAGGCTGCCAAGGATGCCTTCCAGCTGGGGTCTCCATGGCGCCGCATGGACGCCTCTGACCGAGGGTTGCTGCTTAGCCATTTGGCAGACCGTATCGAGAGGGATGCGGCATACCTCGCTGTAAGTGATCTCCACCTGTTCAGCTTGACTGTGTTGCCTTGATTTGGTGTTCTTGTAGTGACACGCATGCACCTTGCAGCCTTTCTGTGTCTTACTATATTCTTTTTTTCCTATCATATATTTCTTTAATGTAGCATGATTTCCCTTGTTTTATTCTCTACTAATTTGATGTTATAAGGAACTGCTCTTGATACTCATCTGGCTAAGATGACTGAAGAGAGTGGAAAACATATCAGTCTTTTCACAGAATTCAAGGTCAAGTTTAAGAATCAGAGGTAAAACTTGCGTGCATCCAGACTGTACATAGGCTGAGGACAGCTGGAGTTGCAGGTGTATCTGGCCTTTCAGTGACCATGCATCTGTTTATTTGCATTTCTTTGTATATTTCATGTCCTTGTGTGTGTACGTGCATATGAATGAAGAGAAAGAGCAAATGAGTGAGACGGATTCAGTTTGGACTACTGTCACTGGAGCTGGGGCTGCGCGCTGTGGTACTAAGTCATTGACAATCTACAACACCTACCAAGATCAGCGACTTAGTAGTCCTAGGATTAGTGCTTGCCCAGCCATCCTGCTGTGGATGAGGGTATCAGTGCCTACTACAAACGGATAGCATAAGTGCTGCAGGCTCTTCCTTCACCAGTTGAAATCTAAATAATGTCCCATATTAGTGTAGTGTATACAGAATGCAGATGAGGGTTTGTTTCATGTTTTTTTGGGCTTAAATGGTTGATTTGTAGATTTTAACAATATTGCAGCTGTTTAATATCATTTACATTTATTTAGCAGATGCTTTTCTCCAAAGCGACTTCCAACGAACGCTATGTAGTGTTATCAGCACACACACCTTATTCACTAAGGTGTCTTATACTGCTAGATACACTACATACAATGGGTCACTCATCCATACATCAGTGCAACACACTCTATCTGTCACTCACACACTGTGGGTGAACCTGAACAGCATGTCTTTGGACTGTGGGAGGAAACCCACGCAGACACAGGGAGAACATGCAAACTCCACACAGACTGAGCAAGGATTGAATCCACGTCCTCTCAAACCACCCAGGCACTGTGAGACAGCAGTGCTACTTCCTGTGCTGCCTGTAATATCACGGACATGTTGCTGTATGCTTTACCTTTTCATCAGAAGTCACGGCTTTAGATCCAGTGTTTTTATGTAGTGGCTGAAATGTGTGCCTTTGGATGCAGGAACTAGACAAACTGTAAGCTGTCTTAACCTTGACATTGCATAAACTTCAGAGTGGAGCATGCTAATGTTAATGTAAATATTCTTTATATTTAAAATGTGTTATTTCTCTTTCCTTGGCCATAGAAACTAGCACAAGTGCTTTTATTGGATGTATAGTGATTTAACTGTGGTGATGTGTGAATAAATCTACTGAAATCACAGTTTGGACTGTATGATAACAAACAGCAAGGAAAAATAATTGCACTAATGGGGAAACAACTGGATCAAACCTTGTTGATTCAACAGTTCTGTAGAAGGTACCCACAAAACACTGTGCAACCAAGACCTTATCTCTCATCTCCAGGAGCTGGAGACACTGGACAACGGCAAGCCATATGCAGTGGCCTATACTGTGGATGTCCCCATGGTGGTTAAATGTCTGCGGTGAGTTTGTTTTCTGAGGTCTGTGACCGTGAACTGGAACTGCAATGTTCCACTCAGCATTGGTAGGAGACCTAGCTTTGTAAGTATTTTTTAAAGCAACTCTAATGCATTATATGAATCTTGCTTGCACAACAGAAGCTGGTTTAGTGCTTTGACAACAAATTCCAGGGTAGTGTCAGTAACAACTGTTTTGGCTGCAGTCAGCTGTCAGCATTTTTAGTGAAGAATTGTCTGCCATCTCAATCAGGAATTCTGATATTATTTATGTTAGATGAAAATCACAAAAACAGCATGTTACTTCAAAGCCAAGTGAAAGAACAAGTTTATTTGCATCACACACAATGCAACAAGTTTACTATCTTCCCTGCACACCATAGTTACTATCACAAGAGATTTAATAAAAGTAATACTGGATGATGGCATCAGCTAAACTGCTTGTGAATGAATAATGGTGCAGGTACTATGCTGGCTGGGCAGACAAGTGGGAGGGAAAGACCATCCCTGTTGATGGAGACTACTTCTGCTATACCCGACATGAGCCCATTGGGGTTTGCGGCCAGATCATCCCAGTGAGTGGGCTAAGAACACACACAAACCTCATCCATCATAGGCTAGCAGCCAGTGGCCAGCCAGTCCCCTAGAACTAACACATTCCTGAGTATTTATAGCACTTGTTGCACCTTCTCTGTGTGTGTGTGTGTGTGTGTGTGTGTGTGTGTGTGTGTGTGTGTGTTGTGGTTGGATCACATGGAAACTTAAAGTAAGCTCTGCTTGTTGAGGTCAGACTCAGCATGGCTGTGGTGTGAATTCCCATTACCTTTCTGCTGAATGCTGGAGAGCTCCGTTTAAGCTCCATCCTCTCTCTCCCAGTGGAATTTCCCCTTGCTAATGCAAGCATGGAAGCTGGGTCCAGCACTGGCCACAGGGAACACAGTGGTGATGAAGGTGGCAGAGCAGACACCTCTCAGCGCCCTGTACGTGGCCCACCTCATTAAGGAGGTGAGTGGTGTAACCATTTCGGGAAGTCAGTGGAGGGATCCATGCTTGAGAAAACCACTGAGTGTGTACACTGACCCCTGGTCGGTAATCCCTTGGTAGGTCACTACCCATATCCAAAAGCTGCTTTTTGCTTCCTGTTTCATGTTGTAATGCTATTTTATTAATTTACTTTTAATTTGCAGATAATTATGGAAATAGTGTTTTTTTTTTTTAATGTTGGGACACTAAGCTACTTAAAGTTTTCCTGTATAAATTTTTTTAGAGTGATTCAGGGTCAGTACCTTGTTCAAGGCTACGACACAGTGGAATTTGAAATCTGCTCCTTTAAGTGGAAGGCAACAGGTCTAGAAACTTCAGTACGTGTTGCCTTCTGCTATCTCCTATAACGTTTTCCTTTAGGTGGGTTTCCCGCCTGGAGTTGTGAACATCATCCCTGGATTGGGTCCCATAGCAGGTGCAGCCATTGCCTCTCACATGGATGTGGATAAGGTGGCCTTCACGGGCTCCACAGAGGTCAGAATGGCACACCCCGCTTTTCACTCATTCCTGCTTCAGTGTGAACCTGTATTTAAAAAATCTGTAAAATTTAATTTTTAAATTATAAAAAATTAGTAGGTAATTGTGCTTCATTAAAATATTGACAATACATACTGATTTACTAGAAAGCATCATGTCTATGTCCAGTGTCGAATGAATGAATTAGTAGACCTCAAATTTTCCTGGAAATGTACAGAAAACCAGTCAATGTAATGTATAAACCAGGCGAGTGTAACCTTCAGTTTTACCTGTTATGTCTTTAATTTGGCATATTTAACTATTTTGGTCTATAGCTAGAAATGTGTAGTTAATAGCATTAAGCTATGAAAAGTTAAAAAATATAGTGCTATTTCCTGTGGAGTAATGCAGGAAGGTCATAGTGCAGCAGATGCTCATGAAGGTTCTTTGGTCAAATACAGACACCACATTTAAGCAACTCCACATTGTAGACAAAAATATTGCCATTCAGGTGTTTAACAGGAACTTTTCTCCAGTGCCATATGCAAATGCTTCAGTTTATTCAGATATTTAATGTAGAAACTCAGCAGTAACCAAAAGGTATCATTGCAAGTTCCCTCCTGGGAATTTGTAGCAATCTTAACTTCACACATTTTTAAACACTTCTCATAAATGGTATGTAGTGAAAGTCTAATGCA
The DNA here is from genome assembly GCF_900964775.1 of Scleropages formosus. NCBI lineage: Eukaryota > Metazoa > Chordata > Actinopteri > Osteoglossiformes > Osteoglossidae > Scleropages > Scleropages formosus. Next base: position 12,401,841 of record NC_041806.1, read on the forward strand.
TTAATACAGTCATAAGATACTCACCCCAAATATTCATATTGTGGTTTCTGGCCTCTCCAGGAAGCACAGAGCACAAGCTACTTAGGGTACACCCTAAGTATGCTAGTATATTGCTGTTACCAGTACCAAATACAGATTCTTCTTTTATCCTCACATGGACGTAGCATTATACTGTTCCAGACCAATTGGGACCACTTTAACAGTTGCAGTTTTCATGGTTGCTTCCGAAGGTGGGCCATCTGATCCAGCAGGCATCCGGCACCAGCAACTTGAAAAAGGTGACCCTGGAGCTGGGTGGCAAGAGCCCCAACATCATAATGTCTGATGCTGATAGTGAGTTGCCCAGCAGTCTGTGTGCACAGGCAACCAAATAAGCTGCTGCTTAATTATAAAATCAGGTGGCATCAGGCTCTGACATACTACTATTTACCTTCACAGCGAAGGTAAACTGTAAGTAGTAGTATGACACTTTTTTTTTTTTCGTAGTTGAGGTGGCAGTGGAGCAGGCCCACTTTGCCGTCTTCTTCAACCAGGGACAATGCTGCTGTGCAGGCTCCCGCACCTATGTCCAGGAAAGTATTTACAACGAGTTTGTGGAGCACAGTGTGGAGAGAGCCAAGAGGAGAGTGGTGGGAGACCCCTTCAGCTTTAACACTGAACAGGGTCCCCAGGTAAGGGCTGATCCCCAGTTCTTGCAAATACACATCGAGTTCCAACCTTGGGCCTGCCAAAGTCTTAACTCATTTTGACTGTGTTATTCTCCCAGGTGAATGAGGAGCAGTTCAAGAAAATCCTAGGCTATATTAGCTCTGGTAAGAAGGAGGGGGCCAAGCTGTTGTGTGGGGGAAGTGTTGCAGCTGAACGTGGATACTTCATCCAGCCCACTGTCTTTGGTGATGTGAAAGACAACATGACCATTGCCAGAGAGGAGGTAGAGAAACAAATCCATCAGATGGTCTCAAGTTTATTTCCAGTTTCCAATCGCATCTCCAGTTTAATTCTCGTTTCTTTGTACCTCTTTGCTTACCTCTGCTAATTGTCTTTTTACTCTTTGGAGATCATTCTAGGGTATTCTGCTGTTAACAGTGAATTTCTGCACTGCCCTCTATTTCCTGTGGTCAGATCTTTGGCCCAGTGATGCAGATCTTGAAGTTCAGGACCTTGGAGGAGGTGGTAGAGAGAGCCAATAACACTAAATATGGGCTGGCAGCTGCTGTTTTCACCAAGGATATTGACAAGGCCAATTATATCTCTGCTGGGTTACGCACTGGCACCATATGGTAGGAGTAAATGTCAGAGAACATACTTTCTATCATGTATCTTATTTGTCAGTTCTAGGCAATAGTCAGCCCTTTTTAAGTGAACACACAAAATGATAAAACAGCCCCTAGGTATACTGTATTGTTGTATTATCAGGAGAACAGTTAATACCTGCTGAGTCAAACTGAAAAATTTTTATTATATCAATTAAAATAAATAGCATTTGAAAATACAGTACAATTACAGAAGTGTGAAAGTGTCTGTTACAGTTTAAATCATTTTTTGTATAAAAGGATATTTAATCATCATTTTCATAATACTGATAAAGGTGTTCTACCTTTTAAAAATGAAATTAAAATTAGGTATAAAACACAATTTTCATCTAAATCAGCAGAAATGTGGTTTTCTTTTGCAAGAAGTTAGTGCACCCCTACTTTTATCATTGGATCAGATCCCCGAAATTGGATTTAGGTGCGCTAAAACAAGTGCACATTGTTAGAACATCATGAGAGAGTAGCTTGGAGGGCACTGCCTTATATAAACATCAGCGGTCTGGTTTGATCTTGGAAATTGAGGTGTGTAGCTACATCATGCCAAGATCAAAAGAGCTCCGTGAGTCCCTCAGAAGAAAGGTTGTTGATGCCTGTGAGTGTGGGAAGGGTTTTAAAGCCATTTCCATTCAGTCTGTAGTCAATCACTCCATTGTCCAAAAGATTATCAAAAAATGGGCAAAAACAAACCCCTTGTAACCTATCCAGGCCATGTTGTCCCGCCAAATTCAGCCTAAGAGCTGGATGTAAAGGCAGAGCTGTTTGGCCACAGAGCCAGATATTAAAACCAAAAATCGACCAAAAGCAGCTCATACCGACTGTAAAGCATGGTGCTGAAAGCATTATGGTTTGGAGCTACTTTTTCTGCCCCAAGGCCTGGCCAGTTTACCAGCTTGATTCTATTGATTGATTTGATATTGAAATGATTACCATCATGATTCTGTAATAAACCATGAATTCCACATTGCACCAGAGAATACCTGAGGAGATGGTCTGACAAGAAAAGCTGGATTGTTTAATTGGACCATGCAATAAGACAATTACCAAAAAGTACCGATAAAGCATATCCGCTAAAGAATGGCTTAAGAAGAAGAAATGGAAGATTATGTAATGGCCAAGGTAAAGTACATGAATACAGATGAAAGAAAGACCTTATGAAAGTGCATTTGTAGTCTAAAGGAGTTAAATTTTTTACTTGTTTCAGGATCAACTGCTACAATGTGTTTGGGGCACAGGCACCATTTGGTGGGTACAAGGCCTCTGGGATTGGACGGGAGTTGGGACAGTATGGCCTTGACAACTACACTGAAGTGAAAACAGTGAGTTGCTTCACTGCTTTAAGAAGAATTTGTCTATTTCATTAGGTTAAAATACTGAAAAGAACAAGGCTACAGTCATTAAAAGCATCAAATGCATTATATATTAATCACTATCATATGTTCCATGGTGTAAAGTAAACTTTGTCTTTCAGGTTGTAATCAAAGTTCCACAGAAGAATTCTTAAATAGAAATAAATGGTGCTTCTGAAACCAACAAAAAAGGGAAGGTGGCACAGAATGGAAAATGAATTGGCAACAGCAGTATATAATGCTCTAAAATGCTGTTTTGTTTGTTTTACTTTAATGAGATATTAGAAGTTGGTCGTCATGTCCTTTTGGGAAATGTTACTAAATTGTATATGCATCTTTTCAGTTATAAGGAGTAAAACTATATTAAGATTGCAATCAAAGCATCTTTACACGCATGTTACAGTCACCGTGAATGTTAAGTAGATTTAAGTTGTGGCCAACTAATTTTGTTGCGAAAGCACTTGTACTACTATGCCTTTTGCCACAGGATTTTGAAGGACTTTCAAAATTGCACTCATATTAATCTTTAACTTGTTACAAGTCTGTTGTGGATCATTGAGTTATTTCTTCTGTATTCTCTGATAATCAATATTTGCAATTAAACAATTGGCTTTCTAATTTGCTTAATGTATCAGGCACTTTCTACCATAAATTTTATGGTAGTCTTTTAAAATGGAGAGTTAAATTACGCTAGTTGGTCAGTAATCATATGCCATTTCAAACAAAACCTGTGAAAAATTCAGTGAAATAGAAAATTTAATCATGTTGCTGCCTTTTGTCAATTTCAAACTAGAGATCACAAAAACCTGACAGCATTTACTACTTCACTGGCAAAACAAAAATTCCAGTTAGTGTCACAGCACTGTGGACTATAATGTTTCTGAGAAGTATTTCAGGCTAATTTCCTGCAGAACAGGGTAACACATTTTATTTAGCTGTCAGGCAAATTCCCAAGAGCACTGGATTAACATTATTACTTGCAGAAAAAAATAATTCCAACATTAAAACGGTCATGTAAAACTAAACCTGAATAAAAGGTATTTTGTGCATGACAAGGCCTTGTAGCATTAGAAATGAGTGTTTGAGGTTAGTTTTTCATTTGGTGCAAGATTAAAGCCTGTTGAAATTTAAGACCCTGGTTATTGCCTACAAATGCATCAGTAGAATTTATAATGTTTGTGGCCTTCATAATGGAATAGTTACATTTATTACATTTATTTACTCAGCAGATGCTCTTCTCCGAAGCGACTTACAATAGATATCAAGTCACAGAGGCTTCCGCGGCCGTTGTCATTAGACTGGAATTTAGCATCTTCTGGAGTAGACCGCGTTGTCATAGAAACTAATCCCAGCGTTTCGTGCGATTGGATCGTGTATATGTAGTCAACTTGAAACCAAGAAACAACACGAACATGAACTCCACTAATCTCATCTATCTCCATCAGATAAACCATGGACCATTCAAACCAACCCAAAGCTGAACAGCCAATAGATGAACAAACCTCGGCTGGTACAGCCTCTCAAAGGAGTCTACATGCTGACAATAGGACCCCTTACTACCTATGACCCCGCCCTCCACCAGATACACGATCCAATCACACCCCCTGCTGACTACAGCCCCGCCCACCAACCACTATAAATATCCAAACTCCTCAATCAACCTAAGAGACTACATTGATGATCTGTGAAGATGTTTCCAACATAGGAAACGAAACGCTGAGATTAGTTTCTATGACAACGCAGTCTACGCCGGAAGATGCTAAATTCCAGTCTAATTACAATAGATACTGCGTAGTGTTACCAGCCCACACACCTTATTCGCCAAGGTGACTTACACTGCTAGATACACTACTTACTCATCCATACATCAGTGAAACACACTCTCTCGGTGCTGCAGGTGTGTATTTATGGTTGGAGGAAGGTGACTTCAGTGAGAGGCCTAAGAATACATCAAGGCAAGAAGAAATGTTTGGGGGAACGAGGGCAAGGGCCTCGTGTTGATCACCACGGCCTACGAAGTGGCCCAAATAAGTCGGGTGAAGTCCAGTGGCAGGTTGCACACCAAAGTCCACAGGACATCAATACCTCTGTCTTAGAGGAGACGAGACCAAACACGGATGCACAAGGCAGCATCGATTGTGGGAGGGATGTGGGGCCGTCGATATCAAGATACGTAAGGAAGGAAAGGTTTGTTGAACAAAAACCTAAAGTAAGATGGCCAGGCGCTGCTGACTGCAAGGAGTGGACTTTCATTAATGATGACTTAACGGGGATTTTAGATGGTACAGCTGAGCGTAAGATTAATCAGTTAGGGGAGATTATATATGATTATGGAATGAAGAGATTTTGGGTGTTTCTGAAGAAGTATAAGGGTATGCAGTTTATGCCGAGGTCAAGACGGCAGATAGAAATTGAGAGGTTGATTCGGGAAAGAAGACAGTTAAAAAGACTTGGGAAACATGCAGATGAGGAAGGGAGGAGGGGTATTAGTATTTTGCAGGAAGAATTGAAACGTAGACTATTAGTGCTGAGGAGAGCAGAGAAGCTTAGGTTGAGAAGGAAGGAGAAAGAGCAGGCTAGAGTGGCGTTTTTTAAGGACCCATTTAAATTTGTGAAGTCGTTGCTTGAGCAGGAGAAGACCGGTTGTTTAAATGTTCAAAGGCGAGAATTGGAAAGTTATCTGCAGGACATGCACACCAATGGTGAAAGAGGGAGGGTTTTTGAAGTGCCTGCAGATATTCCTCCTTTAGGGGAGATTGTGGTGCAAATGGATGTGTCTTCCAAGGTTGAAAGAGGTACAAGAGGCAGTGCGGCGTGCAAGGGCAGCATCTGAACCAGGACCCAATGGGGTTCATTATCAGGTTTACAGAGGTGCCCCAGATGCCCTGGTGGTTGTATGGAAAAAAGGTATTATTCCGAAGGAGTGGCGAAGAGCAGGAGGGGTATTCATACCCAAAGAGAAAGATGCTGCAGAGATCAGGCAGTTCAGGCCAATTTGCCTTCTTAATGTTGAAGGAAAGATATTTTTTAGTGTAGTGATGCAGAGGTTGTCTGCATGTTTGTTAGCAAACAGTTTGACACATCTGTGCAGAAAACAGGAATTGCAGGATTTTCAGGTTGTCTAGAACATTGCAGTATGGTCTGGCATCAGATCAAGGAGGCCAATATGGAAGGTAAAGACCTCCACATGATTTTTTTGGACTTGGCGAATGCCTTTGGTTCAGTACCACATGCTTTGTTGTGGAAGGCATTTGATTTTTTTCAAGTCTCAAGAGTGCATTACGAGACTGGTTAAGGTGTATTTTGAAGACATTCAGTTTTATTTTTGCACCAAACAATGCATCACATCTTCGCAGCGGTTGGGGATTGGCATAATGGCCAGATGCACAATCTCACCTTTGGCTTTTACCATGGCTATGGAGGTGATAATGAGATCTTCGAAATGCGTGGTTGGGGGAATGAGGCTGAAGGATGGTAACTGCCTTTCACCAACCGGACATATATTGTTGATATGACCATGCTCACTACTACTTTCCCGTGTACTTGTCACTTACTAACAAAGCTAAACAAAAATCTAAAGTTGGCCAGATTGAAAGTTCAACCTAGCAAGTGTAGGAGTTTGTCAATAGTTAAAGGCAAGTTATTGCAGGCAAATATTCAGATTGATGGGCAAAGGATACCATCAGTGGCTGAAAAGCCAGTTAAGAGCTTGGGCAGATGGTATGATTGTTCATTAAGCGACAGAGAACAGGTAAAAGGTCTAAGAGAGGATGTATCGCGGGCAATTAATAAGATTGATAAATCTTTTTACCTGGGAAACTGAAGGTTTGGTGCTTGCAGTTTGGTATATTGTCTCGTATTAGGTGGCTGCTAACTGTGTATGAGGTTTCTGTATCAGAGGTGGAAAGGTTGGAAGGTGTTATGAGCAAAGCTATAAGGAGATAGTTGGGGGTTCCTCATTGTTTGAGTAGTGTGGCTTTGTATGGAAAGGGGGTCTTGGAGTTGCCACTAACTAGTGTAGTAGAAGAATTTTGTGCCAAGGTTGGCTTGAAATCGACATTGTCAGGCACAAGGGACCCAGTGGTGAGATCGGTTCCTGTAAGATTAAAAACAGAACGTAAGTGGAATCCACGGGAAGCCGTCGCGCAAGCTCAGAGAGCGCTTGAGCATAGGGATATGGTTGATCAGGTGCAAGTAGGTAGGTAGCCATCGATCCGATAAAGTTGTGGAGCAACGTTAAGTTGCCGGAGAGGAGGAAGATGGCGATTGGTTTTATCCGCGAAGAAGAGACGAGGCGGGCAACTGCAATGTCACATGGAGTGCAGGGGTGATGTTTGGCTTGGGAGCGTGTGGAGAAACGGAAGATCGGCTAGCAAATCTGTGGGCGATGGACCCAGGTCGTATTAAGTTTATCATTGGAGCCACCTACGATGTTCTTCCTACTCCACAGAATCTTAGTCGCTGGGTAGGTACAGAGCCGACTTGTAGCTTATGTGGTAGTATAGCCTCTTTGAGACATATTCTGTCTGCATGCAAGGTTAGTTTATCTCAGGGAAGATATACATGAAGGCACAATGAAGTGTTAAAATCCTTGGCATGCTTGTTCGAGGAAAAATGGACTGAGGTCAACTCTCCTGCGTTGCAGGAGAAATAAGGTAATTTCTTTTGTGCAGGAGAGGGAGAGCATCGCATGTCACGCGTGTGGGCGTAGCGGTATGGGTTCTAAGTGGGGCAAAATGTGAGATTGGAAGTTGGTAGCGGACGTGGAAAAACAGCTGCAGATGCCGCAGTGCATTGCAGTCACGACATTGAGACCTGATATTGTACTGTACTCTGAGGGCAGACAGGTAGTGTTCTTCATTGAGTTAACAGTACCTTTCGAAGACCCAATGGAGGATGCCTTTGAGAGGAAGAAATTGAAGGACACTGAGTTGGTTGCTGAGGTGAGGCAGCGAGACTGGCAGTGCGCTATTAGACCAGTGGAGGTTGGTGCATGAGGGTTTCTTGCAAAATCAACCACGTCGCTGCTGTTGAATTTTGGTTTTAGGGGTTGGTCCTTAAAAGCAGCGGTTAAAAACTTCTCAGAGGTAGCGGAAAGATCCAATCAGTGGTTGTGGATGAGGAGACAGCAGAATGTTTGGGGGAAGCAGACTTGAGTGGGGAGTACTCGTTTATGTGAACATCAAATGGTGAGTCTTGTTGTCGCCCCCATGTGCTGATGTGGTGTGTTGGTTGGTTTGTTGGTGGCTAACATAATGTTCCCGGGATGCCACCGCAGGCATGGAGGTGGATGGGTCTGGGACACCAGATCTCGCTGTTGAGCCTTCTGGAGGTGTCGTGGGCACAATTCAAAGAAATATCAACGAAGGAAGGTGCTTGCGGTGGCTCCTGGTGAGGAGGGTAGTAGCTGTCCGTGATGTAGGCTGATTTGTAGGTGGAGGGAGATATTCTGAGGTGGGCTGGGTAGAATATAGGGTTTTAGGAGGGATGGAGTACTGGTGACATGGTTGGTATGTGTCTAGCCCCCTTAATTTTGACACAAGGGTTTGAAGATCTTTCCCTGTGTATTATGGTATGTCGCTCACACACACAACTGCTCCTAGCTATTTACAAGACTTCATCAACTGCTACACCCCAACCAGACCGCTGCGCTCATCTGCTTCTGCCTGCTTGGTGGTCCCACGCACAGAGGTTCTTGGTTCTGGCTCCGTTGTGTCTCACTCAGAACTGCTGAAACTGTCCACATTTAAGAAGGGTCTGAAAACTCACCTCTTCAGACTCACGTTGCCCATGATCTCTTAAGCTCATATAAGGTGTAAATGCTCATACACAATAACTTTATAATTATGCCCAGCTAAACCTTTACACAGCCGCTACTCCTGTATTGAAGGTAAATGTTTGTGTACCTTAAACGAAATAAAAAATCTTGTAGGAAGGTGATCAGGAATCATCCGTGCCGAGTTTTATGCACGTACTTGTACGATGAACAGTGGCGCATATAGTGGAAAGTAACTTAAGAATCACATGTGTGAAACTGTCTTTCTCCTAATGTAATGCACAAATTGTATTTCTCTGAGATGTACGTTGCTTTAAAGAAAAGTGTCTGCTACATGAATAATACATTAGTAAAAAATACATTAGTATAATGCTATCAATGTTAACTGTTTATATGACAGTCACTCACATAACTTCGTGCACAAGGTAACAGCGATATAAAGGGACAAGGGTCAGTGTCCTCTTAACCCTTTATTTGTACCTTCTCCAGAAAAAATGCAATAGGCCCGTCAGGGTGTAGACCTTCTTAGTGTCTTTCACAGTTATCCCTCACCAATTATCGTTTCTGTAAATATGAGAAATAAAGCAGAAGTTTTGCCCACACCTTGAGACTGTCTTCAGCCATGCTCCCTGAAAGAACCCAGCAGATCACAGTGATTTATGTATTCTTATCTTTATTTTCAATTCAATTAAATTTATTTTTATATTTTGGTTTGTTGTTCAGTTTATTTTCATAGGGACTGAAATGACCCAGGATTGAAACTCATCACCTGCTGTAGTACCCTTGACTAAGGTGCTTATCTTGAATTGCTCCAGTAAAAATTACCATGCAGTGTAAATGGGTAAATAATTTAGTTACGTTGTAATCACTTTGGAGAAAAGCAGCAGCTGATGAATTAATAAAATTTGAGTCTCCTGTTTCACTTGTGACATTGGGGGAAGCAGACTTGACAATTGATCATTATGCCTGGATAATGTCAGTGTAATATGTTCTCCCATGTTGCCTTGCTGTAAACATGATTGCTTCTGTACATAGTTAAATTCATGCTCTTTTAATTTCTTATATGTCACTATGAGTGTATTCCACATTTACTTTGTTGTTACTCTGGTGAATTACTACTCTGATCTAATAACCAAGAAGAGGAGTTGTCAGGAATCACCCATGTGTATAGTGAACACAGAGCTAATAATGTTAGTATTTTATAAATACCATTATAACTATACATATCAAAAGAGGTTGAAAAGTAGTATCAGTAACATCAGAAGAGAATCCCAGCTGCTCTAATGAAGATGACATGAAGTATAATTTGAACTAAGACCTGTAGTAGTCCATGAGACTGACTTGGATGACACACACATGGTGTGTAAAGCAGGAGATGCTTGCAGAGTTGGGTGTGCCATCGTATCTGTAATGCAGGGGAAGGGGCATGTGACTGCTTTGTGCCCCATACGATAGACCGAAACCCTCGGCTGGTGATGGTAAAATGATACTTTCTGAAGCACTGAAGCTTTCCAGCCCATTGATTTGCCCAAAGGTTCATTACTCAAAGTAGAATTCAACACTGTGTTCGCTAGTAACATCTACTGGAAAAAGTTATTTATAATCAGCCAAATCAATTGCTCGTGAATTGCTGATATAGTGCAAACATTACTAACCTGTGGTAATTTACTGCAGCAATTGATAAGGACTCTTGTGATATCACACTGGAACATACTCATTCTCACTAGGTTAATTTTACTGTTGTAATTATTCCATTATGTATTGTACATTATACCCTGTGTTAAGAGATCGATGAATGCATCTCTCTAGATGGATATAGATGTCATATGCATTAATGTATTATTATGAAATTGGTAAATAATACATACACACATTGCCTGAAACGACTCGTCCCAGGCAGGGTCGAGGCGAACCAGAGCCTAACCCAGCAACACAGGGCACAAGGCTGAAGGGGGAGGGGACACACCCAGGACAGGACACCAGTCTGTCGCGAGGCACCCCAAGCGGGACTCGAACCCTAGACCCACCGGAGAGCAGGACCCGTCAAGCCCGCTGCGCCACCGCACCCTCCCGGTAAGTAATACATCTTTGACATTTTTTACTGTTCATGATTTAAATAGAGAAAGATTTGTGTGGAGTTCAGGTAGGCAAAGTTCTTATATGACTGGGGACTTGGAATACAACTGCAATTAGACAGTGAGTGTGGGAAAAGAAGGGAGAGGAATTTTTACAGATTTTTGTTCAGAAATAGAAGTTTCAACAGTACCTCTACTCAGGAAACCGCACCTCAGAACTATTCGTTAACCAATGAACCTACAAAGTAGTTTCATGTTTGGAGCACTTATATCCACAAATAATAACAAGACAAAACATTCATGTGATTCCACAGAAAGCTTTTGTTGTGATGTTCTGCAAAACAATACAAGCTCCAGGCTTCAGCAGACACTCGAAAGACACTCCGGAGCTTCGTTATCAAATATAACATCACTACCCTAGACTCCCTGGAATGGGAGTTGTGAGAGACCAGAGCATTGTTGGGATATGATATCGCATCACATCCTGAGAGTCCAACATGCACCGGGAACAGGTCTGACTTACTGCCGGCAATGCGAACCAAGCTCCTGCTCCGGTCATACAGTGAACGAACAGCCCATAGCAGCAAGCCCTGAACCCCATAATCCCGAAGTACCCCCCACAGGATGCCACGAGGGACACAGTCGAATGCCTTCTCCAGGTCCACAAAACACATATGGACTGGTTGGGCAAACTCCCATGAACCCTCCAACACTCTAGTGAGGGTATAGAGCTGGTCCAGTGTTCCACGGCCAGGGCGAAAACCGCATTGCTCCTCCTGGATCCTAGGTTCGACTATCGGTCGGATTCTCCTCTCCAGTACCCCGGCATAGACTTTCCCAGGGAGGCTAAGGAGTGTGATCCCCCTATAGTTGGAACACAATCTCCGGTCCCCCTTCTTAAAAAGAGGGACCACCACCCCGGTCTGCCAGTCCAGAGGCACCGTCCCCGAACTCCACGCGATGCTGCAGAGGCGTGTCAGCCAAGACAGCCCCACAACATCCAGAGACTTGAGAAACTCGTGGCGGATCTCATCCACCCCCGGAACCTTGCCACCGAGGAGTTTTTTGACTACCTCAGCAACTTCAGCCAGGGTAATGGACGAGTCCCCCTCCGAGTCCCCAGCCTCAGCTTCCTCTACGGAAGGCGTGTCGGAGGGATTGAGGAGATCCTCAAAGTACTCCTTCCACCGCCCGAGGACATCCTCAGTTGAGGTCAGCAGCGCACCACTTCCACTGTAAACGGTGTTGGCGGAACACCGCTTCCCCCTTCTGAGTCGCCGGACGGTTTGCCAGAATCTCTTTGAGGCCGACCGAAAGTCTTCCTCCATGGCCTCACCGAACTCCTCCCAGGCCCGAGTTTTTGCCGCGGCGACTGCCGGAGCCGCGTTCCTTCTGGCTTGCCGGTACCCGTAAGCTGCTTCAGGAGTCCCATGAACCAGCCAGGCCCGATAGAACTCCTTCTTCAGCTTGACGGCATCTCTTACCTTCGGTGTCCACCACCGTGTTCGGGGATTGCCGCCGTGACAGGCGCCGGAGACTTTATGGCTGCAGCTCCAAACCGCCGCCCTGACAATGGAGCTGTGGAACATAGTCCATTCGGACTCAATGTCCCCAGTCTCCCTCGGGACCTGGTTGAAACTCTGTCGGAGGTGGGAGTTGAAGACCTCTCTGACAGGGGCCTCCGCCAAACATTCCCAACAGACCCTCACTATGCGCTTGGGCCTGCCAGGTCTGTCCAGCTTTTTCCCCCGCCATCGAATCCAACTCACCACCAGGTGGTGATCAGTTGACAGCTCAGCCCCTCTCTTCACCCGAATGTCCAAGACATATGGCCGAAGATCAGAAGAAACGACTACAAAGTCGATCATCGACCTCCGACCTAGGGTGTCCTGGTGCCAAGTGCACTGATGGACACCCTTATGCATGAACATGGTGTTCGTTATGCATAAACCGTGACTAGCACAGAAATCCAATAACAACTCACCACTCAGGTTCAGATCAGGGAGGTCGTTCCTCCCAATCACGCCCCTCCAGGTGTCACTGTCGCTGCCCACGTGGGCGTTAAAGTCCCCCAGTAGAACGACAGAGTCCCCAGTGGGAGCGCTTTCCAGCACGCCCCCCAGGGACTCTAAAAAGGCCGGGTACTCTGCACTGCCGCTAGGCGCATAAGCACAAACGACAGTGAGAGACCGTTCCCTGACCCGAAGGCACAGGGAGACGACCCTCTCGTTCACCGGGGTAGACTCCAACACATGGCGGCTGAACTGGGGGGGCTATTAATAAGCCCACACCTGCCCGCCGCCTCTCACCCTGGGCAACGCCAGAATAGTGGAGAGTCCACCCTTGGTCGAGAAGAGTGGTTCCAGAACCCAAGCTGTGAGTGGAAGTGAGCCCGACTATATCTAAACGGTATCTCTCAACCTCCTGCACCAGCTCAGGCTCCTTCCCCGCCAGTGAGGTGACATTCCAAGTCCCAAAAGCCAGAGTTGGCGCCCGAGGTTTGGGTCGGCCGGGCGCTCGGCCCCAACCACCGCCCAAATCACAACGCACCGGCCTCTTATGCCCCCTCCGGCAGGTGGTGAGCCCACTGAAGAGCGGCTCCACGTCTTGTCTTCGGGCTAAGCCCGGCCAGGTCCCATGGGCATAGACCTGGTCACCAGGCGCTCGCATGCGAGCCCCCCCGCTCCAGGGTGGGGCCCCGGTGACCCCATACCGGGCAGGGTGAATAAGATCCTTGATTTAATAGTCATAAGGGGATTTTGAAGAGAGGAAGTACTGAGCAGCAAATGTGTCTGGAGACTTTGGTGACAGAGGGATCCCAGTATCAGCACCAGAGAGGGGAGTATGGTTGGTGTAGGTCCTGCTTGTCTGAGAGGCCAGGGCCTGGTGAGATTGGCTGAGAGTGCTCAAATCTCATGGCCCACAAGGCCTTCACAATGATGCAGTCAAGTCTCCATACTAGTAATCTAATCTCATCTGAACACCTCAGTGACACACAGTCTATAGTATGCAATAATTTGGATTTCCAAGTACTCAAACAATAAATAAATACAACTGCACACAAAAAACATTACTGTTATCTATATGCAGAATTACACAATGAGAATGCATGAAGGGATATAGCATCACCAGAACAGCAGTCAATGCTGCTAGTTGCCACCCAAGGAGGCTGCCAAATCATTGACCCCTGAGAGTAATGGCACGACAGCCTTCCACCAACTGGTAGGTACTGAACCCTCAGCAGCAGGTGGAAAGTATATTGATGGACAGCTACCTGCCCTCACCTAAACACGTTAATGATGACCAGCTGCTGGCAGTCGAAACCACATCAGCCAGGACTTAAAAGCAGTTGGTCTGAGGTATGGGGTGTACCAGGGATTCTATCTGCAGACTAGGTTGCTGGCAGTTTAGCCATTGTAACACACCCTGGTTTTTGGTTTCCTATTTACCCTACCTTTGTCACTATGTGCTGTTGTATATACTTAAAATAAAGACTCCTTGCTGGTGAGGGGAAAATCTGCTATCTTGTCTCACTCCCACCCATCTGGCCACCTCTGCTCCACACCAGGCCACGGTACCTTAGGCTAACACATTATATATGTATGGTATCTAATAAATACAATGAAAAATACATTGTCACCACTCAAGAAACCACTCCAAAAACAATATATACTACATTGCTTTGTATGTAACAGTAATATTCATACTCATTTTTCACTTGCCTTCACTAAGATCTGGAGGAGTTTTCAGGGGCATCATGAGTTTGTGTGTTCAATGTGTGAATACATCATTGATGGTGTCTTCAAATTGCTGACTCCATCACCAGTATTACTGAATTCATTGTTTCAGTTGCTAGTACTGCTCCTCTTGAATTTAACCTAAATGTGGCACAGAGGAAGATTGCTTTTGGCAAAAACATTTACATTTATTCATTTAGTAGACGCTTTTCTCCAAAGCGATGTGCATCTCAGAGAAAATACAACTTGTGCATTATGTAAGGAGAAAGTGAGACATAGTTGCAGACATGTCATTCTTAAGTAAACCTAGTTTGTTTCTTTCCACTTTTTGCACCGATGTTCATCGCATGAGTAGGTGCACAAAACTCAGGCTAGACTAATCCTGATCACCTTCCTACATTTTTTTTATTTTTGAAAAGGTACACAAACATGTACATACAATATAGGAGTAGCGGCTGTGTAAAGGCTTATCTGGGCATGATCATAAAGTCACAGTGCATAAACAAATTCCACCATACACAAGCTGGAGAGATCATGAACAATGACATTAGTGGTTTTGGATGAAATAGTGGATCGGAAGAACCTGATTTTTGAAAAAGGTTCACAGCCCATTAGTGAAGTGGAAATGAATAAAATTAAAGACTTTTTTTGTTACTTTATTAATGTGATTAATATTTTTCATTGTGATACTGAAAATTTGAATTTTCTTTAATACAAAGTTTAAACAAATCATTATTTAAGTCTCATGATTTGCTTCATACTTGCAAAGGTTCACTGTGTCTGCAGGGTCCTATGTATATAAAACATATTTTAAAAATAATAGTTTTAGAAAGTAAACTTTCAGTGACTGTTCTTGGACTGCTTGAGAAAAACTATATGTCACAGTGGCGATATAGTGTTGTAGAGAGTAGTGCTCAATAGTCCACCGGCTGTCTCACAGTACCTGGCCTGTGCAAGAGGATGTGGATTCAGTCCCTGCTCAGTCAGTTTGTATGTCCTCACTGTGTTTGTGTGGGTTTCCTCTGGCTACTTTGGTTTCCTGCCACAGTCCAAAGATGTATTTTAAGTGAACTAGCAGCTCTAAATTGTCTGTAGTGTGTTAGTGTTTCACAGGTGTATAGATGGCTCACTGTAGATAGTGCAACTAATATTGTAAGTTACCTTGAGCTAAATGCCATGTAAAACATACTGTTCATTGGAAGTCACTTAGGAGAAAACTTTCTGTTAAATGAACAAACAGGTGAGTAGCCTACCCAAGCAAGACCACTTAGTGCCTACAATGCAAGGTGTCTCACAGTCTCTCTCACACAACTTCTTGGTGCAGTTTTCAAATATAGCCTGAATTTAATGCTCTAAATTGAAAGTTTGGGGCCTAGACCAAATGTTGCAGATTGGATACATAAAAATCTAGATCGATTAATGATAAGTGGAATAAATAATAGCAGACTATATTACTAAAAAAACGAACATCAGAAGACCAAATAATCGGAAATGATGAAGCTGGCACAGTGAAGTTTGTACTTAACTTTCGATAATAGTGGGAACAGTTTCCCAAGGATACCGGTAAAGAAACCATAAAACTATGGTATTAATATACAGTCATACCCTGAAATACGCTCGTTTGAGTCACGACTTGATGAGGAGTTTCATTTAATACCATTAGTACATCTTGCAAGGCATTCCCACTTTTATGAACACCAAATTTGGAATTTGAACACCTCCTGACAGCTAAGCAGCGAAAGACATTGATTAATTTAGCAAACACTTCTCCAAAGCAATGTACAAAGATTACAATGCAGCACCTATTTGACACCAGGTGACTTACAAAACTGAACATTATGCTTTATACTTTATTTTTAATAAGTAATAAAAATATAGTTTATAAACATGTTTAGCATTTGTGGAATAAAAATGAGCCACACAGACAATCAGAGCTGCATAGAATATATTTCCTTTAATCATGCGCAATACACATACACATTAATATAGGAGAGTCTCTGTGCAGAGGGTCTCTGTACAGAGGGTCTGACCCAATAAAGCATACCGCAGTTACTTATACACCTGTTGCGTTGAGCCGATACGCCCCCTTCAGTAACTTTCCGCTTTCTTGGGCTCGTTCTTTTCTGGGGATTTTCCAAGTGTGTGAACCTTATTCTGTTTTCTGCGCTTGACGCAAACACGTTATCTGTTTTGTCTCCAACCTTGGATCATTGTGCCGTTTCAGTCTACTTGTGTATGAGCGCATCAACATAGCCGTTTTCTCAGCCAGTCTATCTTTGTTAGTTCCTGCTCCTTGATACAGCGTGCAGCATCTTTCAGTTATTTTCCATAAGCACCTACCCTACTGGATACTGCATATTTATATTTGCTTGTAGCACTAATGTCTAATATTAAATTTTCTCTCACACATTACATTATATTGTCTTATTAATTTTTGCACAAGTCCAAGTTTATTGTAACACATCTCATAAGGTTTGTGTGGTGTTCAGTGGTTAAGACATGAGTTTTAGCTTTATGCACATTAGCAGCCGAACCACGTGAAACACACGCTACAGCTAATTTACAGTTACCAATTAAACTAAAATACTTGCCTTTGGATAGGGGGGTGTGGTGGCGCAGTGGGTTGGACCGGGTCCTGCTCTTCTGTGGGTCTGCGGTTCGAGTCCTGCTTGGGGTGCCTTGCGACGGACTGGCGTCCCGTCCCGGGTGTGTCCCCTCCCTTTCCGGCCTTACGCCCTGTGTTACCGGGTAGGCTCCGGTTCCCCGTGACCCTGTATGGGACGAGCGGTTCTGAAAATGTGTGTGTGTGTGTGTACTTGCCTTTGGAGTGAGGGAGGAAACCAGAACACCTGGAGGAAACTCACACTTTTATAAGTGTATGATATCTAATAGCTGCAAAAGAGCTGAAAGAGCAGATAGACAACCATACAGTATTATAGAGTAATTAATGAAGGTAAAACCGCCTTGTTAGGTTGTTTTGTGATAACTAATGTTAACTATTAAAGTACTTTGGATCCATTTTCATGAGATTTGATGTTATTTTAGCACAGAAGATCCAAGATGGCACTGCGAACACCCGCCTTGGTGCGGTACTTCGTACTACTATTTATACTCTCATGTTTGTATACTCTGTAAATATTTATTTATTCTGTAATTCTGTGTCAGCAGTTTGTTGTCTGTAAATACTGGAAGCATCTAGAACCACGGCAAATTCCTTGTGTGTGTCAGCATATTTGGCCAATAAAACTCATTCTTCATCTGATTCTGAAATGGTTGTCAATTCAAATTTACATTTACATTTAGTCATTTAGGTGATGCTTTTCTCCAAAGCAACTTGCAATGTTCAGGTTACAAATGTAAGCTTGCAATTACAATTACAATTCTGGGGGCTCTAGAACTTAGAAAGTTAGAAATTTTTGCCATTGAAATTACATCTTTATGAGAATTCACCCGAAAAATGATTTGGCAAGAATGTATTACGATAAGAATGTAGCCTACTATACATATCATTGCAACTGAATTTTACTGGCCATGAATTTGGGATTGATTCCTTATAAACATGTTTGTCAGGATGTACTCACTTTCAGTTTTAGAATAAAAAGTGGGATATCAGGCACATAGCTCAGATAATTTGGTGGGTAGAGTCTGTAAAGGTTATCCACCTGCAACAATCTTCTCCCACATCCATTTTTTCCTCCACACTTCCCCCTGCTTCCCCTCTTCAGAGTGTGTTTTGCTGTTGACTAGTGGCGGAAATCAGAATCAGAATCAGAACGAGCTTAATTGCCAAGTATGTTCACACATACAAGGAGTTTGTCTTGGTGACAGAAACTTCCACAGCACAGACAGAATGACAGTGACAAGACACAGATGAGAAGATAGAATATGTGAATAAAGGATAAAAAATATATAAAAAATATAAACTACACAATATACAAAAAATAGTCACTAGACATATGTATGTACAGGTATGTTCTATACAAATGCAAGGGAATGTGAGTAAGAGATATGATGTGATAAATAGATATAATTATAAATATAAATAGCATTGTGTATTGCGCTGGTGTACTCTCTAGGGGGGATTTAGCTGTTCACGAGGTAGATGGCCTGAGGAAAGAAACTTTTCTTGTGCCTGGCTGTCCTGGTGCTCAGTGCTCTGTAGCGCTGGTCAGATGACAAAGGTTCGAAGAGGAAGTGGCCTGGATGTGAGGGGTATAGAATGATTTTGCTAGCCCTTTTACTGACGCTGGACAAGTGCAGTTCTTGGAGAGCTGGGGGGGTGTGCCGAAAGCAGAAAGCTGAAATGCAGGCTCTAAATGAAGTTATGTCATTTCACTGCAAAAGAAATTATAAAAAAAAGAACGGTGAAGAATTTGCAATTTAAATTAAACAGTCACCTTGGAAATGTTTCTATTTTCAAAAATTCATAACTCTGATGTTTGTAATACATTTATTCATTTGGCAGAAGCTTTACTCCAAAGTGAGGTACATTTCTGAGAACAATACAAAGTGCATTACACCATCAGAAGGAAGTCTATTTGTCATATACTACCATACAAGCTAATATACTTTATTCAGGTAGCTGCACATAGTTTTTTACATATCCAAAAGAGATTGGAGCCAGAACCTCTGTACCTTTGACTTTGTGCATGAGACCACCAAACAGGTAAAGATGGAGAAGTGTAGTAGTCCGGTTGGGGTGTAGTGAGGGATCAGGTCTTGAAGATATTGGGGAGCAGATCCCCAATAGACCTGAGGTGGTCAGCCGGCCGGCTGGCCGTTATGCAAGCACCCCATGCTGACTGAAGCTGATGACCAACCACCATGATAGACGAGGCATACCTTGGTGAACTGGGAAATCAAGTCAACATACAACAATAATACTATTATTACCTGTAAACTGACTTAGAATTCTTGTTTGATCTAGAATGCCCAGGAGGGGTGGGCAGCCACTGGCACTTGGACCTCCAGAGGTTTTTTTCTCCCTTGGCTTTTTGTGTCCTTTTCTCCATGGCCAGTAGGCATACTTATAGCTTCAATAAATGCAATGATAATGTGTTACACTGGTCTGTAATCAACAGTTATTTTTGACTGTTTGTCAGATTTATTTTTTTCTTTTCCTTTTTGTCTATGTTCAGCGCTCTGTGTCACAGTATGAGAAGAACAGTCTATAAAAATAAATTGAATTGAACTGAATTGAAAAGGACATGAATTTGAATTCCCGGTCCTGTTGTACTACTCTTGGTCAAGGCACTTTCCCTGAATTGATATTGTAAAGCTACACTGCTGTATAAATGGGTAAATTGTAATCTTTGTAAACAGCTAAGTATACAAACCGGAAATTGTAAGTCACCTTACATTTATAAATACAGCTGTTGCTTTTATTCAAAGCAACTTAAAATTCTACGCTACCTACAATTATTTACCCAGTTATTCAGCTGGGTAATTTTACTAGAGCAACATTTTTAGGGAAAGTACTTTGCTCAAGGGTACTACAGATGGCAGTGGGAATTCAAACCTATGACCTTTAATTCCAAAGGCAGCAGCTCTAATCCTTACACTACCACCTGTCCTCACATTGGACAAAGGGGGCAGCTCAATCATGGTTAATAACAATACATAGCAGAATGTAGTCATATGCATTTATTTGATTACAGTAATTGATTTTCTGATTTTATTTGCACAGCAAATTTAATTAATTGAAAATGTATTGAAAAGACAACTTCAGACTGCAGCTGATGACGTTACATTACATTTACTCATTTATGCTAAAGCTTTTCTCCAAAGTGACAAACTATTTAGCCATTTATACAAATAGTCAATTTTACTAGAGAAATTTAGGGCAAGTACCCTGCTCCAGAGTATTACAATGGTAGGAGAGATTTGAACCAGGAACCTGCAGCCAAAGGCAAAAGCCACCCCCTACTGGTTCATAACATTAAAAAAGCTTCGTTTTGAATCAAAGTAACTTTCAAACTTAATTAGCTTTTGACCAGTTTTTTTTTTTTTTACTTTCATTCTTTGTACATTTTTATATGAGTACTTTCACACAAGTAATTATTTTTTGAAAGTAGTAGTATAAACAGTACTTTTATTGCAGTACTGCGTTTGGCTATTCTACCCCCCTTTGGCTGCAATCAAGTTCATATAGCGGATCAGTTGTAATAAAGTTATACTAAATACATCAATAAATTAAAAATCACTTTTTTTAAAAAAAAATTAAGTGTTCTTAAATGTAAGAAAAGCTAGTTATTGCTGAAATTGGAAATGCTTCATTTCACTTATGAGCATTTTAGCATTATTTAATTTGTGAATTAAGCGCTGTTGGACAATTTACACTACACCACGGTCCTCTTTCTATAACTTTTCAAACAAATCTAACTTTGACAGGACAAGATTATAAAACAAGTAAAATCAAAAGACAATTCCTTATGTGTAATTAATATAAAAATAATTTCAATTTAGTTCCTTGAACAACGTTTCTGTCCAATCCTATAGGCAGTTCATATTAGCCTTGATGTGTTTATGTTTCAGAACACAGAAAAATTTCATTTACTTTTTTTTAATTAAGAACACAAATAGGAACATTTACAATCAAGCAGAAATAATATCAACACTAATCAAAAATCTTTTTAACATGTCAATATAAAATGTCAAACAAACGGGTTACACCACAGCAGCAGCATCAGGACTAATCATATTAAGGATTAGCTATATTTTGCAAATTATGAGTTACAATCTATTAAAGAATTACCAGAATTAAAACTGGTAAAGAGAAAAAGGTAAATGAGTAGAGGAGTATCATAAAATTATCAATATTTAACACTGAATAGAAATATAGTACACACACATTTTCAGAACCACTTGACCCATACGGGGTCACAGGGAACCAGAGCCTACCCAGCAACACAGGGCGTAAGGGACCCACCCAGGAGAGGACACCAGTCCGTCGCAAGGCACCCCAAGCAGGACTCAAACCCCAGACCCACCGGAGAGCAGGACTGTGGTCCAACCCACTGCACCACCGCACCCCCTAGAAATATATAGTACATATATTAGTGCATTAATGTAAAAATTTACATTTATTTAGTGCATCATTAAGGGGTATCTGTGAATAGTACCTTATGCTTAGTAGTAATTAACTTTTCTTGCATGATAACTGTTTTACATATATTAATTTAAATACAAAATATGTTTCACATGTTTTCAGTAGAATTACTTAATTTTTGTGTATATATATATAAAAATTAGCATACACAATTAGAGAATTTACAATATATTTACATTTATTCATTTAGCTGACACTTTTTCTCCAAAGCGATTTACAACGTTAAGCTACTTAGAAGCTACTTATCCATTATACAGCTGGGCAATTTTACTGGAGAAATTTAGGGTAAATACCCTACTAAAAAGGTACTACAGCAGGAGGCTGGAATCGGGTCCAGGCAGCAGCTCTAACCACTACAGTATCAGCTGCCCCGTAGCGTAGACTAGTAGTATATTTAACACATCATTTTCATAATACATAACAATGTATTTGACAGTAACGATAACGAGCGACTGCCCCTAACATATTTAAACATATGACAAGCTTCTATCCAGAAAAAACTAAGATGCTACATCATGACACGAAATTAAAAAAGTTAGCCTTGGCAGTCTGAGTCTACTGCACAAACAAACATCTTCCATGGACCATCATCCGCAAATTAATGACTAAAGATTTTATAGGAGAAATGGTGTGGAGAATTTTAAACTGTTATTTCTTTCACTTTATAGACATGCAATATTATAATATTTAAGGCATAACATAAGCCTTATTATTTATTATGTTACACTTCTTAGCTAAAAAATGAATTCCGAAAAGGTTTCCTACTAGAATTTTATTCTCGTCTCTTTATTACATTTTGGTATCTTAATTCAATTCCATCTAAAGCCATCTTAGTTGGTATGATGTAGATTTAATCATGGATGAAATTACTGTACTAGTTCAATAAGTCCAACTGGAACGCTGGGTAACATTTAATTTCCTGTCATACCACATATGTGTCGAGAATGAGGTCATCACAATGCCCGTAGCGAAAAGGACCCAAATTTCACATCCACTAAGCCCCAGCAAAACGGTTGTCTTCCTTCTGCCTGATGAAATTAAAAGTGTGGAAAAGGAGAAAGGTTAAAAACTAAAGTTACGATTGAATAGAAATAACATGTTTTGAAAAACTAAAAATATATTGAAATAATTATTTGGTAGTTATTCAATAAGGGAAAAGACAAATGTCATTTTTTCCTACCGAGCTCATACAAGACAACTTATTCGCATCATAGATCAGTCCAGACCAGTTCTGTTGGGTATGACCTAACTACTCTAGCTGTACTTCTTCAACTACGTTCGTATTTATGTATCTCTACTTAATCCTACATGAGCGGAGCTGTTTGTGGGAGACGTTGTTCGGTTTTTCAGAGAGTTCAGGAAAACTGTGTTGAAATGGCGATCTAGCTCATGTGAGCTAATCCCCCCGTGGGCGGTTTCCTTTCTCTCTGTCCCCCGCTGACTGTGGCTCCGCGTTGTGTCCGCGCGTCCGGTCCCCTCGAGACGAATCCGGCTCTCTAGCTCAGATCCGGCGAACGCACTAGCTGGTCGGCTTGTGCACGCTTGCTTTACGGTTGTGGCGAGCTCATCTCATTCTCTCATGCTGGTCGGCTGCAGAGCCCGGGGGGGTCCGGCGCTACACACACAGCCATGGCACTGACCACTCAGCATAAATCTTTAGACTAACAATAAATACAAATAGACACAAAACATAGGGAGAAGCCGCGTCTCTCCCCGAGAACTAGAAACTGGGCAGCAACCTGCGGTGAGTGGCCGAAGGACAAAACTAACTATTCAAGTCAAGTGCCCAACAGTGAGTGCGACGAAGTGCCATGACGGAGGAAAACAGCGTTGACAAGTTTATAAAGGTAGGAGAGCGCTGTGTTTTTGGTAGGTGCTGCACAGGAACTACTGTCTGTGTCTGTAAGGAGTAAGTACTTCGGGAGTTAGGCGTTTTACTCGGTACTGAGGCACTGCACACGTACTGTGTCAGTTAGTGCCTACCCAGTACAGACACAGCAGGCTGCAGCAGTACACACTGCTTACCCACCGACACAGCACCCACACGATACTAAGAGTAGTACCTACCAGTATAGACATATGTAACAGTGCCAACAACAGTGCTGACACCGGCACGGTGCCTTCCCAGTACAGACGCAGAACTTGTGCAATACAACTTATTCAATTTCATATATTGCTAAGAGCACTACTGACACAGTACCCCAGTAAACACAGCACTCATACACATTTGCTATAGGAATTTTGCCTTTACAGGGTAGGCACTATCATAGTGACTATGGTGGTTGTAGGATGTAATGTTAGGCTAAGGTTAGTGAATTACAAATATACAGTAATAATAATACATGTAAATAATAAAAGAGTAAGTTGGGTGGCAACACTCCCAATCACAGCCAAAGGGAAAAAAATATCTCTGCAGTATATCAGTATCCCCTGATTAACCAGTGGCTGTGGGGATGTGTCAAATAAGTAAAAACATCAAGGCTGAACTGCAGTCTAAAGAAGTTAGAATTTGTTGCTTAAGCCCAAGGTTGCTGGTCCTGTCAGCTTAGGCTAACAAAGTACATCAAACTTTGTTGGCTGGCAGTGGCTCCTGTGATAATTCCACGCTCCATCTAAACTTAGAGTATAGGTGCTGTATAGCTAAAGGCATGCTCTGCTACTGAAATCTTATTAATTTTGAATATCCAGTATCTAAGGATCATAGACATTGTTCACAAATATAGGACTTAATATCACTAAGGTAATTTGGAGCAAGGCCATTAACTACCTTGTAGATTGAGAGATTTTATAGCCTGCTCTAAATTTAACGGGAAACCAGTGTAGCACCTTAAGAATTCAAGTTATATGGTCATATTTCCTGGTTCCTGTAACAATTCTAGCTGCAGCATTCTGAATCAACTGGAGAATGGACATAGTCCAATGTGGACAGTCTGTTAATAAATTACAGTAGGCACTGCATGGTAATCGATTTCGTTACAGTAATCAGTTCGGCTCAAGATCAAAGTATGGACCAGCTTGTCTAGATAAGTTTACCCATATTTCTCAGATGGAGGAAACAAAATCTAGATAATGCAGTAACATGACAGCCAAACAATAATTAGTATGAATACAACGCCCAAATCTCTAATGCAAGTAAAGTTTAGTCCTCCAGAATTTACAGATAAAACAACTTCTTCACAGGTTACAGCATACAGGTTACGAGTTATGTTTGGACTATTCAGCCTTTGGACTTCTCAAATGATTAAATTATCAGATGATTTATTGTCCTTTTCCTTCACTAAGTCTGGTTCACCTTCAGCTCACAGGAATTATGTGATTTAGTAGTATAGTGATATGTATTAAGCAGGATGCTTTTGTGCTATCTGGCAGGAGAGCTCCATCCTGGAGGAGTACAACATTAACTGGACACAGAAGCTAGGAGCAGGTATAAGTGGACCTGTCAGGTGAGTGTGGCTCAACCATTTTTTAATTTCTAAGTCTTTCCCCAATTGTTCTTCAGTCATGAATCCAGAAGTGAACAGAAGAGTCAGTATGAGTGTGTCATTACTGTGACATCAGTACTTTTTGAATTTCCTCTCCTCAAGTTGTAATTGAATGAGAGTTTCACTTCATCTGAAATGGTTTCTGCTTGCAGTGTGCAATATGTCATCAGTGGAGTATTGTATTATGTTTCTGGTGTATATTCACCTTATTGTGTAAGAATATTCCTAGGAGAGGGGATTTGGGGATTATCTCAGCAGAGGTTTGGGGAGCAACAGGAATCAGCAGTGGCTCCTGAACCTTTTCCCTTGAGCATGACCAGACACCCCATTTCCCCTTTCTCAGAACAGATAAGTAGTCAGAATTGGCAAAACAATCCAGTGTGGCAGTGGTTTCTGAAAAGTCTAACATCTGAAAAGGCTATGTCATGGGTGAGAGTAGCACCATTACTGGAGGATGATGGCAAATTCCTGATTGTGGATGTTTCATCTAGTTTTATCTCATATCATTACATGTACATTTACAGTTAAGCATCTGCTAAATGAATTTCTCCAAAGCAATGTACAACTCAGCAAAAATACAATTTGTGCATTTCATTAAGAGAAAGAGACATGGCTGCAGTGCATGTGAATCTTAAGAAAACCCAGCTTGTTACTTTCCACTTGATGCACTGATGTTCATCGCTCAAGTAGGTGCAGAGTAGCGGCTGTTTAAAGGCTTATCTGGGAATGATCATGAAGTTATGGTGCATGAACATTTACACCATACATGACCTGGAGAGATCTTGGGCAAAGTGGGTCTGGAAAAGGTGAGTTTTAAAACCCTTCTTGAATGTAGACAGAGTTTCTGCAGTTCTGAGTGAGAGGGGAAGGTCATTCCACCACAATGGAGCCAGAACCGAGAACCTCAGTGCTTTACTTTTCGTGCGCAGGACCACCAAGCGAGCAGAAGTAGACGAGTGAAGGGGTCTGGCTGGAGTGTAACGGTTGATCAAGTCTTGTAAATAGCTGGGAGCGGTTCTGTTGATGCATTTGTAGACAATAACCAGGGTCTTGAATTTGATCCGGGCAGCTATAGGAAGCCAGTGCTCAGGAGATACATGGGAACACTTTGGCAAATCAAACAACTCGTGCAGCAGCATTCTGTATGAGCTGCAGAGGTTTGGTGGCAGTAGCAAGAAGGCCACACAGGAGAGAGTTGCAGTAGTCCAGACGGGAAGTCACCATGACCTGGACAAGTAGTTGGGCAGAGTCAGTAGTGAGGTAGGGACGGATCCTAAGAATATTATGCAAGATGTATCTGCAGGACTGGGTTGTAGCTTCGATGTGCTGATAGAAAGACAGACTTGAGTCAGTTGTTACTCCTGGACTCTCAGCTGAGGAGATAGGCAAAATGAGCGAGTTGTCCAGTTTGATCGAGAGATCGTGACAGGAGGACAGGCCAGCTGGGAGGTGAAGAATCTGTTTTGGTGAGGTTGAGTTGCAGGTGGTGATCAGACATCCATGCGGAGATGTCCGACAGGCAGGCAGCAATGTGTGCGGAAACGTCTGATGCACCAGGTGGAAAGGAGAGGAAGAGCTGGGTATCATCAGCATAGCAGTGGTATTTGAATCCATGGGATGCTATGACCGGCCGAGGGAGGAGGTGTAGATCAAGAAGAGCAGAGGACCCAGTACCGAGCCCTGCGGGACACTGGTTGAGAGAGTCAGAGGAGAATAACAAGAGCTCTGCCAGACCACTTGATAGGATCTGTCAGATAGGTAGGACTCAAACCATCTTAGTGCCGCTTCTTTGATCCCAAGCTGACTAAGAGAGGAGAGTAGAATCCGGTGGTTGATGGTGTCGTATGCTGCAGACAGATTGAGGAGGATGAGGACTGAGGAGAGGGAGGCAGCTCTAGCAGATTGGAGAGCATGAGACACCACCAGCAGGGCCGTCTTAGTGGAGTGACCAACTTTGAAACTGATATCCATCGAGGAGATGGTTCCGGGTGAGGAAATCAGACAGTTGATCACAGGCCGCCCGCTCTAGAGTTTTAGACAGGAAGGAGAGGAGAGAGACTGGTGTGTAGTTTCTGACCGAATTGGGATCCAGGGAGGGTTTCTTTAACAGAGATGAAATGAGAGCAGTTTTGAAGGCAACTGAGAAACAGCCAGCGGAGAGCGAGGTGTTGATGTTAGAGATGAAGGTGGAGGGTTGCCGGGAAATGTTCTGTAGGAGTGACGATGGGATCGGATCAAGCGAGCAGGTGGTGGCTCTGCGCAATATTAGGAGGTCAGCAACTTCAGATTCGGAGAGCAGCTTGAATTTGGAGAGGATAGCTTTGCAGGGAGGTCCAGCGTGAACCGGGCAGGGTGATGCTGAGAATTTGACTTTGTCTCTGAAAACAAAGCAAAGTCATCAGCAATGAGAGAAGAGGGAGGAGGAGGTGGCAGAGGACACAGAAGGGATGAGAAGGTGGCAAAGAGTCTTTGTGGGTTTTTAGATGGAGACTGTATTTTGTTGTGGTAGAAGGACATTTTGGCTGAAGAGACAACAGAGTGAAAAGTAGCTAAGAGTGACTGGTAGGCATCCAGGTCTGACCAAGTTTTGGATTTACGCTATCTTTGCTCTGCAACCCGGAGTTTGGTCCTGTTAGCTCATAACGTATCAGTCAGCCATGGGGTGGCACTGGGGCATGCTGGTCTAGAAGACAGTGAACAGAGAGAGTCAAAGGAAGATAGGGCAGAGAGGAAAATGTTTGTTGCATCATCTGTTGATAGATCCGAGAATTATGCAGCAGAAGGGAGAGTGGACAGCGTAGCAGGAAGGTGAGAGAGATTTTAAATTGCGGTGGAAGGTGACAACGGGTGCAGAAAGAGGCAAGGAATTAGTGGTGAGGCAGGGTTGAAAGGAAATGAAGTGATCAGAGACATGCAGCGGAGTAACAGATTGGACGGGACAGCCACAGTTGCGGGAAATACAAGGTCAAGACAACTGCCTGCTTTCTGAGTAATAGGGATTGGGACAAGGAGAGATCGAAGGACTGTAGAAGCAACAGAAGGCCGCTTGCATGAATGTCGTCAACATGCAGGTGGAAGTGACCCAGGAGAATCAATGGAGCATTGTCCCCTGGCAGAGAGCTCAACAAGATGTCAAGGTCATCCAAGAAGCAGCTGAGAGGGCCAGAAGAGTGATAAAGAACAACCACAACAAGAGTGATTGGGGCAGTGATAGAGACAGCATGCCATTCAAAGGCGGACAGATCATGCAGGTGAATGGGAAGAATAGATTATTACCACATGCAGAGAGATGAGCAGGCCTGTGCTTCCACCTCTGCCGGACGAGGGGTGTGAGAGAAGGAGTAGTTAGTGGAGAGAACTGCAGGTGTGGCTTAGTTGTCTGGGGTGATCCAAGTTTCAGTTAGGGCCAGGAAGTCCAGTGAGAGATGGGAGGCGTAGGGTGGTATGAAGTCAGCCTTTCTCACAGCAGACTGGCAGTTCCAGAGTCCCATGGAGAAATTAATGCAGGATGGAGGGTTTGACAGGCGAGGACAAATCAGGTTGCTGTAGCAGCAAGAGCGTCCAGGTGTTCGATGGGGACGACGGCGCACAGCTTAGTTGCCATAGACAACTTTGATAGTCGACGTTTGCCGCATGATCCCTTGTGGAACAGGGTGCCGGTGGACTCCCATAAGTAGATTCCCTTGTCCTTGCACCAAGAGGCTGCCACTACAGGTCACCAGCTGCTATTTAAACCGGGCCAGTTCTTATCAGCTGAGATTCCTAATCGAAATTGAAACTACTCCAACAGTGGCGACCAAAACAACCAACCAGACGCTATTAATCAATCAACAGAGTCACGCCCACTCCACACTACAGGACACAGAATTGTTCAGGAGGACGTGCGTGAAACTGTTGTACATTAATACTTCATTGCCTGCTACTTTTTTGTGTACCTGTTTTCATTTTCTATGAAGGGCACTAGTCAGGGAGGCCACCGAGGCATTAACTACGAAGGAGTTACAGCCTTCAGTGGCTGAGGTGAAAGTGGCTGCAGCAGTTGTCCATCTGCTTGCCCTGTTTCAGCTTTATGGGAAACTGGCAACAATTTATTGTTGCGGGGAAAAGTCATGGACATCTGTTCTAGTGTTTGCCAGAAGGCATCTGGAAACCTCTGAAACAAAGTGGGAGAAAAAAGGTTCTGTGGTCTAATGAGATAAAAATTTAGTTTTTTAGCCTTCAGGCCAAATGCTATGTTTGGCGCAATGCAAGCACTGCATGTCATCAGAAACACATCCTCTCTGCTATAAAGCATGGTGCCAGGGTCATGTTGTTCAGTTTTATGCAGTTCATCTTGGAAGGCTGATTACAATAAAGGGTTAAATACATACAGTAAAGTACAGTTAAGTCCTGCTTCAGTCTACAAGATAACTTCAACTTGGTACATTTGTTTTCTAGCAGGGCAGCAACCTCAAATGCAGTGCCAAAGCTATACAGTTATGACTTAAAAACAAAAATGTCAGTGTGCTGGAGTGACCAAGTCAGAGCCCTGACTTCAGTACAATTGAAAATTTGTGGCAGGATTTGAAAATTGTCACTCATCGTCCCCACCGGGTTTGACAGGACTAAAAAAGTTTAAGAGGAATTTGCAAAAAGTACAAAAAGTTATTTGCAAAGCTGAGAGTTATTCAAATACACTTAAGGCTATAATTGCTGCTAGAGGTACTTCCTCTGAATATTGATTTCAAATGGTGATAATTTATAATATAAGATGTTTCTGGTTTTATATTTGTAATTAGTCCAAAATTGATTTGTAGAAATGTGTTTTCACTTTGAAATAGTATTTTTCTGCTAGTTAGTGTCAAAAAAGCCTAATTGAATCGATATTAATTCAGCTTTGTACAATAAAACTGACTTTTTAGCGATACTGTAGATAATGAGAAGAGTTGTGACCCAGCACTGACCCTTGAGCTATTGCATTTGAACTCCACTCTTTTAGATTACAAACCTTTCTGTAGAGAGATTTAAAAAAAAAACATAGACCTGTGTTGCTAAAATGAGAAGCTGCTACTGTATGGCATGGTTTTAAAGTTGCACTATGGGATCTGATTTATTAAGCCTCCTACCAGAAATACCTATGAGAGAATGAACATATTAATAACAAATATTAGAATTAAAAGTGGAGTGCCTAGAGCAAGAACATAAACAATCACTAACCTAGGAGAATTGGAACTGATTAACTAAGGCAAAGGCCAAATACCAGCTAATTTATGCAAATCATATTAAAAAGCTTCAGCTCTTTACAAAACAGGGTTACTGTGAATTTGGGAATAAACCTAATCATCTTCTCAAACTAAAATTCAAACAGAATAAGAAGTAGATTAAGGCTATAACTAGACACCTTCAGGTTTAGTTAAATATGGCCCATTGGTGATTAATAGCCATTAAAAAAAAATATTATGGATCCCTTTACTTCCCTCGGGAGCAAGGTGCAATGGATGAAATAAATCATATTTAGAAAGTTTATCACTGCCTAGTGTCTCAGATAAGGACTGTACTTTCCTAGACACACCATTCAGTAATAAATCTGGAATCTGGGACATCCATCCATCCATTTTCTTTCCCGCTTGTCCTAGTAGGGTTCGTGATGGCAACAGGGAGAGCAGAGAGGCCCAGCTACCCCTGTCCCCCGCAACTTCCTCCAGCTCAGCCTGGGGGATCCCCAGCCGTTCCCAGGCCGACTGTGAGATATAATCCCTCCAGCAGGTCCTGGGCCAACCTCAAGGCCTCATCCCAGTTGGCCGTGCCTGGTATACCTCCAAAGGGAGGCGCCCAGGGGGCATCCTTATCTTCTGTTGAATTCTATAGAAATTCTGGCACAAATTGTACCTTTTATTAATGACAGTCATTAATGATATACTCATAGAGGGCCCTGGAAAGGGAAAAACCTCCTGTAATAATCTCTCTTGATGCTAAAAAAAAAGCATTTGACGAAGTAGAATGGAGTTTATTTGCTGTCTTGAACAGACTTAAGATGGGTAGTAACTATTAACCTAATCAAGCTCTTATACTCAAACCCTTCAGCACAAATTAACACAAATGGCTTTCTGTTGGACAGATTTAAGCCATCCAGCCTTTGTCAACCGAAAGACAAGGTTGGTGCTTCTGTACCAAATATGAGGTTTTACAGTTGGGCTGTACAAATTAAACAAATGACTATTGCATTGGTTCCAGGCTTGACCAGATTTGCTGTGGATAGGTATGGAGTCAACTTCATGCCACCTGAGACTAAGATTTCTAACTTTCATTTAAAAATTTCATAAGATCCCATCTTTATCTAAAATTTTGGTGTATTGTACCACTGTCTTTGGAAAGATTTTGAGACACCCGGGGATCCTGAATTGTTTATCACTATGGTCTCTAATGCTCTCAACCCAGATCTGACTCCAACTATTTGCCAAATTGAGCTCCAGAAATGGCTGTCTACAGGAGTGTTAGATATATCATCTTTATTTACAGATGAATCACTGGTGAACTTCTACCTTTTAAGAAATAATTTCAACCTACCGAATGTGGACTTCTATGAAATATCTAAAATTATGTCATTCTATTGCTGCCCTGGAAGAGGACAACACTTTATGGACAGAATTAACAAAAGGTGAGAAACAGGCCATTACACCAAACAATTCCAGGAGTATGATTTATGCATTATGTACAATTTTCTCAAGTGCTGGTACATGCCTTTTTGACAAACTAAGTGAGACCTGGGAGCAGGACTTGGACTTACCTTTTAGATATCATGAATTGTCAACTATATGTGCTAAAGTCTTCCATGCGTGCACCTCCATCACCATCAAGGAACAAAACTTCAAGCTCATTCCCAGAATCTACCTCACTTTAGTGAGTCTTCATAGGATGTACATATTTGGCAAAGAAATGCACTTTAATACTGTAGTCTACATCATAACTTTACATTGTAAATATGACTGAATGTCATGACTGAATATTGACTTGACATGACTGAATATTAAATTTCCCCCACTTTAAGAACATTTGATTTGCATGACAACTGTAATGAAGTCTGGAATATGTGAACACCTTTGATCATACCTGTGATAAATTGTAACCTTTTGACCCTGAGCCTTCTTCAGTCTATGTATATGGACATATTTGCAATTTTTTGGTGTACTATATCTGTCTATATGCTGTTGTGACCCTGTGTTGTTCATATAACCAATTAAAAAAAGGCGATAATGAGAATGGTGTTGAAGTTTATACCAACATATATGTATTAAACTTTTTAGTGATGTCCAGTTCAAACCAGTTGGGAAAAATCCTAGATGGGCTCAAACATGTCTCCAACCGTTGTAGAAGGCTATTTTGATCTGCTTTGTCAAAGGCTGTTGTAAGATGCAAGAACATAAACACTGTTGGATCAATGATGATGATGAAGAGGACATGGTTGGTGACTCTGATCAGAGTCGTTTCAGTACCGTGGCAAGGGAGAAAACCAGATAGAAATACAAATCATTTTTGTCTTGTGTCACTTTACTGGGTAGATAGTGGAATGTATACTCTGAAAATGGCTGTATCAAACAAACTGTGCTTCAGAAATTGCTTGCTTGTTTCTAAGCCTTCTATCTGTTGTGGGATGCACTTTTGAGATGTATGTTGCTTTGAGAAGATCATCTGCTAAATGCATAAATGTAAATGTAGGAGAACTCTGCTGCATAGCAGTCACTTTGAATAAAAGCATTAGCTAAGCAGTGAAATGATAGCAATAGGAACAACAGTAGATGTCAAAGTGCACAAGTAAATGTGTTTTCTGGGTTTTCGAGGATTCAGACTTGAGATATAGGATTGCTGTTGATTGCAAAATTGCACCTGCTGTATTTTAAACTTTTTTTTTTTTTTTTTTTTTTTAAAGTATGTGAGAAATGTACAACATTAGAAATCTACACATTGTTGCACAAGGGCTATAAACCATAGAGTGTATTGCTGTTTACTTGTAACAGCATTTACATTTATTTATTTAGAAGATGCTTTTTTCCAAAGCGACTTCCATTGAACTCTATGTAGTGTTATCAGCCCACACACCTTATTCACCAAGGTGACTTACACTGCTAGACACACTACTTACAATCGGTCACTCATCCATACATGAGTGAAACACACTCTGTGACACTCACACACTAACACACTCACAGCATTTAGAATACATGCAATATTTTGTTTTTTGATTTTGACAGCATGTAACGCCATACCTACGTTAGAATACATTCTTATCGCCCAGATTGACCTGAAACTTAAATGACTTGCATCTAGTTGGAATTTAGATTTGTAGCAAAAAAATTGTGGTTTTTGTTTAAAGAAACATACAACCAGAGTCAAACAACACCTTTGCGGTGATTATTATTATTATTATTATAACAATAATAACAAGTCTGTCTGTTCTCTACTCAGAAGGTACTATGGGCAGCATTCTTTTTTGTTTTAAGCATTCCCGTTTTAAGATGATCTTTATGGTCTATGGCTTATTTCTTTTTTCAGATGAGATGGACTGTAACAGTCAGTGGTTCAGGGTATGAAATGTTGATTTTTCTTATTTAGACACACTCACACATGCATGTAAATACACATTACTTCTCCCACTCTCTCCACCAGAAATCCTTAATTCCCTTGTCTTCACCGCACATTTGGCTAAAAGTCTTGCAAAACACCCAACCCCAGGTTGTCTTTCAAAGTGTTTTTGGTGGAGGTGTGTTTTTACAGAATGTTTTATTATATTTTAACTTGAGGTTTGGAAAGGGGGGGGCATGGTGGCGCAGTGGGTTTGACCATTGCCCACTGTGTGACGGGTCTGGGGTTGGAGCCCTGCTTGGGATCCTTTGCAGCAGACTGGCGTCCCCCCCACCCCCACCCCCAGCCTTGCACCCTGTGTTACCGGGTAGGCTCCGGCTTGCTGTGTGTGTTGAGGTTTGGGTCACAAGTGGTATTTGGTTAACAATAGAAACTTTATGGTTGAAGGAAAAGTTATGGCAGGAATATCTGCTTACTTTTTCAGACTGTTCTGTGGTGAATAGAAGAAAGTATAGTTTTCTAAAGAAAGTTTTGCTGAAAAGAACATCTGTGCAAATTAAGTACTGTTGTACATAATCGAATGTTTAGTTCTTCAGCTTCAACACAGAAGTTGTGGGCTTAAGTTCAGGGAGAGGCCCTGCTATAGTACCTTTGAACTAAGTACTTCACTTGAACTGCTTTGTTATAATATTCACGAATATGTCACTTATAACTGTTAAATACTGGTAATTGTACAGTACAATTTAGGAATCCTGGCTTTGCAACAACAAATGTACTGTTTCAGATTATTCATAAATTAGACTCCAGTTATCTTTCATACAATTAGATTTTAACCTGCAGTACCCACAGGTCTTAAACAGATCAGTGTCATCTAGGGAACTTTGTGTTTCTACACAGGGTGTGTGTGAAGAAATCTACACAGGACAGATTTGCCTTAAAGATCCTTATCGACAGGCCCAAGGCTCGCAATGAGGTAGGACATAACAGTACACTTACAGGTCTTTAAGCCTTGTCTGTGAGTGTACATGTGTTGAAATTTTCTTACATTCATTAATACATGATTTTCTAACCTGGGGGTTTGCGACCCCCATAGGTCACCAGGCTTACCGAGGGAGGGGAGGTCAGTTGGCCGACTTCATTTGAGAAGTGGGGAAAAACATAATCAGAAATGTTTTGAATCTGTTCTAAATGTTTATTTTCAAAAAGGATTCGTGAGGGTAAACATCCCAAATCATGTCTCCTACCTGATTCCTACCAGTGGTCCATATTAATGGGATGGGGATTGGGGATCTTGGGATGTCTGACATAACTAGCTAAAAAGTTAAAACAAGTGATGCCTAAGGCTAATGGCACCAGGCTGAATACGGCTCTCTGTCTGTCAAAAAGAAAATGAACACTAAATTGTGATTTTAACCACTTTCAATATATATATATATATATATTATTATATTTAAACATTTTATATTTGTTATCATTTTGCCCTTGTGCTGAGGGGAGGGATGCATGAAATGTATAACTTATAAATTTAATGGTACCTCGGGAAAAGGTTTGAGCACCACTGCATTAATACACTCACACTTGCCACTGGTCTTCCTGTAACACCACTGTCTTTGGCAGGTTCGACTCCATATGATGTGCGCACAACACCCCAACATTGTCCAGATTTTGGAGGTGTATGCCAACAGTGTGCAGTTCCCACATGAATCTAGTCCCAGGTAAAGGTCTAACGCATCAAGGATGTCCTACAGTAGGGGTGTTGTTTTTGCATGTTGTTGTAGCCTTGAGATAAAAATTTCTAGATGCAGGAACTGTACTGTGCTATTGTTAGTACTGTTAGCATTACTGAAGATATTTAATAATGCACATATGGTAATAGTAATGCACAAATTACAAAGCTGAACCAAGGAATTGTGTGGTCATTTAATTTCACAGTATCACATATATACAGCAATGTTGACTCATTGACAGCCTTTACATCAACATATTTGTCAAGTGAAAACTTGACCTCAGTAACTTAGCCTGATGTCCTTGTCCTTCCCATTTTATGCTCCTAGAGCAAGGTTGTTGATCGTTATGGAGATGATGGAAGGGGGTGAGTTGTTCCACCGAATTAGTCAACATCGTCATTTTACTGAGAAGATGGCCAGCCAAGTCACCAAGCAGGTAGGGGTAGGGGGTGGCAAAGCTATTTTAGACAAGTTGTTTTACAGTTCAGTTCTGTTTTTTTTTTTTTTTTTGTGGAGCACTACAAGAGATAAAGCACTGAATAAGGTTTCTGTAAATGGTCAAGAATAACAACAGATTTAGTTAAGTATAAAGTAAGGAAGCTGGCAGTGGAGGAGAGTAAAACAAAAAAACATCCTCATCAAAAAACTCTTGAGGTTCAAGTACCAGTGACCACCCACCCCTCCCAGGCATTCTGCTGCTGTGACAAGAGGACCTTTGTGGATGTGTCTAATACAAAAAGACAAGTAAATCAGTCACGACGCAGCTGTAGTCAATGAAAGTATTTCAGTCGTTTCAGGGAATGTAATCCCATCGTAAAAACGGGGATCACCTGTAATTCAGTTTAGCAATTAGCTAAAGACAAAGGAGGCAAAGGCTCATTTGATTTACAGTAACATAGATTTGACTATCATCAACGTTACAATGAAAGCTAATTTTTTAAATATGATCCCACAGTGGCAGAGTGTAGAAAAAAAAAACAGTAATGGACTCAGCATTGCACCTTGTGGAAGACCATAATTGATGGAATGAAGGATCGCTGTCATTGGACTTCTGTACAAACGGAACCACTGAAGAGCAGTATCTGATATTTTTATGAGCTGATAGTTTCTGGTTAACATAAAATGCTCCTCTTATATCCAACAACATAATAACTGAGGTATTTCCAGCATCAGATGTGATCAAGATGTCATTTACAACATGGGTTAATGCTGTTTCCCTGCTTGGACCAAGACCGAAACCACACTAAAATTTTTCAGATATATTATGTTGGTTGAGGCAACAGTGACTTTTCAAAGCTACAGTGCATTCAGAAAGTATTCAGACCCCTTCACTTTTTTGATGTTGCAGCCTTATGCTAAAATTGTTTAAATTCAGTTTTCCCTCATCAATCTACACTCAATGTCCTATAATGAAGCAAGAGCAAGATTTTAGAAGTTTTTGTAAATTTAATACATGTTAAAAACTGCAATGTCACATTGACATAAGTATTCAGACCATTTGCTATGGCACTTGAAATTTAGCTCAGGTGCACCCCATTTCTGTGGATTATCTTTGAAATGTTTCTACACCTTGTTTTGAGCCCACCTGTGGTAAATTCAATTGATTGGACATGATTTGGTGCTGTTTTAGTATAGAGGACAACAGGTAGTTTTCATAGCACGGATTAGGGCCGTAACGTCCTCTCTGGTAACTAGATTAGAATTACTTAAGCAGTCCACAGACGGCATAGTAGATTTGGAGATAGCGAGACTAGATCTTGAGCTCTCTTTCACAGTGCCCGAATTAGACAGTACAGACACCCCTCGACTTAGGCAAATAGACCGTTTTTCAACCCCTTACGTAAGTCAAAATTTACGTGTCTGATCACCCCACCCTCCTTGATCACAGAGCCAAGTCTTCTCCTTTCCTTCACATTTGTTATAAACACTGGTATAAAAATAATTACACAATATAATTCTCTAGTAAATATCAGACATATTAAATACTGTAATAAGATATAGATCTAGTCAATGAAATAAATTTTTACATTTCTATAAGCATAAATTCAATTAAACACTGCATACGGGGTGGGGGGGCGTGGTGGTGCAGTGGGTTGGACCGGGTCCTGCTCTACAGTGGGTCTGGGGTTCGAGTCCCGCTTGGGGTGCCTTGCGACAGACTGGCGTCCCGTCCTGGGTGTGTCCCCTCCCCTTCCGGCCTTACGCCCTGTGTTGCTGGGTAGGCTCCGGTTCCCCGTGACGCCGCATGGGACAAGCGGTTCAGAAAATTGTGTGTGTGTGTGTGTGTGTGTGTGCGCGCTGCATATGGGACACGTACAATATAGTACTATGCGTGCTTACTTTATCTGGTATTATGCTGGCACACAAGAGGGTGCTGTTGTTACATAATTTATCATTTTTCCATCTCAGTTATTGCACCTTGACGTTTCTCTGTTGTTTTTTATGATAGCTGTTCCTATCACATCCTCTTTTATACATGCAGTATCGTTTTCACAGTCGATACTGCTAAACTGTGCTATAGACGATAGTCTTTGTCCACCTTCAAGCATGAGCCATAGAACAAGAAACAAGGAGAACTTTCTGTTGCTGTTTGTTCTAGGTTCCCCCAAATCTTTTATAGATTTACTGGTCTGGTGTCTTACTTTTTATCTACATGAACAGTAAAATCACCCATGAAATCTTCTTTTGTCATGGGTGATGGCTAAATCTACTAGGAGATTTGCTGAATTGAACAAGGAAAGAGGAATAAGGTTGACTGACAAGTACAATAATACACAAGGAAAGATGTTCAACCCCTCGTGCCAAAATCAAGGGGACTGGACACAAACCAACCACGCCACCAATATTCCATCCCTCCCAAAACCCTACCTGCCCCTCACCCCACCCCAATACAGCTCCCCCTAAAAAATCAACCCACGTCATGGACAGGCACCACCCTCCTCACCAGGAGCCACCACAAGCACTTTGCTGGGGTTGTCAAGTGGGCGCCTTCCTTCGTTGATGTTTCATTGAATTGAGCCTACGATACCTCCAGAAGGCTCAACGGCAAGATCTGGCATCCCAGACCTACCCCCCCTCCATACCCGCGGTGCCATCCCGGCGACGTTACGTTAGCCACCAACAAAGCAACCAACACACCTTATCAGCAGATGGGGGCAACAACAAGACTCACCATTTGATGTTCACATAATTGAGTTCTGCCCACTCAAGTCTTCTTCCCCCAAACATTCTGCTGCCTCCTCATCCACAACCACTGATTGGATCTTTCTGCTACCTCTGACAAGTTTTTAATCGCAGCTCTTAACGACTGACCCCTGAAATCAAAATCCAACAGTAGCGACATGGTTGATTTTGCAACAAACCCTCTTGCACCAATCTCCACCGGTCTAATAACGCACTGCCAGCCTTGTTCCCTCATCTCACTGGCCAACTCAGTGTACTTCAGTTTCTTCCTCTAAAAGGCATCCTCCAATGTGTCTTCGAAGGGTCTTGTTAACTCAGTGAAGTACACTAACTGTGCGCCCTCGGAGTACAGTACAATATCGGGTCTCAGTGCCGTAATTGCAATGCACTGCGGCATCTGCAGCTGTTTTCCCACATCCGCTAGCAACTTCGTCTCGTACTTCACCCCACTTAAAACTCATACTGCCGCGTCCACACGCTTGACATGCACCACTCTCCCCTTCCCCCACAAAAGAAATTACCTTATTTCTCCCACCATGCAGGAGAGAATTGACCTCAGTCCAGTTATTCTCCAGCAAGCACGCCAAGGATTTTAACACCTCATTATGCTCCAAGTATATCTTCCTTGAGATAAACTAACCTTGCATGCAGACAAAATATGCCTCAAAGCACCACACAAGCTGCAAGTCGGCTCCATATCTGCCCAGCAACTAAGATTCTGTGGAGTAGGAAGAACATCGTAGGTGGCTCCAATGAGAAACTTAATACGATCGGCGTCCATCTCCCACAGATCACGCCAGCCGATCTTCGGTTTCTCCACACACTCCCAAGCCAAACATCGCCCCTGCACTCCATGTGACATCGCAGTTGCCCGCCTCGTCTCCTCTTCCTGTTTGCGGGTAAAACCAATCACCATCTTCCTCCTCTCCGGCAACTTAGCTTTACTCCACAATTTCATTGGGTCCCCGGCACCAAGCCCCGCCTGCCTGCCTGCACCTGACCGACCACATCTCTGTTCTCAAGAGCTGCCTGCTCACGCGCAACGGCTTCCCGCAGATTCCACTTGCGTCCTGTTTTTAATCTTACAGGAACCGATCTCACCACTGGGTCCCTTGTGCTTGACAATATCAATTCTAAGCCAACCTTGGCACTTGAATTCTTCTACTAGACTAGTCAGAGGCAACTCCAAGACCCCCTTTCCATGCAAAGCCACACTACTCAAGCAATGAGGAACCTCCAACCATCTCCCTATAGCTTTGCTCATAACACCTTCAAGTTGTTCCACCTCTCACATAGAAACCTCATATACAGTTAGCGGTCACCTAATACGAGGCAATAAGCCAAACTGCAAGCACCACACCTTCAATTTCCCTGGTAATGAAGATTTATCAATCTTATTAATTGCCTGCTTTACATCCTCTCTTAACCCTTTTACCTGTTCCCTGTCGCTTAATGAACAATCATATCATCTGCCCAAGCTCTTAATTGACCTTTCAGCTATGGACGGG
This sequence comes from Scleropages formosus, assembly GCF_900964775.1. Taxonomy (NCBI): domain Eukaryota; kingdom Metazoa; phylum Chordata; class Actinopteri; order Osteoglossiformes; family Osteoglossidae; genus Scleropages; species Scleropages formosus. Next base: position 12,441,655 of record NC_041806.1, read on the forward strand.
ATCTTTTCCCCATCAATCTGAAAATTCTCCTGCAGTAACTTGCCTTTAACTATTGACAAGCTCCTACACTTGCTAGGTTGAACTTTCAGTCTGGCCAGCTTTAGATTTCCATTTAGCTTTGTTAATAAGCAACGAGTACATGGGACAGTAGTAGTAAGCACGGTCATATCATCCATATATGCTCTGATTGGCAGGAGGCGAGAACTGTCCTTCAGCCTCATACCCCCAACCACCCATTTATATCACCTCCATAGCCATGGTAAAAGCCAAAGGCGAGATTGTGCATTCAGCCACTATGCCAATTCCCAGCCACTGCCAAGATGTGATGTATTGTTTGGTACAAAAATAAAACTGGATGTCTTCAAAATACACCTTAACCAGTCTCATAATACACTCCAGGACTTTAAAGAAATCAAATGCCTTCCACAACAAAACATGTGGTTCTGAACCAAAGGCAGTCTCCAAGTCCAAAAAAAACACGTGGAGGTCTTTACCTTCCATCTTGGCCTCCTTGATCTGGTGCCAGATCATACTCTTGCTCCTTGGCATCCATAAATCTAGAAAGACCATGGAATTGCGCCTTGGTTTTGTCCGCTTCACGGTGGTTTGCATCGCCGGCCATGACTGTGAAGGCCCAATCGAGAGTGACAGTCCTTGCCGCAGTTGCAACAGATGTGCTGGGTGCCGTTCATATGTTCCACTTGAAACCTGACCTTCCTGCATCCTCGCCTCTCCTCAGCCTGTAGTCGCAGCTTTTGTTCGCCACGTCCCAGACCTTGATGAAGTTCCCGCCTCCAGCTGCAACGATCAGTTGCCAGCTCCTCCCAGCCGTTCGCATTAATGTCAAGCTCTCTCAAATCCTTTTTGCACACATCCTTGAAGCGCAAATGAGGCCGTCCAGTTGGTCGTACACCAAAGGCCAGTTCCCCATACAGGATGTCTTTTGGGATCCTTCCATCATCCATCCGACGGACGTGCCCTAGCCACCGTAGCCTGCGTTGCCTGAGGATGGTCTGCATGCTTGGCAATCCAGCCTGATTAAGGACATCACTGTTAGTAACTTTGTCCTTCCACGAGATCTGGAGGATGCGTCTGAGGCAACACAGGTGGAATGTGTTCAATCTTTTCTCCTGGTGGGCATACAAAGTCCACGTTTCACTTCCATAGAGCAGAACTCCAAGAACACAAGCACAGTAAACTTTGATCTTAGTATGCTTGGAGAGCATGCCATTCATCCACACTCTCCTGCTGAGACTGGACAGAATCGTGGCGGCTTTTCCTATTCTTTGATTGAGCTCAGGCTCCAGTGACATGGTATCTGTGATGGTCGACCCGAGGTAACTGAATGCGTGAACGACCTCAAGAGTGTAGTTGCCGATGGAGATTGATGGACGTTGAGGGGTACTTTGTCCCATAACATTGGTTTTCTCCAAGCTTATTTTGAGACCAGAGGCCCCAACTGTGCGAGAGAAGCAATCCATCAGCCGCTGAAGCTCTTCCTGTGTGTGTGACACCAGAGCAGCGTCATCAGCAAACAGCATATCATGGATGAAAACCTTCCGTACCTTTGACTGGGCCTTAAGCCTCGCGTCACATCCGGTGTGTAGGTAGACCCCCTCTGTGGAATTTCCAAAGGCTTGCTTCAGCAGCACTGCGAAGAAGATCCCAAAAAGAGTTGGAGCAAGCACGCATCCCTGCTTGACACCACTTCTGATGCTAAAAGCGTCAGACGTCAATCCATTGAAACGGACTGTGCCATGCATATCAGCATGGAAGGATTGAATCAGCTTAAGTAGCTTAGGCGGACAGCCGATTTTACCGAGAACCCGGAAAAGCCCACTTCTGCTGACGGTATCAAACGCCTTGGTCAGATCGATGAAAGCGACGTACAAGGGTTTCGTTTGCTCTCTACACTTTTCCTGCAGCTGCCTCAAGGAGAAGATCATATCAACGGTTGATCGTCCGGCACGGAAGCCGCATTGTGATTCCGGGTAGATCCGCTCTGCAATTTTTTGAAGCCTTCTGAGGACAACTTGAGCAAAGAGTTTCCCAGTAACGCTGAGGAGTGAGATGCCGCGGTAGTTGTTACAGTCACTTCAGTCTCCCTTGTTCTTGTAGAGAGTTACAATCGTGGCATCTCGCATATCCTGTGGTACCACACCTTCTTTCCAGCACTGACATAGTAACTCATGGAGAGGTTGCAGAAGAGTGTCTCTCGCCCACTTGATGACTTCTGGTGGTATGCCGTCCTGTCCTGGAGCTTTACCAGCAACTAGGTGGTTGATGGCGTTCTTGAGTTCCTCCACCGTGGGCAGGTCGTCCAGCTCACTCATGAGTGGCAACTGTTCAATGGCTTCAAGAGCGGTGTCTGACACTGTGCTCTCGAGGTCATACAGTTCGGAGAAATATTCCAGCCAGCGCTCCATCTGTTTGGTTTTGTCGGTTATAATATCACCTGACTTGGACTTCAGAGGAGCTGTCTTATTCTGCCTGGGACCGATAGCTTACTTGATGCCATCATACATCTCCCGGAGATGACCGAAGCTGGCATGGATCTGAATCTTGTTACACAAGTTGAGCCAGTAGTCGTTCGCACACCGCCTGACTGTTCGCTGAACTTCTGCTCTGGCTGCTCTCAGCGCTCGCTTGGTGTTCTCGCAGGGTGATCGTTTGTGTTCCAGAAAGGCGGCACGTTTCTTCTCAACGGCTGGAATCATCACGTCAGAGTACTCCTCAAACCAGTCGTTCACTTTCCTAGACTTCCTCCCGAAAACTGCCAAGGCCGTGTCACGAATTGTGTCCCTTAGGTGATCCCACTTCGAGGTGACACTTTTTGTATCGCATGTGGTGGGTAGCGTTTTCTCAAGGCAGTCACGAGTATCTTTGCCGTCTCTACATGCAGTGCCTTGTTTCCATCGATGCGGGGCTTCCCATAAGGTTTCGAATGATGTAACTGCTTGGGCATCAGCTTAACTTTTGAACACACAAGCGAGTGATCCGTGTCGCAGTCAGCGCTCTGGAAGCTGCGTGTAAAGAAGACATTGTTCAAGTTTGCTTGCCTAGTGATCACCAAGTCCAGTTGGTGCCAGTGCTTCGAGCGTGGATGTCTCCAGGAAACCCTGTGCTGTGGTTTTGTGTTGAAGAAGGTGTTAGTAATGCACAGGTTGTGATATGTGCACAGTTCCAGAAGGCGCTGTCCGTTTTCATTCATTTTTCCCACACCGAAATAGCCTAAGCATGAGGGCCAAGAATCCCGATTAGCTCCTACTCTTGCATTAAAATCACCCAGAAGGTATACTTGCTCATTTGCAGGTATGCGTTCCAGGACGGCATGGAGATCGTCGTAAAACCGGTCTTTTGTTTCGGGCGAAGCACCGAGGGTTGGTGCATAGGCGCTAACTAGGTGAGCACAGCCGGCACAGGTTTGTAGCTTGATGCAAAGTATCCGTTCTGATCCACCCGGACATAGTTCCACCAGTTGCAAGAGACCGCTTCTGATAGTGAAACCCACCCCTCAGATCATACTACAATGTTCTGAACAGCCTGAAAATCCCGCAGTTCCTGCTTTCTGCACATGTGTCAATTAAATTGTTTGCCAACAAATATGCAGACAACCTCTGCGCCACTACACTAAAAAATGTTTTTTCCTTCAATGTTAAGAAGGCAAATTTGGCCTAAATTGTCCTATTTGTACCACATCTTTCTCTTTGGGTATGAATACCCCTCCTGCTCTCCTCCACTCCTTCAGAATGATACCTTTTTTTCCATACAACCACCATCTGCTTCCACAAAAATTTAAGGACATCTGGGGCACCCTTGTAAACCCAATAAGCAACCCCACTGGGTCCTGGAGCAGATGCTGCTATTGCACGCCGTACCACCTCTTTCAACCTCGAAGGACACACATCGATTTGCACCATGATCTCCCCTAATGGAGGAATATTTGCAGGCACCTCAAAAACCCTCTCTCTTTCACCATCGGTGTGTACTTCCTGCAGATACCTCTCTGACTCCCGCCTTTGAACATTCAAACAACCAGTCTTCTCCTGCTCAACCAAGGACTTCACAAATTTAAATGGGTCCTTAAAAAAAATGCTACTCTAGCCTGCTCCTTCTACTTCCTCCTCAATCTAAGCTTTTCTGCTCTTTTCAGCACTACTAGTCTACATTTTAACTCTTCCTGCAAGATATTAATGTCTCTTCTACCTTCCTCATCTGCTCGTTTCCAAAGTCTTTTTAACTGTCTTCTTTCCCGAATCAATCTCTCAATTTCTATCTGCCATCTTGACCTCGGCATACTCTGCACGCCCTTACACTTCTTCTCAAACACCCTAAATTTCTTCATTTCATAATCATATATAATCTCACCTAACTGGTTTATCTTACGCTCAGCCGTACCCTTTAACCCATCTAAGATCCCTCTCAAGTCATCGTTAACAGAGGTCCACTCCTTACAGTCAGTGGCACCTGGCCATCTTACCTTAGGTTTTTGTTCCTTACGCCTTTCCTTCCCTGTCTGTCTTGATATTGACTGCCCCACACCCTCCCCACGATTGATGCTGCCTTCTGCATCCGTGTTTGGTCTTGTCTCCTGTAAGACAGAGGTATTGATGTCCTGTGGACTTTGGTGTGCAACCTGCCACTGGACTTCACCCGATTTATTTGGACTACGCAGTAGGCCGTGGTGATCAATGTAGGGCCCCTGTCCACGTCCCCCCAAACACTTCTTCTTGCCTTAATGTATTTTTAGGCCTATATAGGCCTATATAGTAATATAATTATGCTATTTAGATTCAAGATTTTTTACACAGCTTCTGTCAAAGGGCTATGTTGTATTATGCAAGTAAAGTGTGGACTTGGAACACAATAAGACACCATTTTACTCTGTTATGATTATGTATGAGTGGTTACCGAAACCCCATTGAGTTTTGACATGTCTGTTGATGAATCCCAGGAGCAGTACCAGAGTGCAGCAGTTTGACATGTGCTCCTCTCCCTGGCTAGATTGGGCAGGCACTGGCACACTGCCACTCTCTCAACATCGCTCACCGAGATCTGAAGCCTGAGAACTTGCTGTTCAAGGACAACTCACTGGTGAGGACCTTAGGCCTGGGGTTTCATCTTGTCTTATGACTTAGGGGACAGGCCTCAAGCCCAAACAGATCATTAATCTTATTCTTTGATATACTTTGAAGCAATTCTTATGTGGTTGATTGATCTTTCAATTGTAAATGGTAATAAACTTTTATTTTGGGTAGCATAGGTAAGCCATATCACTAGCATACATCATAATACGATGTGCTAAATTAAAATTATGAGGTTTGTTTAAATCCATATCTCCACTTATTTATTTTTATGAACCTTTGTTTCAGCTGATTATGTTAACAATTTACCCTAACCTACATGTTTTTCCAGGATGCACCGGTAAAGTTGTGTGATTTCGGATTTGCAAAAATTGACCAAGGTGACTTGATGACTCCACAGTTTACACCTTACTACGTATCACCTCAGGTAAACCCTCAAGTACCTCTGTGTGTCAGTAATGATGGTAACACTGTTATGCCCTAAGCTACCAAAACCATCAGCTATGAACACAGGTAGACTACATCAGATGATACTTCAGTGGCCCAGTTCCTGGATGTGTCCTCAGCTGTAAAACCCCAAGAATCCCCTAATTAATGCTGGTTTATGGTTTACATGCCACAACGTGCCACAGAACTGCAGTGCAATCAACACTATTTTTGTTTCTAACGCTAGCTTGAAGACACAATCCATTGTATATTTCTGCCTTTAGTTCATTATTTTCATATGAGCTCATTAATTCTGGATCCTTGTTAAAATAATTGGTCTGAATTGTCATATCACTTAAAAGCTTATTAAAATGTTAATTTTCATGTTCATTGCTCGAGTCAAAAATCAATAACTTTTGTTTTCATAGAGTAAAATCAGATTTCGTGTGTAAGACAAGAATACAGACATCCCTGATTTAGGAACTCTTTACAAAATTTCAGTGTAATGGTTCTTGACTTTGGGTACCAAACTTTTGATTTACAGAGCAAAAAACCCATATAATGAAATGTGTGTGTTTCATATCATGCTAAAATCATGGGTTTATAGTTATATACTGTAGGTGTTTTTAATTGCTCTAGTAATATTTACATTTATATTTATATTTTTTCATTTAGCAGATGCTTTTCTCCAAAGGGAAGTGCATCTCAAAGAAAATAAAATTTGTGCATTACAATAGGAAAAAGAAAGACATAGTTGCAGGCGTGATTCTTAAGTACAGTTAGTTTTCTTTCCACCATCTGCACTAATGTTCATCACACAAGTAGCTGTATAAAACTCAGAATATCAACAATTCCTGACCACGTCCCTACTAATCTTTTTTTTTTTGAAGGTACGCAAACATTTCCATACATTATTGGAGTAGCTGCATAAAGGCTTATCCAGGCATGATCTTAAAGTTATATTGCATGCACATTTACACAGTAGAGGAGATACATGGGAACGCTTGGGCAAGTCAGCCACTACTCGAGCAGCAGAATTCTGTAATAGTTGTAGAGGTTTGATGGCAGTAGCAGGAAGACCAGACAGGGGAGAGTTGCAGTAGTCCAGACGGGGTGTCACTATGGCCTGGACAGATAGTTGGGCAGAGTCTGTTGTGAGGTAAGGACGGATCCTGCGGATGTTATGCAGCATGTATCTGTAGGTCCGGGTTATGGCTTCGATGTGTTGGGAGAAAAATAGACTTGAGTTGATCAACATTCTCAGACTCTTAGCCGAGGAGGTGGGCAAAATGAGTGAGTTTTCCAGTTTGAGAGATCGTTATAGGAAGACAGGCCAGGGAGGTGTAGGATCCCTGTTTTGGAGAGGTTGAGTTGTAGGTGGTGATCAGACATCCATGCAGAGATGTCTGACAGACAGACAGGCAGCGATGCGCAAGGAAATGTCTGATGCTTCAGGTGGAAAGCAGAGGAAGAGCTGGGTATCATAGGGGTAGTACTGGTATTTGAATCCATGGAAGGCTATGACAGGGCTCAGGGGGGAGGTGTTGATCGAGAAGAGCAGAGGGCCCAGTGCTGAGCCCTGCAGGGCACCAGTTGAGAGAGGCAAAGGAGAATAATGGGAGCCCCGCCAGACCACTTGATAGGATCTGTCAGATAGGTAGGACTCGAACCATCTTAGTGCCGTTCCTTTGAGCCCAAACTGACTAAGAGAGGAGAGTAGAATTTAGTGGTTTACAGTGTTGAATGCTGCAGACAGGTGGAGAAGGATGAGGACCGAGGAGAGGGAGGCGGCTCTAGCCGACTGGAGAGCATCAGACATTGCCAGGAGCGCCGTCTCCATGGAGTGACCAGCTTTGAATCCAGAGTGATGTCCATTGAGGAGATGGTTCCGGGTGAGGAATTCAGATACTTTATCACAAGCTGCACATTCTAGAGTTTTAGACAGGACGGAGAGAAGGGAGACTGACTTGTAGTTTTGGGTTAAGTTTAGGTCTAGAGAAGGTTTCTTTACAAGAGGTGAAATGAGAGTAGTTTTGAAGGCAGATGGGAAGCAGCCAGAGGAGAGCAAGGTGTTGATGATCTTAGAGATGAAGGTGGAGAGTTGCAAGGAGATGTTCTGTAGGAGTGATGATGGGATCGATCAAGCGAGCAGGTAGTGGCTATGTGTGATATTAGAAGGTCGGAGAGTTCAGATTCTGAGAGTGGCTTGAATTCAGAGAACACGTCTTTGCAGGGAAATCCAGGGCGAACAGGGTAGGGTGATGATATTTGGGGGAAATTGGTTTGGTGTTTACAAATGAACTGAGGAAACATTATTTTTCCCATTTAGAATAATTGGAAATAAGTGTTTGGTTTCTGAAATTTAGATATCTACTCAGTTTTCAAGAATGGATTAATTTCATATATGAATGGATGCCTGCATGTTTTTATAAACGGATTAAGATAACCAGGCAATGTAGTGTTACAGGTGTTTCAGTTTACGTACAGTGTTTCAGTTGCTGTAGAGCAGGGGTATCAAACTCAGTTGCACAGGGGGCCAAAATCCAAAGCACACTTTAGGTCGCGGGCCGAACAGGATAAACATTTATTGAACACAGTAAAACTAAACTTTTAAAACTTTAAAACTTTTAAAACTTAACTTTTTTGAACATAAATATGAATAAAAACAGACAGGAATATTATTCCGGAATAAATCAACTCAAACCTTAAATAACTTATAATATTTTGCTCTCCATAAAAATATATCCTGTCTAAATTATACAAGTTAGAAATAAAGTAAACGTTAAAAGAACAAACATTCGAATTTCTTTACTCTTATGTCATTTTAAATAAAAAATAAAGTTAAATTTTAAATATCCCAAAAGATTTTGCTCTCCATAAAAATATATAGTAAACATATACTCAGCCTCCCATCGGTTTTTAAAGGCTCTGTTTTCAGAATCAACTTTTCTCTTCGGCATCGTGAGGGCTAGCTTCGCAATAACTTGCAGCATCATAAGCTAGACTTGATTAACGTGGGAAATGTTCGGCAAGGCAGCTGAAGCGCTGCATTATGGGATCTGTAGTTTATTGTGTTACCAGCACTTCATATCGCCGGGCCATTAATAACAATAATATATAAAATGATCTCGCGGGCCGGATATAATTACACGCCGGGCCGGATGTGGCCCGCGGGCCTTGAGTTTGACACATATGCTGTAGAGGAATGAATCCAGTTGCGTTCCTTCATAATTATTTATCAGGTTATCAGACATGTGATTTTGTTGAGATTAACCTGAAGTTTTTCTTAATAATATATATATATAGGTATACGCCGCTTTACGACGTTTCAGGCAGCGACGGACCGCATGTACGACAGTGGTCCCATAAAAATACATGCGTCACTTAACGACGGAGATACGTTCTGAGAAATGTGTCATTAGGCAAATTCGTCATAGTGCAAACATAAAGTGTTCTTATACAAACTTGATGCAGTCAAGAGATGCGATAAACACAAGATTTATGACCCTGCTGCCAGCATAACACAGCATACTGTTTTACAGTAAACTGTTTTTCATCTCCATTATAATCTTATGGGACCATAAGGTTAATTATCTACAAAAAAACGAGACAGTATCATGAATACACACACACATACACACACACACATTAGCTGAAGACGTTTGTCCTGAGCAGGGTCCCGGCAACCCGGAGCCTAACCTGGCAGCACAGGGCATAAGGGGGAGGGGAACCACCCAGGATGGGATGCCAGTCCATCGCAAGGCACCCCAAGCGGGACTTGAACCTCAGACCCACCAGAGAGCAAGACCTGGCCAAGCCCGCTGCGCCACCACATCATGAATACACACACACACACACACACACACACACACACATTTTCTGAACCGCTTGTCCCATATGGGGTCGCGGGGAGCCGGAGCCTAACCCAGCAACTCAGGGCGTAAGGCTGGAGGGGGAGGGGACACACCCAGGATGGGACGCCAGTCCATCGCAAGGCACCCCAAGCGGGACCTGAACCTCAGACCCACCAGAGAGCAGGACCTGGCCAAGCCCGCTGCGCCACCGCATCATGAATAGTCAGACTAAAAATATGTAAGTTAATAAACATTTACAAGTGAAAAGGGAAGTGCTGAAAACTTCTTATTGTACAAAGTCAGATCTAGGTGCATGTCATCTTATCTTCAAGAACTACAGTGTAGAAATGAGTGTAGGACAGAGGTTTGCTTCTAATTAAAAGAGCCAGGGACTACAGGGAGTTCAGACCATGCACTCAGCACCTGAAACATGAAGATGACTTCTCTTTAGCAGGTATCCCCTCCTGTAGACTGGAACAAGTTAACAATTAGTTCATAGCTTCCCTCCCTGCAATATGGAGCAATTGCACTCGACATTGCTCCTTAAATTTATGCTGTTCAATTCAGTCTATTTCTATAGAGCACTGACATTTACATGGATACATTAAGCTGATCCTTTTGTTCAAAATGATTTATAACGTTTACTTACTGTGATATACCCGTATATATAGCCAGGCCATTTTTTGTGGAGCAATATAGGGCAAGTACCTTGCTCAAGGGTAGTTATTTTGCAAGGCAGCAACTCTGGCCACTACAGTACTTGCTATAAAATGTACTGCTGTAAAACAGTCCATCATTTCCTGCATGTGAGTAGGCCTCACAGCATTATGTCAAAATGAACCCCTGTTCACACAGAAGGAGAACATTACAATTGCTCTCCATCAGTTGGTTTCCTTGTCACAAACTTGCTATTCCTGGTTGCCATTGGTGGCGGTTGTGTTGTTAGCCTGACTGGTATGCAGCAATGTACACAGTGCAGTGTGGTTCACAAAGTTGACCCAATAGAGGGTGAGGAAAACATAAATTATAATTGAAAATGTGATCTTAGTTATTAAAATTAAATTTAGGAAACGTATGTGATGATGGGACAACTGTTTACTTCACATTCCAGGTACTAGAGGCACAGAGGCGACACCAGAAGGAGAAGTCTGGAATTATACCTACCTCACCTACTCCCTACACCTACAACAAGGTTAGCACAAGTAACGGTGCTGTCTCTCACAACCACAGTGCAGAGCATCTGCATCTGACCGTAACCTTCATCCCAGAATACACACAAACACATACACATTGGCTGAAACTGCTCGTCCCGAGCGGGGTCGCGGCAAACTGGAGCCTCACCTGGCAGCACAGGGCGCAAGACTGAAGGGGGAGGGGACACACGCAGGGCAGGATGCTAGTCCACTACAAGGCACCCCAAGCAGGACTTGAACCCCAGACCCACCAGAGAGCAGGACCCAGCCAATCCCATTGCGCCATCATGCCCCTCTTCATCCCAGAATATATCCACATAAATGAGAGCTTTCCAACTCTGGGTTTTTATTATTGAAATAAAAAAAATTACTTATTTATTTGACTTACTTGAAAGAAATGAGATGTAATAAAGAGGTGAAACATATATTGAAACACATCACAATTAAAGCATAGATAAAATGAAACTCTGACACCTCGAAAACTTAATTGCACTCTGATCTCCCTCCCCATGTAACAGCACCACAGAGCCAAATCCTTTAACACTGCCTTTCCAGTTTAAGCTTCTGCTTCTCTCTGCTGCCTTAACTCCTCTACATTCTGCTTCCACATCTCGCCCATTTTCCTTGCACACCCTGCCATCTGCAGAGCTGTGACCTGTGGTCACTGGGGGTCATCATCTACGTGATGCTGTGTGGCTACCCACCCTTCTACTCCAAGCACCACAGCCGTACCATCCCCAAGGACATGCGCAAGAAGATTATGACAGGTAGCTTCGATTTCCCCGAAGAGGAATGGAGCCAGATCTCAGAAATGGCCAAGGACATTGTTCGCAAGTACGTCCCCACCCAAGTGTCTTTAAAAGTAAATTTGGTCATGGAATATATGCAGTAGAAAGTGTCTGGAGGTTTTTTCCTGTGTTTCCATGTTGTCAGGTTGTGGTGGACTCTTATCAAGGGGCCAATCCTGCTTCTCCCTGTTTCTGATTAACACCCACAGGCTCAGTTAGTTTAGTTAGGAATAGGTTAGGAAGGCTGAAGCCACTCATACCCTGGCCTGTGTGGATTAGGACAGTAAACTCCTGCTCCAGATGTAGTGGGCTGTTCCCAGAATTAATTTTACCATGTGGTTTTTACATTTACATTTGTTCATTTAGCTGACACTTTTTGCCAGAGCAAGTTATAATGTTAACTTACCTACAGTTACTTACCCATTTGTATAGCTGGGTCATTTTTACTGGAGCAATTTAGTGTATGTACCTTGCTCAAGGGTACTATAGCCAGAGGTGAGATTAAAACCTGTGACCTTTGGGTCCAAAAGCAGCAGTGCTAACCACTATGTTATTAGCTGTTCCATTTTATTTTTTTAATAAGTAAAGAGTAATTTTCAAGTTGTGCTGACTTTACTTAAATACAATCTATGCAAATTACTTGCGTAGCTTTTGATGCATGTACATAATTCCAGTTTTGTTATTTTTAAACTATTATCAGTATGAACATTTACAATGTTAGTATTTTAATAAATGGTCTACTTAACTTCACAGTAATTGACTTGTGTCAGTGTGTGGGGAAATGCGTGGGTAGCGTGTTTGTTTTCCTAATATGTTCTTTTGGATTCTCATCATGGTCCCCAGGCTCCTCAAGGTGAAGCCAGAGGAGCGTTTGACAATTGATGGGGTGCTAGCTCACCCCTGGCTTAACTGCACAGAAGCCCTGGACAACGTACTGCCCTCTGCCCAAATGATGATGGACAAGGTGAGTAAGAAGGGAGGAGAAAGGGCATGGGTGCACTGCATCTCTGTAACATTATTCTGAAAAGCTCCAACTTGCCCATGCTAATTTTTGACAGTTCACTGAGATTTTATTACTGGTGTAAGTGAATTTATGCCTGATTGATTATTCCTTTTGAGGTAATGTTTCAGAATCTCAGTGGTGAAATACAGCTAAGACTCAAAGATCTGAAGCATAAAGGCACTAAAACTGATTTCTCGTTCAAATGGAAGGGCGGTAGAAGTAGAATGCATTTCTCAGTTTGGCTTATGAGCACACAGCGTCATTGTTGCATTGATGCGGAAATGGCTTTGACCAGGCGGTAGTGGCCGGTATCCAGCAGGCCCATGCTGAGCAGCTGGCCAACATGAGAATACAAGACCTCAATGTCAGCCTCAAGCCCCTGAACTCTGTCAACAACCCCATCCTGAGGAAGAGGAAGCTGCTCGGGTCTGTCTGCTGTGTACAGTATCTCTATGTGCTTTCAGTTGGTCAGTTTTAGTCTCTCTACTTTTTTGTTAATCATTGCCACTCACTTATGATTGTCAAGCTGTATTTTGATCTCCTGGATGAAATGGCTGTGTTTTGGTTTTAGAAGTCACATTCAGATGGTTACAGTTGGCAGTAGCATGTTACTGTTTTACTGCAGCACAAAGCCCAGGGAGGGCTTATTCATCCATGACCCAGAGAATGGAGGGGAGGACTCCAACGTGGCCTTGGAGAAGCTACGGGATGTCATCGCACAGTGCATCCTGCCACAGGCTGGTGAGTAGAGAAGCAAATTGTAAATTTACATTTAGTCACTTAGCAGACACTTTTCTCCAAGGCAACTTACAATCATGGATACTATATAGTGTTATTAGCCCACACACCTTATTCACCAAGGTGACCTACACTGCTAGAGACACTACTTACAATGGGTCACTCATCCATACATACATCAGTGAAACACACTCTCTCAGTGTCACTCACATACTATGTGGGGGAACCTGAACAGCATGTCTTTGGACTGTGGGAGGAAACTGGAGCACCTGGAGGAAACCAACGCAGACACGGGGAGAACATGCAGACTCCACACAGACTGAGTGGGGATCGAACCGACATTCTCTCACACCCCATGGGCGCTGTGAGACAGCAGCACTACTCATTGTGCCACTGTACCCTGCACTGGTGTTATGCTCTTCCCACAGGGGAAAATGAAGATGAAAAGCTGAATGAGGTGATGCATGAGGCCTGGCGCTTCAACCGCGACTGCAAGCTGCTGCGAGATGGTCTGCAGGGTCTCAGTTGGGACGGTGGGTGGTCCTCAGCACATTAATTGTCTCGGCTTTTCTATGACAGTGGACTAATGTCACCACGGAGAGCTCTACTTATATCACCACATCAACCAAGACCCACAATATTGAAAGTCATGAAATCATAATGCCTTTTGACTTTTCTAATTTATGTATAACTGTTCATTCAGTATCCATTTGTCCCTATAAAAAAACTGAAAGTGATAAAACTTTGCTGAAGTGAGATGATTTTAATTCCTTGTTTTATTTTTTTTAAGGGAGGGTGTTCTCAGACAAAGTCGACCGTTTGAAGTTGGCAGAGATAGTCAAACAGGCCATAGAGGAAAAAACAAACCTGCAAGACTCTCCGTAACATGTGCTGCTCTTTTGCTTAATTTTGTATAATATACCCAGTCTGTTCTTGAACAAATAACTGTAAAGAGTAATTTTTATGTAAATTAAGTGCAGGACTTGCATATTTTCATGAGCTTGCTTGCAAAAGTATTGTACAACTGTAGATATACTAAATGAGGACTTATTGGTACTGTTATTTTTTTTAAACCTGGCAATGAGAAACATGGATGAACAGACAATGCAGATGTTTTAAAACTAATTTAGTATCCATTGGAAGGGAGATTTTCTTTTTACTACTTGCTCATCTGAGTTACCCATAGCAATGTTTTTATTTAACCTTTTTCTTGTAATGATATTGTTCATTTAATTAATTTAAAAATGAATTTAGTCTTTTTTAAACTATAGTTTGGTAATCAACACCAAATAAGAAGTTAGAATGATGCCACTTCTATTTTAGATATATCCTGGTTTGCAGTGGTAACCAGGAGGCTTGTACATCATCTTTACATTAGTCCTGCTGTGACTATGGAGCTGCTGGGGGAGGTTCATTTGAGTATTCTCCCTGTGTGCTTTGGGGCTGCTGTTGTCAAGCTGTTGCTCCTCTGCCCTTGGCGTGAAAAGGGTCACAGTACACTCAGTAGGCCTAGCCCTTCGCTAGAGTATTGTGAAACACTTTCTTTACCCAGTACATTGCTTTAATACCAGTAATAACTGTTGTGTGAACAGCTTTTTTTTTTGCTATTATGGTGTCAGCTGTGTGGCAAATGATTTGGGTCAAGAGCTGAACTACAGAGTGTGTATATGAAATGTGTAAGAATGTGCCTGCCTGTCCTTGGAAGTTCAACTGCCGTATTTAATCCACACTTGGTTTCTCTGTGCCAGCTAAAAAAGAAATATCCTTTTTTCATTGCTCTCTTTTCCAATATGATTGTTTTAATCTGAGAAAAAACTGTTTCAGCTATGAAATGAGCCCAGTTAGTAATGTTTTGTGTCCTGTAAGAAAAGTTTAGTCCTGCACTAAGTTTTCGGTTATAGTTGATCCAGGAAGTGTAAAGAGATCCTTCCCCCATGAACATACAAATTATACATTTCAGGACCCTCTTGGCAGTTATGACAACTTGGCTCCAACAGCAGCTACAATAAAAGGACTGTTAGTGTGTGCAGATTTTATTGGTTGTATTCAAATAAATGGGATGTTGTCTGTGGCTTGTGGAGGGGCTTCTATAGCAGTAATCAGCCACTATAATGTTTTTTCAGCAATCTTGTACCCTGAGTTAGAGACCTGTGATGAAAAATCTGTTAGTTTAATCCAAGAAGTAATAGGTGACGGAATGGTCATACCAAATTTTCATCTAAATACTGATTGTACATTCAAATGTCTAATTTCTAGTTTGTTTTTTTTTTAGCAGCATTAGAAACTAAATAGGCCAGAGGTGACCATTTATCCTGTTTGCCACAATTAAACA
The DNA here is from genome assembly GCF_900964775.1 of Scleropages formosus. NCBI lineage: Eukaryota > Metazoa > Chordata > Actinopteri > Osteoglossiformes > Osteoglossidae > Scleropages > Scleropages formosus. Next base: position 12,457,073 of record NC_041806.1, read on the forward strand.
GACAAGACATGTACTGGGTTTACAGTGTAGATAATACTAAAATAATAGGAGTAAACTTGCGTATCTACCAAATGGATCTACCAAAATGCCTTTATGGGGTAAATGCGTAATAGAAAATAAACAAGATGCTGGTATTGCTCCTGACCATTTAACATTTGTTTAGATTTAATTTTTTCCTTAAGTGGCACTTTTATTAGATTACTTTAAAATGACTGTGTTTCAGAGTATTTTTGTCCTCTACCTTTTACAGCATGTCATGAATATGCTGGATATTTGTATTAAAGGAATTCCTTACAGCAGTATGGAGAATGTCTCATCTTTTCCCTGTACTGGAACTGTGTTGTGTACATTTTACTCTCTAGGTAAAGAGTACTCTGTTCCTCCATTCATCACAGAATTCTTTCACTTTGTCATCTTCAAAATACAAAACAAGCTATAGATCATTTGTGTCTGTGCATCTTTGTTTGCAAGTGCAGCGTATCTTCAACACAAGTTGAAGATACGCTGCACTTGTATTGTTGTACTGTACTGCGCTTATACTGTTTTGTGATTGAATTTAAATTGTGATATTATTATTGTTCAATGCTGTCACGTGCCCAAACAATGTAGAACTTTGCCCGTTTCATATGGTTTAGTTTTATAGCAGGTTTCACCTTACATCTAAACCAGTAATAGAGGTTAGAAGCTTGTCCTTCAACATTAGTTTCTCCTTTGTTTACAAAGGAGACTGCAGGAATGAGTCCAGTCCATGTCATCTACATTAGGTTTTTCTGATTTCCAAGTCCTAGTTTTACAGCCACCGCTTTGCTAACATCTTTGTCTTCCACTTGGCATTCTGGGACATTTTGAAGGACATCTACTAGTCACCCCTTCTCTGCCTGGTGGTCTCTTCAACTAGCTCTTTACCTCAGTGTCCAGAATCGGAATATAATGCCTTCAGTCAAATAACACAAGTACAAAGCTGACCGTTGATCTTGGACAGGCCTGTAGCTGCACCAGTCTGGCTGCTCTCATCTACTGGGAGAAACATACGCTATGAAAACCTCTGGGTCAGCTGTAAGATAGTGCATACCTCTGCACCCCCTGGGGCCTTCCAAATGAAGCAACTCTAGAGTATCTTTATCTTCCTACCTCTTGCTTGAGTTCTAGGTATTTTTCCTACCACTGTAATGATGCTCTGTGTCCAGGATACCGTACCATATGATTGAATTTGTCACATTTCTCTGAAATTTGTTTGCATCGCAGCAGCTCTGCCCTTCAGGGCAATGACATTACAGAAAAGAAACAAGAATAAGAAAGGAGAAAATAAGTAAAAAGAATAAAGTACATAATGTATTTTTCCAAATAATGTACACACACTAAACACGACACAAAAGGCAACACACAACATGTCCACGTATGTTGCGTTCATTCGTTTTTTGATTTGAAATTGAACAACAAAATGCGAATTAGGTCTGTGTACATTGCAGAAAAAGGAGAAAAACTGCTTTTTATTGTTTGAGCATACACACAAAAAAGAAAAAGGACTTATTAATTTTGTAAAAATTAAAATTAATTAAAGTGTAGAAATCAAAATCTCACAATACCAAATATGATGAATGCCCTAAAGTGCACAATATTTCCATTGTAAAAAGTAGCCCAAACTAGAACCTAGAACTTCATTGCTTTTACCACCTGCACACCTGCACTTGATTAGTAAGATTTTTAAGAAGTAGCACCTGAAAAATCCTGCCAGTTTTCTCGGTGGACATGTCATCCTCCTTTAGTGTCACTCTCTTGCTGCTTTTGAAAAGCACATAGTGATCCATATTAACTTATGAGTAACTCGGAGTGAAGCCAGCATGTTCAATAAGGCCACTGATGGATTATGCACAGTTTCAATTAGTTTAAATCTGGGTTGTTCAAGCATACCACAAAACGAAATAACTCAAAGTCAAAAAATAAAATGGCAAGAAAGTATAAATGAGATATTTTAAATATTTTACATTTTGAGCAAAAAAAAGTTTTTAGACATAGTTAATTCATAATTACTTTATTTTTAAAACAAAAAACGAATGAAGGCATCTTAATTCGTATTTTGTTTTTCAATTTCAAATCAAAAACAAGTCATTGCACGTACACAAACCCAAGATATATCACAATGTCCAGTATGTTCCACACCCAAATTTTCCCCTAGGAATATTTTACAACTATTACACTTTTTGTTGTGACCTGTACAATCGTTATTGTGAACTAGACTGCACTTCCCTGAGTATACTGCTCTTGTCACGCCCACACCCTGGCTCAGCGACAGCACCTGTTGCCGATTAGCACAGACCGGTATAAAGGCAGCGCCGTCACTGAAATGGGTGTGGAATCTACAATGCCCCTTCTTTGGTCTGTGTAGTCAGCATCTTGGTTTCCCAGTACCCCATTCCGTGTTTAAAGTTCCTGCTTCTCCTGGCTTTTTGACCTTGGATTGTTTATTGGTTTCCTGAGTTTTGCTTTGCCCTTTAAAACAATGTTTGCACCTCGGAAGACCCTCGTTTGTCCCCGACCTCAGTCTCTGCTTGCTCCTGTGTTTTAGCACTGAAACAAAAGCACCTGCACTTGGGTCCAAACCCTACCTTCCGTCTCCTGTCCGTGACCGTGACGGCTCTCTTGGTTGAGCAGCCTAATTGATTCAGGAATGAAAGGATGATGGTCCAAGGACCAGGTTCCCTTGTACATTTGGCCCTCACATAATGAGGTCCCATACAATATTAAACTTGTGAGACAGCATGTGGATATACGTAACTTTTTCATACATAAGACTAATAAGTACAGCAGCATTTCTGTCCATTACAGGCAGTATGGGGTGTATGGGGTATCAGGGAGGGGTAGCACCTCAGGTGGACGAACATGTCGCACCCTCTTCAGGGTGGTTCGTCTACCTTTGGTCCCCACCTGTTGCTCGACTCTCACCTGTGGCTCCCCGTAAGCTGTTTGCATGCGACAGCGGCCACACCCCGGGCAACGGCTTCGACAGGCCGGCTAAACCAGGTGAGGGTAGCCGATGGGCCTCAAACCCTCGGTGAGTTAGGGGATCTTCACGCAAGCATGTGAAGATGGATTTCGGCGGACTGAGCGGATGAGACCCACGAAAGGTCCAACGGTCAAGAAGGCGGTCTCAGTAATGCTATGGGAGTAAACCCAGACAGAAAATCCGGAGTGGAGCCCCGAAGGCAGATGGATGTCCTTGACACCCTACCGGCAGCTCCTGCAGTCAGACTGGCATCAAATGTATTGCATTGCTCTCCTTTGGAACATGCCAACTCGGCCGAGGGGGGGGTTCTGATCATTGGGCATCTCAGGACCCCCGAAATCATTGCCCAGGTTTGCGCCTTGGAGAAGTCACTCCAACGAAACAACACGGGAGACAATAGATACCGGTTATAAGTTCTTACTCGATTGGCGTAGAGAATGAACGCCAGGGATTGTCTCCGATGGTGGGAGAGATCATCGCGTCTCACTGGACAGCTACCGCCCGTCTCAAGCTGAGCAGCCCCCGGCCAATAAGGTGCTGTCCCGCCACAGTTCACCTGCCTCACTGGGTGCGTGGGGCTTAAGGCTTTCAACCCGACAAGTGGACTGTAATTAAAGCACCAGGCAAAAAGATAACCAAAAAAAACAGGAAGGTCTTTAGGCTTGTCTGCTGGAATGTACGGTCTATGCTAACTTGCCTGACTGATAATCTACAAAATGTGAGTGACGCACGGAAGACTGCCGTAATCAACAATGAACTGAAGAGGGTTCGTGTTGACGTTGCCGCACTACAGGAGACAAGGCTAGCTGCGTCAGGATCCCTTATGGAGGCTGACTACACATTTCTCTGGCAAGGAAAATTAGACGGTGAACCAAGAGAACACGGGGTGGGTTTCGCTATCAGAAACGGTCTCTTGCAACTGGTGGAACTATGTCCGGGTGGATCAGAATGAATACTTTGCATCAAGCTACAAACCTGTGCCGGCTGTGCTCACCTAGTTAGCGCCTATGCACCAACCCTCGGTGCATCGCCCGAAAAAAAAGACCAGTTTTACGACGATCTCCATGCCGTCCTGGAACGCATACCTGCAAATGAGCAAGTATACCTTCTGGGTGATTTTAATGCAAGAGTAGGAGCTAATCGGGATTCTTGGCCCTCATGCTTAGGCTATTTCGGTGTGGGAAAAATGAATGAAAACGGACAGCGCCTTCTGGAACTGTGCACATATCACAACTTGTACATTACTAACACCTTCTTCAACACAAAACCACAGCACAGGGTTTCCTGGAGACATCCACACTCGAAGCACTGGCACCAACTGGACTTGGTGATCACTAGGCATGCAAACTTGAACAATGTCTTCTTTACACGCAGCTTCCAGAGTGCTGACTGCGACACGGATCACTCGCTTGTGTGTTCAAAAGTTAAGCTGATGCCCAAGCAGTTACATCATTCGAAACCTTATGGGAAGCCCCGCATCAATGGAAACAAGGCACTGCATGTAGAGACGGCAAAGATATTCCGTGACTGCCTTGAGAAAACGCTACCCACCACATGCGTTACAGAAAGCGTCACCTCGAAGTGGGATCACCTAAGGGACACAATTCGTGACACGGCCTTGGCAGTTTTCGGGAGGAAGTCTAGGAAAGTGAACGATTGGTTTGAGGAGTACTCTGACGTGATGATTCCAGCCGTTGAGAAGAAACGTGCCGCCTTTCTGGAACACAAACGATCACCCTGCGAGAACACCAAGCGAGCGCTGAGAGCAGCCAGAGCAGAAGTTCAGCGAACAGTCAGGCGGTGTGCGAACGACTACTGGCTCAACTTGTGTAACAAGATTCAGATCCATGCCAGCTTCGGTCATCTCCGGGAGATGTATGATGGCATCAAGTAAGCTATCGGTCCCAGGCAGAATAAGACAGCTCCTCTGAAGTCCAAGTCAGGTGATAATATAACCGACAAAACCAAACAGATGGAGCGCTGGCTGGAATATTTCTCCGAACTGTATGACCTCGAGAGCACAGTGTCAGACACTGCTCTTGAAGCCATTGAACAGTTGCCACTCATGAGTGAGCTGGACGACCTGCCCACGGTGGAGGAACTCAAGAACACCATCAACCACCTAGTTGCTGGTAAAGCTCCAGGACAGGACGGCATACCACCAGAAGTCATCAAGTGTGTTAGAGATACTCTTCTGCAACCTCTCCATGAGTTACTGTGTCAGTGCTGGGAAGAAGGTGTGGTTCCACAGGATATGCGAAATGCCACGATTGTAACTCTCTACAAGAACAAGGGAGACTGAAGTGACTGTAACAACTACCGCGGCATCTCACTCCTCAGTGTTACTGGGAAACTCTTTGCTCAAGTTGTCCTCAGAAGGCTTCAAAAAATTGCAGAGCGGATCTACCCGGAATCACAATGCGGCTTCCGTGCCGAACGATCAACCGTTGATATGATCTTCTCCTTGAGGCAGCTGCAGGAAAAGTGTAGAGAGCAAACGAAACCCTTGTACGTCGCTTTCATCGATCTGACCAAGGCGTTTGATACTGTCAGCAGAAGTGGGCTTTTCCGGGTTCTCGGTAAAATCGGCTGTCCGCCTAAGCTACTTAAGCTGATTCAATCCTTCCATGCTGATATGCATGACACAATCCGTTTCAATGGATCGACGTCTGACGCTTTTAGCATCAAAAGTGGTGTCAAGCAGGGATGCGTGCTCGCTCCAACTCTTTTTGGGATCTTCTTCGCAGTGCTGCTGAAGCAAGCCTTTGGAAATTCCACAGAGGGGGTCTACCTACATACCCGAAGTGATGGGAACCTGTTTAACCTCGCAAGGCTTAAGGTCCAGTCGAAGGTACGAAAGGTTTTCATCCATGATATGCTGTTTGCTGATGACGCTGCTCTGGTGTCACACACACAGGAAGAGCTTCAGCGGCTGATGGATTGCTTCTCTCGCACAGTTGGGGCCTCTGGTCTCAAAATAAGCTTGGAGAAAACCAATGTTATGGGACAAAGTACCCCTCAACGTCCATCAATCTCCATCGGCAACTACACTCTTGAGGTCGTTCACGCATTCAGTTACCTCGGGTCGACCATCACAGATACCATGTCACTGGAGCCTGAGCTCAATCAAAGAATAGGAAAAGCCGCCACGATTCTGTCCAGTCTCAGCAGGAGAGTGTGGATGAATGGCATGCTCTCCAAGCATACTAAGATCAAAGTTTACTGTGCTTGTGTTCTTGGAGTTCTGCTCTATGGAAGTGAAACGTGGACTTTGTATGCCCACCAGGAGAAAAGATTGAACACATTCCACCTGTGTTGCCTCAGACGCATCCTCCAGATCTCGTGGAAGGACAAAGTTACTAACAGTGATGTCCTTAATCAGGCTGGATTGCCAAGCATGCAGACCATCCTCAGGCAACGCAGGCTACGGTGGCTAGGGCACGTCCGTCGGATGGATGATGGAAGGATCACGAAAGACATCCTGTATGGGGAACTGGCCTTTGGTGTACGACCAACCGGACGGCCTCATTTGCGCTTCAAGGATGTGTGCAAAAAGGATTTGAGAGAGCTTGACATTAATGTGAACGGCTGGGAGGAGCTGGCAACTGATCGTTGCAGCTGGAGGCGGGAACTTCATCCAAGGTCTGGGACGCGGCGAACAAAAGCTGCGACTACAGGCTGAGGAGAGGCGAAGACACAGGAAGGTCAGGTTTCAAGTGGAATATATGAACAGCACCCAGCACATCTGTTGCAACTGCGGCAAGGACTGTCACTCTCGATTGGGCCTTCACAGTCATGGCCGGCGATGCAAACCACCGTGAAGTGGACAAAACCAAGGCGCAATTCCATGGTCTTTCTAGACTGATGGATGCCAATGATGACAGGCAGTAGGTAAGACAAAGACTTGGTTCTTTTCAGTTGGACTGTCACACCGAGGACCTCACCTCGAATGTCCACACCTGCCCAAAATCAGAGCAGTGAAATATCTAAAAGCCATACTGCATACCTTGGTTGGGGAATCTCATTTAAGAAACCTGTCTCTGCAGCACTCTCGAGTGAACCTATGACAACCTAGCTGGCCTTCTAAGTCCCTCGTTCTCCTTCACCCCTTGTTTCCACTTCTGATGTCCACGGCTCCTAACACTTGCATCGCCTCCTCGACAACAACATCAGATTCTCCCCAAGATCTATGTTTGTGCATTGTCCGACCCACACCTGTCCCCGACCATGAATCTCACTTGCTACCTAGTGTACAGACAATAAAGATCTCGTGATTGGGTCCACACGCACCTCAGTCTCCTGCCCACTCAGTATGACACAAACCACATTGCTGTTAACTCTGTCTTGTGTGTTATTATATTGGGCTTTAATTTTTTTGTTTTTACCTTCCTTACCATGGCATCAAAGCGTAAATGTGATGCAAGCGATGGTGATGCATCAAAGAAAAGGAAAACAACCACGACTGAAACTAAAGTGGAATTAATAAAGCGTTCGGAAAAAGGTGAAACACCAATAAACATTGGAAAAGCGAACTTTAAAGTTTGTCTGACTTACGTACTGTACATATACCGACTTACAGACAGACTGAGGAATGGAACTCGTTCGTAATCCGGGGACTGCCTGTATGTGGTCATTCTGCTTTAGTAAATGTGCTTTGTATGATCCTATAATAAGTGTAATAATAATTATGCAAAAAAATTGGTACACTCCAACAAGGAGAAGTTGTGAAAAGTGGATTCTCTCTGACAGGGTCTCAGTCTCAAAGTTCTTGATGTTCCTGTTTGAGGTTAAGGTTTAAACACAAGGTGATGAGCACATTATCGCTCCTTGCTCCTGGCTACATGCTGCAGTGCCCATGTGTAGATAGTCATGGCACATACACCAAAATCACTCAAACAGCTTTAATAACACAAACATCTGCAGACTATCATAAGTAAAGCCTAAATTTTGCTATCAACTGAAGCTCAGTGAGTGTCAAACACTTGTTAGTAGTGTTACACAGCGCATGTAGTAAATACTAAAAGACAAGCTAGAAATAATACTTCTATTATAAATACTGCATGTTGTCATTGTCAGATGTAAAAATAACTTTCATTTTGGAATTCTGATCAATATTAGGTGGTGCATTTTTTTCATAAAAAATAACATTAATTGTAATTCCCTTACAATGTGAATTTTCCTAATGGGATTTCTTTAAACAAATTAATCCTATTAACTGAGGGATAGGTGTTTTGGTTTAAGATATTTTTGCTTAACAGCATTCATTTCTGTACTGCTCACCCAGTAAGCTTTGCACCTGATCTTGCACACTTATCTTGCAGGTGCTGAGTACACAAGGCTGGACTATGGAGTCACCGAGCCACCAGCCCTGGCTTTTCAGATTGCCTCTTGTCTGGCACCTTACCTCCACCCTACTTGCCAAGAATGACCAAGGAGAAACATACTGTAAGACTCCAGACAACATTTAAGGAGCATATAGATCCCTCATTGCAGGATGGTTATGGTCTCTGGAATGATTACTCTCCCTTTATCCTGCAACCGTTTTATCACTGCAGATATTATCATTTGTACGACATATGAACTTATTCTTGGAGCCACGTTTACAAGATCAAATTTTACAAATGAAACTAAGATGATATTTTTGTTCATTGGATGCAGGTTACCTTAAAGTACCTGTGATCAATAAAACCTCAGTAGGAGATCGCGCCTTTAGTTACAGAGCACCTAAACTGTGGAAAACTCTAGCAGTTACTGTCAGAAATGCTCTGTCTGTTTCTGTCTTCAAATCCAGACTAAAGACTTACATGTTCACTCAGGTATTCCACCTTGAAATGTAATTCCACTTGCTTGTGTTTGTTTTTACCACATTTATACCAATGCATATTAAATCGACTTGTTTAAGTTACAAATTACTAACAAATTACTAACTCTGTTCCTTCTTCTTGTTAAGCATTGTCTTGCTACATAAGATTTGAGGAGGCTGGCCGGTGGTGACAGACGAATCCTATGCTGACTGAAGATGATGACCAACTGCCATGATGGCCGAGACATACCATGCTGAGCTGGGGATTCAAGATACCATATAGCAACAATATCATTATTACTTGTTAACTGTCTTAGAAGTCTTATTTAATCTAGAATGCCCAGGAGGAGTGAGCAACCACTGGCTCTTGGACCCCCAGAGGTTTTTATCCCTCTTGATTTTCACTTGGGAGTTTTTGTACCTTTCCTCCATGGCCAGTAGGCATACTTATAGCTCTATAAAAGCATTGCATTATGATAGTCTGTAGTCAACTGTCTTCTTTGTTTCTTTATCTGATTTATTTGTTTTTCTTGCCTTATGCCTGTGTTAAAGCGCTCTGTGTCACTGCGTTAGAAGAGTTCTCTATAAAAATAAATTGAATTGAACATTATTCTGAAATTAAATTTCTTTGGACATTTATTCAGCTTTGTAGATGAGTAAAAGTATAACCAAAAAACTGTTGACTAGCCTTATACATTGGATGTCAAGCAGTTTTTATAAGTGTGTTCTGTTAATAAAAAAGCCAATGCACAAAGCACCTCCTGAAAAATAGTGTGGCGCACAGCGCTGTGGGTTTGGATGGGGCAAAGAAGGACGCAGAGGCAGTGTTCATTATGAACGATTTCTTTGAACACTTTATCTGTTTTTCTTGCCTTATGCCTGTGTTAAAGCACTCTGTGGCACTGCGTGAGAAAAGCGCTATATAAAAATAAGTTGAATTGAAGCACCAGCACCACGGAAATGATGCTCTCGGTCCAACAACCCTGTTTCCTTCAGGACCTACTCCTACATCCAGCCTTCCCAGCCTACTTAGCGCCCCTAGGCTCTCTCTCCACATACTGGTAGGCACAGTCACCCCATCATTTTCCTCCTAGGTGCCCCCAGTAGTTGCACACCCACATTTAACATTATTCCCCACAGTGCAACTATTTACATTACACAGGTTTCCCTCCTAAAACAGTCGTTACAAATAGTATTATTTTTCCTCGATGTTTTTCTTCCTTTGGTAGAAAGAACAAAACACCGAGGAAATATACTACTCTTCCGATAAATACTATTGAAAACTATTTAATGAATAGTATGAATACTATCCTAGACTAATTCTCATCATCTAACTTAGCAACAGAATTTTATTCAACAAACTAAATTCTGTGTGTGTAGTCTCTCGTATGGAGCTGACTCAAAGCTTTTTCAGTTGATTAACAATACACAAGACACTCTATGACACGGACCTCTATAATTCAGTATGTGGAAGAAAATTCTGTAATATCAATAATGTGACACAATGTGTGTAACTACTTCGCCAGCAAACGTTAGTATGTAACACACGTGTCAGTTCGCTACAGCAACTGTCCTGTAACAACAGGACCCCTTCAGACGAAGCATAACCCGGAAATAGTGGCGAAAACGTCACGTTCACCCACATTACGGAAGTAAACAACACCTGGCAGGAAAATAAACCGGAAGTATACTGCGAAAGGGTTGGGAATTCTTGTTCTCGAAAAGGTGAAGAAGTGTGTGTTGCACTGTACTGAGAATTCTGACGTAGGAGTCTATGTGATAGCAGCCGTTGGGCAGTTGGCAAGCAGCACTGGGCTTGTGCGGTCGTTTCGATTGCCGTGTTGGTTGTTCACTGTCTGACACATGAGTGTGTCCCTGGTGGTGATCCGTCTGGAGCTCGCAGACCAGTCCCAGTTTCCAGAAGGCTTCCAGTACACAGCCGGTGGGTCCTATTACACATTACACATCACACACATAATTGGTCCTGACCGATTTATTTCAGGATGTTTGTGGTTGTGGATAGTCTAGCCCTGTCTTTTGCATTTGTGAGGTATTCTTTGGAATTAAATAAAGAGTGATCAGGCTATCAGTGACGATCAGAAGATATTAAGCAACTCATCCTGCACGTGACTTGTGAAGAGTGCCTTCCAGGTGTATTACTGACCCAGCACCAGCATGTCATGGCAGAATGACTGAGGTAGCACTGCCTAGCAGTTATAATAGTAGAAATAAACGAAATAGAGAAACTGAAAGTCATTATATAATAATGGACTTGTCAGGGAGTCATTAAGGTTTTTTTTATATAACTTCATCTGATGAGGAACATTACAGCATCTTACATGGTGCTGAGCCATTTTGATTAAATTACATCTGAATATGTCAGTTACACATTGCAGTCTTTATTTGGACAGTGGAATTTTTTTTGTTGTTTTGGCCCTACTCCAGCACACTGAATTTTAAATGAGGTTGAAGTGCAGACTGACATCTTTCATTTGAGAGTATCCATATCTATATTGGGTTATTTGCATAGGGATTACAGCCCTTTTTATGCATAATCCACACAGTTTTGGGGTCCAAAGTTCATTGGACAGATAGTATAACAAATGGAATTGTCTTGTTTAGTATTTGATTGCAAATCTTTTCCATTTGGTGAATTCTTGATGTCTGCTAGTCATAGGGATAACCAGATGCTATTCATCTTCCCTGGTGATGCTCTGCCAGGCCTATACTGCAACCATCTTCAGTTCCTGCTTGTTTTCTTAGTTTTTATCTTCATTCTTGTCTTCAGTAAGTGAAACCCTGCCTGGAATAAAGGTCAAGTGAATGACTTAGCCTGTCAGGAACTTTCCACATTTTTGCCTAAAAAAACTCCATGGTTGCTTTAGCAGTGTGTTTTGGGTGATTATCCTGCTGTAAGGTAAATTGCCATCTATTGAGATCTGAGGCATTGTGGACTGCATCTGAGTAGGTACTGTACTCTGAATATTCAGAAAATTTTCTTGAGTAATTACCAGAACAAGTAACCCCCACCCTCTTTCCTGGTAAAATATTTTTAGAGGTTTCCTCTAGAGAAATTCATCTGAAGTACCTCAAGGGTATGACAGCCGAACCCTCATCTGGGACTTGATCTCTTTCTGCAGCTGGAGACATGTCTGAGGAGGAGATCCGAGAGAAGGCCTTAGGCTTGGCTCAGACCTCTCTAAATGGAAAGTCAGACACTGACCGCACAGCCCTCCTGCACCAGCATATTGGCAGCCGGGCCATGGCGGACATGGTCATTGAGACCTTCAAGCCAGATCCAGGTATGGCACAGGGTGTGAAGTACCTCTCCTGTGGAAAAAATCTGACATAACTCAAACAAAGGACCCGAGATAGGAGAGAGTGTCTTACTTTATTTCACCCCAGCTGGAGGGAGAGTCCCCTGAGTTTCCTCAAGCATCCAATACACACATATTATATAGTTCTTGAAATGCATGTTACATATATGGTAATATTTCTCATTGGTTTTCTTTCTGCGTGATCAACGCATGCTCAGTTCATGTTTCCTTCTAATTTGTTACTTACTTATCTACTACATTTCCTATAGGCTAAAGTAAGGTATATGCATCATAAAGCAGGCACCCTACACCCCTTCAGCTTATCTCTAAACCTGTCACCGTTATTTATTTTCTTGTTTTTTTTAGTCCCAGCATCTGGTCTTCTGGTCAGTCTGTTTACCCCTTAGAGTTGGGGGTGCAGTTTCGGTACATTCCTGCTTCTCACACAATTTCAATTTTTTTATAGAGCGCTCTTCTCACGCAGTGACACAGTGAGCCCATCCACAATGGGCTTTCTGCAGCAGTTACAGAACATCCCAGTTGTACATTTAATGCATACCATCATTTTTGCTGAATTTTCGTATTTTTCTCCCACACCGCACACAGTGTGAGCAGTGCAAGCCCTTCACCCACAGAGATTTTCATTATTCTTCCTAATGTACATGTATCCTGTGGGTGTTGTACTACAACACCCTGGCAGGCCACAGCTGAATGAGGTAACTAATTTATTGTGTAAGAAATAATTATTTACCAGTGATTCAAAACCTGTTTAGCTTAACCATTTGGTGGAGTGTGTTCTGTGGAAGTTATAAAAAATATCTTCAGTGTGGCACTGTTCTTCACTAATTCGGATCATTTTATTCTTCTTTGTATATTTTAGAGCAACAGAAATTCAGATTTTACATAAGGGTAACAGTACTGGTGGCCCTTAACTTGCAACAGGGTTCTGTTCCAAACCCTCTGTACAGTATTACATAAACCATAAGGATATACAATATGAAGAACTAACATATGGAAATGCTACATTGTATAACAGAGCTTTGTTATATTTTTTCCACCAGTTTCCTACATTATTCATCTTAAAATAATACTAATTTAGAATAATAGTAATATACAGTATATTTTTATAATTATGGAGCAACACAGCGAGTAGCAGTCAGACTTCCACAGTGCCTGGGTTTGATCCCCGCTCAGTCTGTGTGTAGTTTGCATGTTCTTTTTGTATTTTACTGAGTGTTTTTTTGGGTGCTACGGTTTGCTCCCACAGTCTAAAGACATGTCGTTCAGGTGACTTGGTGACGCTAAATTGCCTGTAGCCCCAGTTACTGGTTAGTCAGTGCCGGTCTCTAGCCCAGGTAAATGGTGAGGGTTGACAACAGGAAGGGGATCTGGTCTTAAAATCTTTGCTCCAGTAACACCTCCAAGTACTGCAGCACCTCCAATTACTGTGGCAACCTAGGTTCTGGAAAAAGCACCATAAAACAGAATACCAGTAGACAGCTTTTTAATGATATTTTTACGCACCACTATTACTTTCACATTTATTTCTAAATCTTCCTTCTTTTGCCTTTTTCTTTCCTGCAGCAGAAGAATACTCAGATTTTTGTTTGAAAGGTATTGTAAAAAAAATGGACTTGAATGAATTACAAAGGAAACATCCTGTAATTAAAACAACATTTCAAGGCGTCTGGTAGTGTAGTGGTTAGAGCTGCTGTCTTTGGACCCAGTAGTCAAAGGTTCCAATTCGGAATGCTTGGTCTCCTTTAAATCCAGGCTTAAGGTGTATCTTTTCCTTTACGTAACGGCTGCAGAGTTACTCTTGATCTATTCATTCTGTACTTTTTGTTTTATTCTAGTGTAATTACCCTATATCTATAATATGTTGGTAATTCCAAGTTCTTTTTCCAGAACCCTGTGGTGGCATGGCAGCCACTGCCAAAGTAGAATGTAAAAGTACTCCCAATGGATGCTGTGTAGTGTTATCAGCCCACACACCTTATTCACCAAGGTGACTTACATTGCTAGATACACTACTTACAATGGGTCACTCATCCATATATCAGTGGAACACACTCTCTCAGTGTCACTCACATACTATGGGGAACCTGAACAGCATGTCTTTGGAATGTGGGAGGAAACCAGAGCACTCGGAAGAAATCCACGCAGACATGGGAAGAACATTCAAACTTCATCCCCTGAGTGGGGATCAAACCCACATCCTCCCGTACCACCCAGGCGCTGTGAGACAGCAGCGCTACTCGCTGTACCACCGTGCTGCTGTTTAAATCGCTAAATAATTGTAAGTAGCCAAATACTGTAAGCTGCTTTGGAGAAAAGCGTCAGCTAAATTAATAAATATAAATTAAGTGCCACTGCTGATAGACATACTGACTAAATTAACAAGAAATATGGTGTGTTGCGGCAGTGTGGGCATCCGATGTTATCTTGTACAAGCTGATGGCTGTTCTTAGACATTTCAACGAAATGTTGGGACTAATAAAATAAGGTTGTTGGGACAAGACAGCTGTTGTAAGTATGGTTTGTCCTGAGTTACATTCATAAGCCTTGTGACACCTGTTAACGTTGAAATTTTCTTAGTGGTTTGTCATAGAAGTCTTTCATCACAAAGTTTGCATACATTACAACAGAGATGGCTTACTTATGGCAAAACACTATATTTAGTCAGAGAGGTACAATCACATTTGCAGGGTACAGTCTTCCCCTGCCTTACTAAACGTAATGGGTTCCTGAAAAACCCTTTCTTAATTTGCATAACTCTGAACTTTTTGTGCGTTTCTGACCCCCAAAATTGACCCACATTTATAACCTAAATATCTCAAAATGCCATGAAATAGGCACAGTTCCTCCAATGGTTAACATTAGTTGTCATAATAAGGCATTTTCCATTTGTTAATTACTGACTGGTTCTCTGCCTACACACTATTGCATGCCATACACTTAATAAAGCATGGATTTCCTCCAGCTACCACATTTTTCTTTCCACAGTCCAAACATTGTGCTTTGGGTGAAATGGTGACTCTAAATTGCCTGTAGAGTATGTGTGTGAGTTTGTTACATTACTATGCTGTATAAATGGGTTAACCTTGTCATAGTTCAATGCTAGTTAATAATCATGGTATGTTGCCATGCTTGAATACATTTAAACTCTTCATAATTCTCTCAGCTCAAATTGGTGTATCTCAGGGATTACTATAGATGGGTCTTTATTCAGTTGGTTATATTCCTGTGCTGGATGTTTAAAGTTAATTGCTTAGTGTTTCAGTGGGGACTGTATGTGGTAAATGCTGCCTGACAGATAGATGTGCCCAAGAGGATCATGGGAATGGCAATGAGAAGGAGGAGGAGATAACTGGTCCTGACCATGGTGCAGACATTCCAAGCAGTGGGGAGGCCATAAACATTGCCCCTGAGAGGGGTACTGTCCCTGACTCCCCTTCCAAGCAACTGCCAGACCAGATTTCCTTCTTCAGTGGGAACCCCTCTGTAGAGATTGTCCATGGTATAATGCATCTTTACAAGACCAAGTGAGTACATTCCTGTCTACTGTTAGGACTAGTACTTTGTAACGTTTCTCTTATTCACAGCTCATTAGGGGGTTATTATGCATGATATGAGAGAGATGGCAGATCTAGATGAAGTTTGCATCCTGTATCTCCTGCAGTAAGATGACATCACTGACCGAGGATGTGCGGCGGAGTGCCATGCTCTGTGTCCTCACGGTCCCTGCCACCATGACCAGTCATGACCTCATGAAGTTTGTGGCACCCTTCAATGACGTCATGGAGCACATGAAGATCATACGTGATTCCACACCCAACCAGTACATGGTGCTGATCAAGTTCAGCTCTCAGGTAGCTGCAGAAACAGTGGTCTGTATCATGCTTAGTAACATCTTTACTGATCCCTGATACTTATACTTTCTACTGATAGTTAACTTTTGTTGTTTTGACTGTTGTTGAAACATCTTTACAGATGAAATATTTTTGTACAGGTTCTCTGCATTCAGTGTTTTTGAAGGAGTTGTTTCTAAAGATCAGATGTGAAAATGATTTAGTTCTTCATCCTCTCCAGAACTGGATAGATGATTTAATACACTTATTGAATGTTGCTGGATTAAGTTCTTTATTTGTTGGATGTTGGGTAGATTGAAGGCCAGAATATATGGAGAAATTAATAGATAAGGCGTTTGTTTAAATTATTTGCACATCTTTTCAAGGAAGCATTATATTGCATGAATACCTTGTATGAACATTTTATGATGCTGATTAATTTATACTCTAAAATAGCAAAGCAGAAAGAGATTGGTCCAGTTTTTATTTTGCTGAAATCTATCCCTTGTTTTTAGCATCAAGTTCCTTCCAGATGTTTTGATTGCAATGGAACTGATCTACGTTTTCCTCCATAAGAAGATGTTATTAACCATGGGGGGGTTGCATTTTCACTAACCAAGTTTTGATAAATACGTTCTTATTGGAGTGAAGCACTGTAATGTGGGCATTGTTGGTGTCATTTCAGTTTGCAGTGCATCTGAATCTGTAAGGTAACTTTTACAGTCTGATCCTACTCATCTGATGTCCCTATTTACAGAATTACCTGTTGTTTTGGTCACAAGGTTACTATTGATCTGATGGATTTCAATGAAAAACATTATTCAGTTTAAAAACCATTCAAAAGCTATTGTTATAAATTTGAAAAAAAATTATGAATCCAAAAATTACAAAATAAGTATTATTTGAAGGTACAGTTGATCATTTTGTTTACCCATCACTGATACTTATTTCTGTTTTAAGTATCTTGTTACTTTTTAAATTCAAAAGATGAGAATCATTGTTAGTTTAGTCTTCTGATATTGGATTCTGTATTGAACCCAAAAAATCACAATTGCTTATGATCATTCAGACACTATGTAACAATGATCAGCTGCATGTTTCCTGTATTTGAGTATGCAACACTGCAACTTCTACTTGAAGACACACTTTGTGGTATTTGGTGTATGTGGAAACGTTTATATACACAGAGAGGTGTTTAGAATGTGTGCTGCTTCTGTTTTACTTCGCCTTAACACAGCCTGGTTGTCTCAGTCCTACCAGTGTTTTCAGTTCACCCCCTTGTCCTCTCTTAGGCTGATGCGGACAGCTTTTACATGGCCTGTAACGGGCGGCAGTTCAATTCCATCGAGGAAGCAGTCTGCCAGCTGGTTTACGTGGAGAGGGCAGAGGTCTTCAAATCTGAGGAGGTGAGAGCAGCTAACTCCAAGTAATCCTACCATAACTCTAGCTTCCTCTTCTGTAAGCTTTCATCACCACTTTTTAACCCCTACAGATTCCATTCAGAGTTGGAGTTAGCATTCAGATTCAGAACTGCTGTGTGTTTTCAATTTTTATTGTGCAATAATACTTTTTTCTTTATCATAATCTTAAAATGATAAATATAATAATCTTTCATTTTTAATTAGTCTTCTATTAGGTGGGTACGGTGGCGCAGCGGGCTTGGCCTGTGCCTGCTCTCTGGTGGGTTGGGGGTTTGAGTCCCGCTTGGGGTGCCCTGCGACGGACTGGTGTCCTGTCCTGGGTGTGTTTCCTCCCCCTCCAGCCTTACGCCCTGTGTTGCCGGGTTAGGCCCCGGTTCGCCGTGACCCCGCTTGGGACAAGCGGTTTCAGTCTGTGTGTGTGTGTGTGTGTGTGTGTGTGTGTGTGTGTGTGTGTGTGAGTGAGAGTGTGTGAGTGTGTATAAAGACGCCATCAGTGAATGACAAGAATAGTAGGTAAGAATACTTTCCATTACCAGTTTATGTAGCTAAAAGCTGCAAATTTGGCCATATTGACTGGTGTTTTTATTCCGGTCCAGTAATCTTCGCTTGCCTTGCGAAGGGAATGCATTCCTGAAAAACACTTAACTATTCTTAACATGTATTCATTTAGTTGACAGTTTTATTCAAAGTGACTTAGAATGTTAAGCTGCTTACAACTACTTATGCATTTATACAGCTGGATAATTTTACTGAAGTAATTTAGGGAAAGTGTAGCAGTTAGGCATAATGACTCGAAATCTAGAGGTTGTCTTTTTGAGTTCTGATCCTACCATTGCCTTTGAAAGAAGCATTTATCCTGAACTGCTGCAGTATAAATGCCCTGCTGTTTAAATTGGTAAAGCTATATGGAAAATGAATTAATAAAATTTCTTTTGAGGTAGCCTAGGACATCAGAGTTGTTACCTTGCAATCAAAGGACAAGAGCCTGAATCCAACCTGCTGCTCCAGTACCCTTGATCACAGTACTTAACAAGAATTAATTCATAACGCTCTATTAATGTGTAAATTGTAATCATTGTAAGTAGCAGACCTAAAAATGTTAGTTACTTCGGAAAAGGTATTAGTTTTTTAAATTTGCTTATTCCTAATGACAAAATTTTATTTGAAAAGCAGATTTATTGAAAAGATGTTTAAATTGCTTATTGCTTATGCAATAAAGAAAAAAGTTTTCATTTCTGGACAAGTGCTATGACTTTTAATTATTTTTTTGAAAGTAAATTCTTTTAGTTGAGTACTGTATTTAGCTACTTTACAGACCTCTTGCTATTATATACTGTACACTTAAATGGTTACAAAAAAACATGCATATATATGATACTCAGTGTTTATGTATTAATTCAACCTTTAATGCAAAAAAACAGAACACAAAAGAAATCAAAGATGACAATGCAAGTGAATTCACACTCACTGGAAAAGCTGACATCATTTGGAGAGGTGAAATGTGGGGGTGGAATTACAGATTGGAGCAATGAGTGGTGGAGATTAGCAGGCAGGGGCTAATGGTGGTTGAGAATTTAATGCAGCACAAGCCACTTTGCTGTATTATAACTGCGATGCGGACTATATGGTGGCGCTGCCCTTATGTTCCTCAGCTTGCGGGAGGCATGCAAAATCCAAATTTGGTCTTTGTAAATATGATAAGAAATGCTGTGTAAATTGGAACAGAGGTATTTGTAATCCGGAGTTCTGGTATTTCAGTGATGACTTACTTGGATTTAATTATGGTATTGCTGTGACATATCACACGTTCACTTTTGATTTTATCTGGTGCTTCTGGGTTTGAGAAATGTGACAGCCTGCTACTTAATCTCCCATGTCCCTCACAGGGGGCCAGCCTGCCCGTGATGGACCTCACAGAGCTACCCAAGTGCACAGTGTGCTTGGAACGCATGGATGAGTCAGTCAACGGTGTGCTCACTACACTCTGCAACCACAGCTTCCATAGCCAATGTCTTCTGCGCTGGGAGGACACCACGTGAGTAATACTTGGGGACCTCAAATTCCATTAATGGACTTTTCCAGTAAAATATCCAGTTGTAAAAGTGGGTCAGATTGTGAGCAGCAGACCCATCTTTGAATACTACTGGTCTAGAGGTTCTTTGGATGTGCCCCCTTTGTCGCACAGTGGAATGCACCATACATTGTCACAAGTACACAGCCAGGAACCTGAAACAGTCCATTGCATTCTGCTTTACTATGGACTTATTTAATTCATTCATATTTTTTACTCTTTTGTACGATTCATGTGATTCGAGTGCTTGCCTCATTCATCTGAATAAATAAATGTAAGTTTCTGTTTCTCTCCCTGCCATTAGGCTTTTGTGCCATTGTCCTAATGACCTTTTGTGGTGGAGCACACATACAATATGCCCCTCCCGCCTCCCACTAACCACGTGCGTGCCTAGTAGTTCCAACAACAGAACTGCCAATGCCAGGTATTTCAGGTGTGCAGCAGTAGTATTTAAGAGCACAGCCTATGTTGCCCTTGTCCCCAGGTGTCCTGTCTGCAGGTACTGCCAGACCCCTGAGCCAGTGGAGGAGAACAAGTGCTTTGAGTGCGGTGTCCATGAGGTAACGGTCTGCTTCAGCCTTGCGTCCTCCAGGAAGTGGCATGCCAGGCTGCTGGGGTCTACTGCTTAAAGATCCTGACTTTTCCATGAGGGGGGGCTGCTTTTTTACCCTGTGCTTTCACTAAAAATACCTAAATCATTCTCTGGTTTAAAGTATCTGCTGGCCAGATAATAATATACTAGTAGCTGTACTGCTAAAATATTCATTTATTTGCCAGCCATCTGATATGGTGTACATGTCTTCTAGAGTGAATAAATGCCTTCTTCCTATGGTATATTTTACATTTTTTATATAGCAGTGAGACTCAGTAGAGCAGTGGGTAGCATGGGTGCCTCACAGCAAAAAAACTTAGCCATAGGTTCGATCTGAATTCAGTTTATATCCCACAGTCCAAACGCATGTGTTACAGCTGGCTTGGTGGCTCTAAATTGCTTATTGGATGTGAATGGGAGGGTGACTATTTGTGATTACCCTGTGACAGACTGGCTTCCCATCTGCAGTATACCCTGCTTTCCTAGTATCCTGTGATTCTGGGATAGGCTCTAGTCTACCATGTCCCTGTTTTAGAACAAGTAGTTATCAGTAGTTACAGTGTGAGTTTTCTGTTGTTCAGTAATGTTTTAATCAAACCAGCTGTTTTGAGACCTGCAATATCCCTGAACTTCTAAATGAATAATAATGAGGTCACTGAAATATTAGAGGAAGTTTTCTGATTTTCATTTATTTAGCTGATGCTTTTCTCCAAAGAGACTTACACTGTTAAGCTATATACAGATATTTACTCATTTATATAGCTGGGTAATTTTATTCCAGTAATTTAGAGTAAGTATCTTGCTCAAGGGTATTGCAGACGGAGGTGAGATTTGAACCTGCAATATTGGGTCTAAAGGCAGCAGCTCTAACCACTCTGCTACCAGCTGTCTCTCTAAGCTTGCTGTCTAAGAAATAGCTCAGTTGTTACAACAGGAGTAGGACAGTAGAATTTGTTTAATTTTTGTTAAGCCATCAGCTTACTTTCTTTGTCTCTATCTCATGTATTTTGTTCCAACCACAGCTTTCTCCTCCGTTATGTTTTCAGTAAATCTCATTTTACTTTTTTCATTGACCAGCTTCCTTTTCTTGCTTTCTCCAAAACCTTTGACATTTTTTTTATCTTACATTTTCTGCTGTATTTAATCTTAATTACACTTTTTTTTTTATCCAAAATGACTTACAGTCCTTTTTATTAATACAGGAAATTTTGCTGGAGTGAATAAAGTTAAGTGCTGTGCTCAAGGCTGCTACAGCAGGGTTTCTCTTTGGGATTTAAACCAGTAAACTTCAGGTTACAAATGAAGTTTTTGCCAGCCGTGCTACTTTCCATTGTCTAGTTGAGCTGTCCTCCCTGTCCTTACCAGCTGTGCTGTCACCCATGCAGAACCTGTGGATTTGCCTGATCTGTGGTCACATTGGCTGTGGACGCTATGTCAGCCGCCATGCTTACAAGCATTTTGAGGAGACTCAGCACACGTATGCCATGCAGCTCACTAACCACCGTGTCTGGGACTATGCTGGAGGTAGCTGGGCTCATCTTCCCTCCTTGACTGGGTCTGTCCCAGTAAAAACTCCAAATTCATGACTGCACTGAGTACCTACAGTGCTGTGAAAAAGTATTTGCCCCCTCCCTGATTCCCCCCCATATTTGTCACAGTTAAATGATTGAGATCATCAAACAAATTTTAATATTACACAAAGATAACCCAAGTAAATACAAAATGCAGTTTTTAAATGATGATTTCATTTATTAAGGGAAAAAAGCTGTCCAAACCTACCTGGCCCTATGTGAAAAAGTAATTGTCATGAAGACAGGAAAATTCTATGCAAATCGCATAGGATAAAACATTAAATAGTCATCAGGAGTGAATACTTCTACAGATACTGTATGATGTGGGTGAGGCACAGTGACTAGGTTGGTGCCCCTTCTATGTTTGAAAACAGTAGTAACTACAGGTGTGGAGGACTGCAATAAATGATTTGTTCACTCAGCTAACCTGTTGTCCCCAATCTGTATGTTTCCCAGACAACTATGTCCACCGGCTAGTGGCCTGTAAGACAGATGGCAAAATGGTGCAATATGAGTGTGAAGGAGACTCCTGCCAGGATGAGAAGATTGATGCACTCCAACTAGAGGTACATCAGCCATAACCATGATTTTAAGCTGCTAACTAATAGTTGCTCCGATGTATTGTTAAATCCTATATTCACACAAAAAGTATTATTCCAGTTCTTCAAGAAATGTGTTAAAGTCATCTGTGGCAGCTCCTTCAAAGTGCGCTGCTATATTGCATACCTATGAGAAGGGGGGATAACCTGAAGTACTACATTAAAATATCCTGTGTAAATGCACAAAATTCAGTTGCTTTGGATAAAGTGTTACAGAAACAACGAATGAGCAATTAATAAAATAAATGTTACCTGAACTTTAAAAAGACCTGTTTTATGAATTGTAAATACTGTAGTTCCTATTCTGCAGACCAGCTTTTATTCAGAACTCCATGCTGGTTAGTTGAACTTTTTACTTTTGTACCTATATAAAACTTTCACTGAATATACAAATTAAATTTCATTAATCCTGACAATTCGTTGTTCTTTTTCCAGTATTCATATCTTTTGACAAGTCAGCTGGAATCTCAAAGAATTTACTGGGAAAATAAAATTGTGCACTTGGAAAAGGACACAGCAGAGGAGGTGAATATTATAGAAAGTCTTTATTTAAGTAGTTTGGTTTTGCTTTACCATCCATGTAATTATTGACTATTACATGGTTTCAGTGTTAATGAAATGTTTAACTTTTGGGAGATTTTCATTTATTTGGATGTTATAAGGAGGTATTCATTTTGGTGGGCAGCACGGTGGCACAGCGAGTAGTACTGCTGTCTCATGGTGCCTGGGTGGTGGGAGAGGATGTGGAATCAATCTCTGCTCAGTCCTGTGTGGAGTTTGCATGTTCTCCCCGTGTCTGCTTGGGGTTCCTCCCACTGTCCAAAGACATTCTGTTCAGGTTCACCCATAATGTGTGAGTGATAGAGAGAGTGTGTTCCACTGATGTATGGATGAGCCATTGTACAATACTAGCATTGTAAGTCACCTTGGTGAATAAGGTATGGGATGATAACACTACATAGTCTGTTGGAAGTCGCTTTGCAGAAAATGCTAAATTAATAGACGTAAATGTATTTGGTGACATATCAACTGAAAAACCTGTAAATTACATCAGTTCTCTCTAACTACTGTACATTTAGCTTATTATAATATTATTTTAGCTTATTATTTAGCTTATTATTATAAATTACCCAGGTTGTTTATTACCCACTGTAGTTTTAACAGTATACCATGCACACAACAGATCAATAACATGAAAGCCAAGTTTAAGGAGACCATTGAAAAATGTGACAGTCTGGAGCGCAAGATGATTGAGCTTCACAAGGAGAAACAGTCCATGGAGAAGAAGTAAGAGCCATGGGGGATACATCCCTCTTTAAGTCTACTCCACAGATTTTCTTCTTGATTACGCATTGTTCTAATTAAGCTTGATAAAACTGAATTTTTAAATTTTACATTGGAGTTACTTGGCTTGAATGCTATAAATTTAACAACAAATCTAAATGTTTGATTTAATGCGAATTTTCTCTTCACCCTTGTCTCCTTTTTCTGCCCCACCCTCTCCTACCTAACTGTTTTATTCCCCATTTATGTCTTTCTACTTGCAGGTGCACACAGCTTAATGCTAAGGTGTCTCGGCTGTCCCAGGAGCTGAAGGAGGAGCAGGAGATGAACAAGTGCCTGCGTGCCAACCAAGCACAGCTGCAGGCTCAAGTGCGAGAGGAAGAGAGACGGGCACGAGATCTGGCCGATTCCAAAGAGAGCCGTATCACAGAGCTACAGGAGCAGCTACGTGATATCATGTTCTACCTGGAGACACAGCAGCAGATCAGCCAAATGCCAGCGGAGGCCCGCCAGGAGATCCAGGAGGGGCAGATCAACATTGCTTCGGGCCCCTCCCCTGGAGCCAGCACTGGGAAATTAGGCTCCCGGAAAGGCAGGGGTAAAAGGGGAAAGTAAGATAGTTGAGGAAAGAGACAGAAATGGTGCGAGATGCCGTTAAGAGACATCTGCTCTCTCCACCACTTCAGTGTCAGCTGATGTAAACAGAATTAATTGTGATATTTTTATTTAGGTTATAAGGTAAAAGAGTTAAAAGTCTTTGGAGTGAAAGTGGAAGGATGTTTATGGGACAAGCCAATATGTGAAAGTTGGAACTCCTAAGCAGCATACATCTGGTAGGTTATGGCAAATTAAATCAATGGTGGAGATTTCTGCCTGTAAATTAAATATATTTACAATTTGTTTTTCCTATTGTTGCAGAAGGGGGGCGCAGTGGGTTTGACCGGGTCCTGCTCTCCAGTGGGTCTGGGGTTCGAGTCCCGCTCGGGGTGCCTTGTGACGGACTGGCATCCCGTCCTGGGTGTGTCCCCACCCCCTCCAGCCTTATGCCTTGTGCTGCTGGGTTAGGCTTCGGCTCCCTGCGACCCCCGCATGGGACAAGCGGTTTCAGAGAGTGTGTGTGTGTTGTTGCAGATGTTTCCTTTATGAAGACTCAATGACTCATCCAAATCTGCATTAAAAAGCATTACCATTTTATGGTGTTCTGTATCCTTATTTCCCCTGAAAGTATAGTGTTTTTTAAATCCTTTCTTTCTCTAGCAGTTAAAGTCATGAGAAGCCATTCAACCTTATTTGAGTAACATTGACAATTCCAGTTCTTATCCAAAAAGGATAAAAAGCCTGATATCCTGTACCAGAGCCTCCTCCAATTGTATAAATCAATCATCCACCCCTGAATAAGAGATCACCAGAACTAAAAGGCAGATTAGCAGCAACAAAGACTTTGCATCTTTATGCATGTGTGTTGTTGCCTCAATAGTAACTTCACATAGAACTAGTTTTTGTATATGTTTTTATTATTATACCTTACATGTGTGGCATGTATTTGTCTAACATACACATGCTGTTGGTACTGCAGCAATATAAACAGGAATATGATCATAGAGTGACAAATGGACCAAGGGCACCTTTTCTGCCAAGGAGTTCCCAGCCCTTCTGAGGCACATAATTGAGCTTGCTACTAAATTAAACTCAAGCATGTCAAGAACTCTCCTAAAATAAGAACTTCAAAAATGATGGGCATACAGGTGCAAAAGTTTTCTATGTCTTTACATTTTACATTTATTCATTTATTAAATGTTTTTCTCCAAAGTGGCATATATCTCAGAGAACAATACAAAAAGTGCATTACCCCAAAAGAGAAATCTGGATACAGACAAGTGATTCTTCAGTACAGTAAATTTTTCATATACCAGTGCATAAACCAGTATACATTACATGAGTAGCTTGATATAGTTCTTTTTTTAAAATTGTTAAACAGATAACATATGTTTATCAATTACTTAAGAGATCAGGGGAGAAATGACTGAAAAATTTAATTTTAATACTTGGAATGCTGGAAGATACTCATATGCTATACATTTTGTGTACTTGTGAAATCGAGCTTCGACCTTTGCTGATGTGATGCAATGGTGATGACTCACAGTATAGAAAACACTGGCCTCCTTCCACAAAAGTACACTAGCAATACGTATTTGTTCTGTTGATGGCCTTCTTCTTGAAAAATGACTTTGCAGAAAGACAGTCATAGTTAAGTGACGGTATAGCAGTATTATTCTAGGTGTGTATAAACCGTGTGCTATTAGTGTGACAGGCTTAACTGCAATAACTATTCCATGTTTCAGTTTGAGATATAATCTGTCCATTTTCTCGCTTCACCTGTCCTCTGTTGTCATGGTACCATAATATACTGAAAGTCAAATAATATTACAGGAAAGGATGAATATTAGAATTACATAATGATAATAATAAGTGATGACGTACGGTTCAAGCACTCCCAGCCTCGACTGACTGGACAATTAGATATGGGAATAAACATAAGATTGGGAAACACGGAGACATGTTATACAATTTAGGTGAGACAGCTGATATATTACGAAACTAAGAAACGTCTACGACAAACACTTAATAAGAAACAGTTTACAAAGTTAACCGACAATGTTACTCCGTACTTTCGCCGGCTCATGTGTTGGGCAAATCACCACCAAAGCTTTCGTGTAGTCCTACTACTTCCTTTATGTAGTTCCACTCTTCCAGAGTCTGTTTGTCTTATTTTCATACTTATCAGCAAATGTTATTACAAAAGACCTTTAGCTTCATTACACCACTGTAAAAATCTGTTAAATCCACTAATTTACAGCTGGCGAGGGCTGTTGAGGACGAGCACGAGCGTGTTCGCAGTTTCGCATGGCGTTGTATTCCTCCGCCCGTTTTTTTGTCTCTCTTCAGACTGTTTTGGTGTTTTCCCAGATAGCAAAGGAGAGAGAAGCTGAGTTATCAACTAATATAATTTTTTATTGAACATTATTTTTCATTTGAAGGATTAAGTCACACAGACCAGTCATTAAAAATAAGTCTTTTGTTATAAAGACAAGTGACACGCTCTGTTTTAAAGTGAAGTCTTGTTTTAAATTTGTAGCCGTAATGCTCATGCTGCAGAGACACAGACAGTGAGTGAGTGGGTTCGTTAGCCTAGCAAAGGAGCTGACGTTTGCGGCGGTTTTTTATCGTACTTCGGCGCTTCGAGACCCACATCTGCACTCGCTCCTGCTGGCACAGTGTTTCTGGAAATAGTGGGAATAAAGCGCCATCCCGGGTCGTTTATGGGATTACCATGTCCATGAAGCAGGCCGGTGGTAACCGTAAACCTGGCGGAGCTGCCGCGGCCTCCGGCACTGGGGGAGGTGGAGGAGGAGCGGGCGGCCGGCAGAGCGCAGGCAGGTACGTACTCGTGCTTCACTGTATGATACCCACACGCAATGTGTATGTGTATGACTGTGCACAGCAGGCCGCTGTCGTGGGCCTGGGTCCGAGCCCTGGCTTGTAGGCCCCTGAGCGATTGCTGCGATGGAGGCTGGCCGGCCCTGTGGGCCGCAACAACAGCACAACGTTTTTCCGACTATTGCATTTTGAGTTCTTCTGGGTCCGAGGGTTCCTGCAGATGCCGCGCAGTCAGCTTGTGACTTCTAACGCGGGGCTCTGGGCTGCTTTATTTTATAATTTATGTGCTCTGGAAGTCAGGTGCAGAATCTTTTATAAAGTTGCTGAACAGAAACGGCGAAGTACTAGTACTACTAGACTGACTCTGCATAGGCTAGTACTGACATTCATCCTTCATCATTGGTATAGGCATAGTTGAAGCTGTTAACGATTTAGAAGATTATTCCTCTGTGTTTAGTGTGATGCTCTGGTGATCAGTGAGGACGTTGAGATGCTGTTTGATCATGATGTTCAGTAAGACCTGTTTGTTGACTTCATATGATATGGTTTCCCATCTAAGACTAGGTTTGGCTAGTAGTGATAGCAAGGATTTAAAATTCAACAGAAAGAGCGGGTTCTGTATGTATATTTCCTTGTTTTCAGTTTGTTTGGAGACCATGTTAAATGTATTGAGTGAAGATACTTGGTAGATATGGACAGCTATTGACCCTGTTGGGTTACTAATTTGAAAAAATGTCTCTCACAGTTTTCTCATTTGGGACTGTTTTAAAAGTTTCAGCTTATAAATGCAAAATGGTGTTTAAGACATTCATGTCTTCATAATGTGATCTTCTTATTCACTGTTTCCATTCAGAAGACTCTCTATCCTTTCCCTTGAGGTTAATGAAGAGGTTTGTCTTGTATGTATACCCCATTTACTTGTATAGAAATATGCTGTTTTGAAATTGATGGAATTTTATCAAAGGATTGATTTTAAAAAAAAATCTTTTTCACCTCTATCAATGACTGTTCAAGGGATAAAGTTTCAGATTAACAACTTTTCTGTGACATCTGAGTTACCCAATTAATAGGAATTTAGGTAGAGGGTTGTTGGTTCTCATACTGAATTGCTAAGTTAATGATATGATGACATGCTACATGGATTCTTTTGCAGGAATTGAGCAGTAAGGCTAACCATACAGCAAAGAAGCTTGTCAAAACATTTTCACTTTAAGACACTATCTTGACATTGCAATAGAACTACTTTGTTGGCTTCATTCCAGGGAGAAAGTTAGCATTTAATACAAAGGTCACCTCTTGATGGAGACATTGCATTGTATTCTGTGTAAACAAGTAGTGTTTGCTGTGCTCCTGTTGTGCTAGTGGTTAGCTGTGGCTCTGTACACCATGTCCATCACATTGCAGATTCTCTGTTCCTGTACACCCTTGCCCTGGTATCCACACCCAATTCTTTCCTGAAGATCCTTTTTTCAAGAAGGGTTCTATATACCTAGGAAGTTATTCACATTACATCTTATAGGATAGGTATTAATCTGTTTCTGAGCTGGCACAAGTTCACTCAAAAATTACCCACAACATACATATTCTGAGAAATAAAAAAGAAGGTCCTCCTCATCAGATAGTTATCCCTATTAAGTTTCTTAAAGTCCTCCTGTCATTGTAGTTTGAAGTGATTTAAGTGGAATTGTTAAGGGATGTTCTGCTGGCGGAGTGAAAGTTTCACAGATTTTTACAATTATGCAGAAAAAGAACTGCTAATTTTTGAACAGCTTCTTTTTCAATTTTTTAAGGAATGTATGAGTGTAGTAGTGAAATGCAGTGGAAAAGGGAAAACCATTGATAGTTTATCAGTGTCAAAAATGAGGACTTTGACTATAATAATCATGTTTGAGAGAATAAGGAGAATGGGTTCTACATCACTTTGGTAGATTATAGAAACCGCCACTTTAGTTCTCTCAATATGTTTGTACGCTGATTATAAGGATGTGCACAGAGAATATTGAACAGCCTTTTGTGTAAGCGTGAACTGAGATGTTTGATCCCAGGATCTGCAGCTTGGTGTGTTGAAACTATGAGGCTTTGTTACAGATCTGAGCACGTGGCTTATTCTGTTTCTATGGTTGGCCATATTTCTCTCTGGTGGACTTACAGGCTGAAAAGTCTCTAACAGTTGACAGTCTTTTTTTTAAAACCAGGATCAGTGGGGCAGGTCTTTGAAGTTTGAGCAAGTGAATATGTATGAGTGTATGTAACAGAGGATGGATGTGTATTATAATAAGTCTGCCAACACTGGAAGCAGCATGTTGTTTAGATGGCTCAGTTGGCCAGGTTAGCGCATTTTAACAATTTATTCAATTTTTGTGACTTTGGATTAGATGCTTTGTGCTTGCTAATTTGGTTTAACTTTATGGCACTTTAATTAGGTGTTAAGTGTTTATTACAAGGGTTCAGACAACTTCTTTATTTTAGATGTAGTTCAATAAGTGTCATTGCATTTCAGTATAACTTAAGTGTTCAGTCTGCCTCACAGTGCCTGGGTGGTGCGAGAGGATGTAAGTTCTCTCCCCGCTTAGTCTGTGTGAAGTTTGCATGTTCTCCCTGTGTCTGCATAGGTTTCCTCCAGGTGATCCGCTTTCCTCCCACAGTCCAAAAACATGATATTGAGGTGGATTGGTGGCTCTAAGTCACCCATGGTGTGTGAGAGTGTTTCTCTGATGTATGGATGAGTAACTCTTTGTAAGTAGTGTATGTCAGTTTTGGTGAATAAGGTGTGGTCTGTTAATACTACGTGGTGTTTATTGGAAGTCACTTTCTCCAAAGTGTCTGTTAAATGAAGTAATGTAAATGTAATTTATATATTCTGGTTAGAAAGTACCCTAAGCTGGTTACCTGTTTAGTGAAGAGTCAGCAAGCTTGTTACACAGTATTACATTTGATTTAAGATTAATGTTTACAAGTGATAATTTGGGGAAAAAATGTAGCAGATGCTTTTCTCTAAGTAGAAAACTGGAGAACCCAGAGGAAATCATGCAGACAGAGGGGGAACATGCAAACCCCACACAGACCAAGCGGGGATTGAACTCACGTTCTCTTGCACTATCCAGGTGCTGTGAGACAACAGCGGTATTCACTGTGCCACTATGCTGTAACAGATACATTTTTTTAAATTGTCTTCAATGATCTATTTCTGAGCTCTTTTGTGTATGTTCTTACTTTCAGAGGCCGAAACAGTGTCAAAGGTCCTTCGTCCACTTCAGTAAGTTTAAACTTTTATTCCCTCTGTAACTTGTTGCATTACCTTCCAAGCTTTCAGGAAGCTGGTTGCGATTTTTTTCAGTTCTGTAAAATCTGGTGTTTGGTTTAAGGAGAAGAAAGAAAATCGAAGCCTTGTGTTTTAACTGGTTGCCCACAATGAGGTTATGTCTTTCTTGGATTTTCAGTTGGCGTATAGTGGAGTTTATGCAAACATGAGGATGGTGCACGTCCTGACATCGGTGGTTGTAAGTTGTTTGGTTGTGTTGTAAAATGTGGTTACAGCTGTTCTACCAGTGTTTTTGAAGAGCTAATGAACAAAAAGTTGGAGGACTGTACCAGTGCAGTTTTTAAAATATTTTGCTAAAGAATTGTTAGACCTTGAACTTGTGACTAGGAAAACTATGACTTGTAAAATTATAAGCCCCCCCCCCCCCCCCGCCTCCTTAACAGGGAACCAAATGTGAACTGAAGGTCAGGAATGGAGTTGTATATGAAGGAGTTTTTAAAACCTATGGTCCAGAGGTAAGAGGAACAATGTAAACCTAGTAACAGGTTTCCTGTAGAATAATGCTCACTTCAGTTTTGTAGACTTAAACTTGAAACATCCATATGTATTCTCAATTGTAGAGTGCTATTTCAATGTGTTTCGAGCAGTTGGAGTGACATCACATGTCACCCACAGTGTGAGCTGGTACTGGATGCAGCCCACAGGAAAGGTCCGGAACCTGTCGTGGGTCCACGGCATGAGGACATCGTAGAAAGCATCATCTTCAAGGCCTCTGATGTGGTGGTGGTTCAGTTCAAGGACATTGACCTCAATTACGCAAAGAAAGGTGTGATTTGTCTGAGCATCTCCTCCTCTTATGTTTGTTGTTCACATTTTCCTTCTATACAGAAAGAAAAACTAGTAATGCACACCTTTGCTCATATCATTCAGGATTTTACAGGATCTCTATTTGGAGCTGTATCCTGAAGCACTGCAGCTATAGAAGCAAGGTCTTATTGTTTGCTCTTAAAATGTTATCACAGTGAAAGTGATCCCAAAAGCTTTATACGATAGTATGGCCTGTATGCTGTTCATGTGGGGGCAGCTGGTAATGCAGTGGCTAGAGCTGCTACCTTTGAACCCAAAGGTCAGAGGTTAAAATCCTGCCTCCAGCTACAGTACCCTTAAGCAAAATACACACACATTTTCAGAACCGCTTGTCCCACAATACTTAGCCTGAATTGCTCCAGTAAAATTGCCCAGCTGTATAAATGGATGATTGTGAGTGTAACTCACTTCGGAGAAAAACATCAGCTAAATAAATAAATATGGTGGAGGGATTAGTTTCCTTTTTCTGTTTTTCTTTCATGAAAAATGAGTATTGATGATTGTTTCCTCAGACTTTCATGCATTCACAGGTCCTAGGGTCCTCTGCAGTTTCCCTTCAGTGATTGTTTGACATTGTCTCTGATTTAAGTGTTGTCAGCCAGTGAAATGATTAGCTTTGAATGGAATCCTGATTGGTCAGTTAACTGTATATATAAACTGATTAGAAGTTGCTGGTTATTTTTTTGTACTGATGACTTTCTTCAGTGTGTTTCTCTAATTAATGTAGTTTTTTCAGACCCAGGTAATGCTTTTTTCTGCTGTTGAACCTTTTTGTTACTGTGTAAAACATCCAATAACTTCTGTCTTTGAACTTTTTTCTGCATATAAATTGGTTGAGGACACACCCTCTTACTGCTGTCTGCAGCATGTTGAGAGATTTTGATTCATGATTGTCCTCACCTCCCTACCCATTTGCTCCATCTGCCTAGAATTCCTGTCTTACTTTCATTTGCAGCTAAATCACTAATTGTATTCATCTAGTCATGTCTGATGAAATCCATTCGCACCCTATGCTTATGTTTGTAGCTTATCACTGCAAGGTTAAATCCTTCACAAAAACCCAAAGACCCCCGGCCCATTAAGTACACAGTGTTTGATAAAGATTGTTTAGAGACTGATTTTTAAGCAGTTCTTCAGTTTGTGGTCTCTCTTTCATGGTTATAATTGGAACACTCTTAAGGTATTTCAATAAGAGTATTTAAGTCCAGTCTATTAAAAAAAAATTTCATGTTGGCGATCCGAGGGTTATCTGAAGGGGGATACATGGCATATGTGTGAAGATCACCTGGAAACCTGAAAAATGACAGATGTAGTTGACGTGATGGATAGCTCTTTGACAAGTTGAATTTTTGAAAAACATACTAAGTCATGTTGTGGTATTTTGACTCATGCATTTTTAGAAGTTCATTGTTGCAGGTATTATAATGGAGGGACTATATTGTAAATTACAGGTTTCACTATTTTGTAATACTTCAGTAGTCTCAGTGTACTGCCAATGAAAGAGTAAATTGGCCAAGGTGTTTAGTTAAATATTATCATTTTTAATAGCGGTACATGTGGAGTTTACTGTATAGTTTTTGATTTTCAACCATGAGTGTACCTCTGACTTAATTAGAAATTTTAATTTACTTTTTTGCATTCCTGCAACAGACATTTAGTGTTACACAGAGGCAAACTGTATACTGAAAAATTACAAATATCTCTGCATACTTAAAACAAGGGAAGCTGGTCAAAATGTTGCTATCCATATAGCATGTCATAAGTCCTAGCTTTTAGATCACGTTAATCTAGACCTGGCAGTTTAACATATTACTGAGCCCCATGGTGGCTAGCTTTCCCCTGTTTAATTTTAAATTTGTATGTAGTTTTGCTTGACAAATCAAGTCAGATTTACTACACTGAGCCCACAGAGAAAATAAGTGACTGTGCATATAGCTCATTATAAACTTTGTCTTTTTAGATGCAATCATGTTTCCTATGTTTTTGAAATGATTAGTTAAGCTGCTTTATACTTGTTTGGGTAATAATTACATTTATTCATTTATCAAACTTTTTTTTCTCCAAAATGGCATACATCTCACAAAAAATACAATGAATGCATTACATCAACAGAAAGAGATTTGGGTGCAGATGCATGTTTCTAAAGCACAGTTAATTTATTACATTTTACATTATGAACCAATGTACATCACATGAGTAGCTGCATAAAGATTTATATACATGCAGTTAATCTGATCAAAAGGGAAATTCAGTGAGCTGCGATTTGTGTCTGTCAGTTTGTCAATGTTTGTCTCAGTTTAGTATATCGTGTACCTTTTTATGCATAAAAACATTAAAACAAACACTTCCGGATACACTAAAACATCTTTAATATAACAATAAAGTAATAATAATACAATGTAATGGTAATAATGTTCACAATAATAACAAATGTTTCTTCTGTCATGATGAACAAAGGACACTGAGGAGGTTGGAGCCGAGTGTAGAATAGTTTATTCAGAATCAAAGGACTAGGCGTGTTCTTTTGGTTGGGGACGGGCAAATGGTTGGTCAGTTGGTGAACTGGACAGAGGCAAGGATCCGAAATTGTAGTCGACGGACAAGGCGGGCAGTTATTATCAAAGAGATGTGGAATGGGACTGGGGAACGATGAGGGATAGAACTTGGAAGAGCAAAGCAAGGGAGGTTTGAGAATGCAGAGGAGACGGTTGTCCCAAGTGAGATTCCGCAACTGGGAAGAGGTTGGGCAGTGTCTTTTGTAACCAAGTGCTCTGATTGAAGCCAGGTCCCACTGGTTGAGGTGCAGGTGTGGTTGTGACAACTACAGTATTTATAATACGAAAAGAAAATTGTGTGTGTGTTGGTATAAAATTTATATTAACTTTGTTTGCTTTTCCAGTGTTCATTGGCATTTCACCTTTTTTCTATTGCTTTTTTATTTCTGCTTTAGTTTCCATTGTGATCATTTCTTTGCATTACCATCACTTGCATCACATTTATGCTTTGGTGCCATGGTTAGAAGGGTAAAAACAACAAAAAAAAAAAGCTAAATACAGTAACATACAAGACACTGTTAACAGCAATGTGGTCTGACTGAAAAGAATGTGTCAGTGAAGTTGGCAGGAGACTGCGGTGTGTGTGTGTGGACCTAATCTTAGGATTTTTATTGTTGATATGCAAGGGAGCAGGCAAAATTCGTGGTCGGAGACGGGTGTGGGTCAGTCTGCACAAACATTGATCTCGGGGTGAATCCGGAGTCGTGGTTGAGGAGGCAATGCGTGAGTCGGGAGCAGGGAATGAGGGATGGAGGAGTAGGAGGGACTGGGAAGAATGGGTAGGTAGACTATAGTACACTCATGAGCACAGGAGATATGGGTTTCTCGGATGAGATTCCGCAACGAGGGGATGCAGGTGCGGTTTGTTTATATCCCGCTGCTCTGATTTTGGGCAGGTGTAGGCATTTGGAGTGTGGTTGTGGGTATGACAGAACAAAGTTTTTCTCATACCTCAGGCCCATGAACTGCTGTAGACGTGCAGTGTTTGCTGCACGTCGCAAAGTAGCGCCCGTTTGTTATTACAAATCATTGTATGTAACTCAAATTTTTAATATAGTAAGCTTTACGAAGGGTGGTTTGTAACTACAGGTTGTACGTAAGTGGGACGTTTGTAACCTGAGGTCTGCTTGTAATTGCTTTCCTAAATATCTTGTATCAATATAATTTTAAGGGGCAAACTAGAGTGACAATGCTACAGGATTGGGTATGAAAACTTCAAATTTTCTTTCATGTTCTTTACTTTGCAAAAAGTATTCAAACTCCTTGAAAGATATCAACATTGTCTTGATCACACATTATACTTATATTTTTCCAGTTAGTATTTTTATTTGTGAGCTCATAAGCTCTAAAACTAAATTTAAAGAGACAATTTGTTTGATACTTTAAAGAAAATAAATTAAATGTGTTGCTTGCAAACCCCACACACTAATATTTGGTAGAGCCACCTTTTGCTGCAATAACAGGTTTAAGACTCTGGTTACATTCTACAGAACAATCAATGTATTTGCTCCCCAATATCTACCCGTTCATTTGCTACAACCCTAACCAGATTGCTACACTCCTCAGCCTCTTCCCGCTTGGTGGTTCCATACACAAGAGGTCCCAAATCAAAAGTGCAAAGGTTTTTAGTTCTGTCTCCAGTGTGGTGGAATGACCTCCCTGTCTCACTTAGAACTGCAAAGTTTTTCTCTGTTTATGAAGGGTCTCAAAACTCGCCTCTTTTAGTCTAACTTCTCCCCTGATCTAAGTGCTCAATAAACGTACTATAACGAGCAAAGCTTTGATCTGATGGGGTAAAGAAAGACACATGGAGGCTATCTGTGACTAACATTTAATGGAACTCTGGCATACACTGACATGTATCAGTGAGTAAACAAGGAGATGATGCTCTCAGTCCGAGGAAACTTTTTTCATCATGGACCTGCACCTCGAGCTAGCCTTTCTCACTCCCCAACAAACATTCACCCCCTTATAGTCCTTTGCAGACCCCCCCTCCGGTTGCACAGCTATTTTGCATTTCCCACAGTTCCCGTTATTCACAGCTATTTAGAATAAACATTTGTTCCCATTTGAACAGGATGCCCTTTGGTAGTGCAGGTCATTACAGTATGTTATCAATTTAATTTTAAAAAAGGCCTATATAGGTATCTGTGTAATGTGTACTGGTTTATATGGTATATGATATGTGACAAATGGATTGTTGTACTCAGCAGTCGTGTCTGCATCCAAATCTCTTCTGTTGACGCAGTGCACCTTGTATTGTTCTTGGAGGTGTACATGTATGTTGCTGTGGCGAAAAGTGTCTGGCTAAAATGGATAATTGTAAATTTTTCGGAGTAGTGCTTACCAGCTTTGCATGTGTCATGGTGGCACAGTGTATAGTGCTGTTGTCTCACAGCACCTCGGTGGTGCAAGAGTATGTGGGTTCGATTCCCGCTCAGTCTGCCTGCAATTCGCATGTTTTCTTCATGTCTGCATGGGTTTCCCTCCATGGTTCAAAGACATGCTGTTTCGGTGGATTGGTGAGTCTAAAATCACTCATCATGTATATGTGGGTGAGAGACAAGTGTGTTCCACTGGTGTATGCATGAGTGGCTCTCTGTAAGTAGTGTATGTAGCATTGTAAGTCACCTAGGGTAAGTAAGGTGTGAGCATTGTGTTCATTCTAAGTTGCTTTGGAAAAAAGCATCTGCTAAATGAATAAATGTAATGTTCTGGCACACGTTCCCCCCCCCCCCCCCCCCCCCCCGTTCATCTTGGAAAATCTGTTTGTTCAGGTTGACTGGATGATGTGTGTGGGGTATAATTTTCAAATAGTCCCACAGATTCTTAGTGGGACTGAGGTCAGAACTTTGGCCATTGTAGGACATTCACCTTTTTGTTTTTGTTTTGGTCTACATCTGAGGTTCCCTTTGTAAATATGTGGGTGACTTGTGCTTCAATTTATTCAGTGTGAAAAATTTAAATGTGATTTAGATGTCAATTTAAAGAAATTCTGGAATGTCAGGATACCTTTCTGGAACTGGACAGGGCTATGTGATCATACTTGTTAACCTTCAGCCCTTGCTCTATATATGTGAACATATATGCAGTTTCTCAGTGTACTGTCTCTGCCTGTGATGCTGTGACTCAGTGCTCTTCAAAGAGAAAAAAATCTTGTCTTATCAATGTAAAGATCCTGACCTTCTGACCTTCATGTGACTCAATGGGTCAGAAGCTAAAAGGCTGCCCATATAGACTGTTACAGTACAGTTTAAGCACAGTGTGTCTTGAAGGTGTGAGATATAGGTTGAGCTGGGGGAAAAAAAAAAGTCTGGATGGTCTTTGTAAACTTAAATGCTTAGTTTGTAATGTGTGTAGGCAGCCAAATGTAGTTCAGCAGTTGACAAGGACTTGCTGAATGAATTTTCGGCCAGTTCTTTAGCTTGCTGCGCACATATTTGTGAACTGATCGCTGTTAGTTAAGCAAATGGGAACTGTGGCTTTAAGTAATGTATGATTAACTAGAAATTTTGTTCAATTGCTAAATTCTGTTGTAGACTAACTTTTGCTTTTCTTTTAGTGGAATATTGTATTGCTGTGGTATGTATCAGCAGTTTGAACTGTCTGCATTCTACTTGCAGGCATTGAATGTAAATGCATACTGGTGTGTCAGTGGTTCTTTTGTTGTATATGAACTCCTCGATGTAGAACAAATGCTTTGTATCTTAGATCTCAGACAGATAGTATTATTCCGGTACAGTGAAAATACATTTCATGCCAATATAGCCCCAATAGAGTACCAAAGTTACAACTACGAGTACAATAACCATTGACATTTTGTCTAAATTACTTTTTTGAGGAATGTGCATAGCAACAGTACTGGATGTTTAGGGAATGCAGTGAAGTAGAAACCATGTGAGAAATTACAGTACCATTTGCTGCCTCTGGCCTCCAGTAAATGATAAGCCTTCACTTACCTTGTTTTTAAATTCTCCGTATTGTGCTTTCCTTAGATAATCCCTAAATAAAAGCCTGATTATATGTGTAAAAATGGGGGGGAAAAAAGCAGATAAGTAAATGCTATTCAGCCAGAACAGCATTTTTATAGCTGTTATGCAGATTTTTACACCTCAGGATTTTCTGTAATTCCTTTGAATATACAGGATTTTTTTTCTTTAGAACTTACTTGCACTTAGGAAATGATATGCTTTTGGGTAAATATCCTTAATTCTCCCTGTGACTTCATGAAAACTTTAATAGATGCAAATTCTGCGGTGTGAATTGGACTTTCAAGAAGATGAGTATTGCATGATTTCTGCTTGCTCAGAGTTTTGATTTGCTTTCTGCTTGCACTTCTTTGGAAAATGTCTGCGTGCAAAGCATTGTCCCATGATGGTTCTGTACCCAGGTAGAGGAGCACTTCCATTCAGAGCTTCTATGTTTGCACTGGCCTTCCTCTGTCCTTGCTTATCCTCAAGTTAGTCTCCTTGTTGTTACATCTGTCTTGTTGGTGTGTGCACGCGCGTTTGTGTGCACTGCAGATAACTTCACGGACTCTGCGGTCAGTGCCAGGTTAAACGGGGAACACAAGGAGAAAGACCTGAAGCCATGGGATGGTGGGGAGCAGCATGGCTCTGACAGCCTGGAGTCTTTGGA
The DNA here is from genome assembly GCF_900964775.1 of Scleropages formosus. Taxonomy (NCBI): domain Eukaryota; kingdom Metazoa; phylum Chordata; class Actinopteri; order Osteoglossiformes; family Osteoglossidae; genus Scleropages; species Scleropages formosus. The sequence goes on from NC_041806.1 coordinate 12,495,346, forward strand.
TGCGGATATGGTGGGTCCCTCCAGCCCCCTAATATAAATAAAGCTGTTTGAGTAACCAAGGTCATTTTTATCCTGCTCAATCCAAGTTTACGCTTATCTGAGTGTAAATGGTGGTTTCATCCTGCTTAATTTTTTTTAATTAGATGTTTTAATCCAAAGCAGTTTTTGATTTTATCATTTAATTCTTCTGGTGAATATTACATCAATATAGATTAAGTACACTTTTAATATCTTTTACATTAGGGCTGCTGCTGAGCCTTGAACCACCATGCTCCTTGAGCTACAAGTGTTAATGAAAAAGCCAGCTACTGTTTGTGTTGAACAGATATCCATTAATTGTTTTTTTCTCATCAGTCATGAGAGCATTGAGTCCTGAAGATAAGGGGGGGGAACTTTAGAGCCCAGTGTGGCCCCGGGTTTCTCACAAAGGGTGTAGTCGGCCTATACTGCTCTGTAAGCTACTACAGAGATGCCTCTTTAGTTTGTAACATTTATTGTTCTTGCTGTCTTATTGAATTATTTTTCTTATTTTTATGTTCAGTCCAATGGTTGGGATCCAAACGACATGTTCAGGTTCAATGAGGAGACATATGGTGTGAAGTCCACCTACGACAGCAGTCTGTCATCCTACACGTAAGTATCATCTCTGTCTTTTTGGTTCTTTCAAAAGACATTTGTGCTTTAATCTTCTCCCTGAAAACAGGTTAACCAAGCTTTAAAAAATTTTTGTCATTTGAATTCACTTGAATGTTTGACTTTTTTTTACATGAGCATGATGTAAATGGCAGTGAACGTTCTGCTGATTTTAATGACCTTCTACTCTTTAAATTTAAATTTCACAGCAAATCCTTTTCTCAGAAGTAACTTGCCTTGTGTTTTCAAAATTTGATGTTTTCATGAAGAATTTATGTGCCAGACTTAAAAATATAACAGAATAGTTTTCATGCCATCCTACAGTGCCCTCCACTAATACTGGCACCCTTGGTAAATATGAGCAAAGAAGGCTGTGAAAAATTCTTTAACGTTTTGATCTTTTGTTCAAAAATTCACAAAAATACTCTGCTCCCATGGATATCAAACAACTGCAAACACAACACAGGTTTATACAACAAAAAAATCTTAGTTAAATATATGTGCGGCACACTTATTTACATTTATTCATTTAGCAGATGCTTTTGTCCAAAGTGGTGTACATCTCTGCAAAAATACAATTTGTGCATTACATTAAGAGAAAGAGACATGGCTGCAAACATGTGACTCTTAAGTATACCTAGTTTACCTTCCACTTGATGCACCGATGTTCATCGCTCAAGTAGGTGCATAAAACGCAGGACCGATGAATCCTGATAACCTATCAATTTTGTTATAATAAGATACACAATTACATACAATACTGGAGTAGCGGTTCTATAAAGGCTTGTCTGGGAATGCTCATGAAGTTGTGGTGCATGAACATTTACACCGTACGTGAGCTGGTGAGATCTTTGGCGAAATGGGTCCGGAAAAGGTGTTTTCAGACTCTTCTTGAATGCAGACAGTTGCCACAGCTCTGAGTGAGTGGGGAAGGTCATTCCACCACAACAGAGCCAGAACCGAAAACCTCTGCCTTACCTTATTGGCACCCTTTTAGTCAATACTTTGTGCTGCCTCCCTTCGCCAAGATAACAGCTCTGAATCTTCTCCTATAATGCCTGATGAGGTTGGAGAATACATGGCAAGGGATCTAAGACTATTCCTCCATACAGAATCTCTCCAGATCCTTCAAATTTCGAGGTCGATGCTGGTGGACTCTCCTCTTCAGGTCATCCCACAGGTTTTCTATGAGGTTCAAGTCAGGGGACTGGAATGGCCATGGCAGGACCTTGATTTTGTGGTCAGTAAACCATTTTTGTGTTGATTTTGGTGTATGTTTTGGATCGTTGTCCTGCTGGAAGATCTAACCACGGCAGAGGCAGCCAGGTGTTAATTTAACATCTGTTGATATTTGATAGGATACATGGCATCATGGACTCTAACAAAATGTCCAGGTCCTTTGGTAGAAAAACAGCCCCAGAACATTAAAGAGCCACTACCATATTTAACTGTGGGCATGAGATACTTCTTCATATGGCTGCTTCTCTCTGTGTGCCAAACCCACCTCTGGTGTTTATTGCCAAAAAGCTCTTTTTGGTTTCATCTGACCATAGGACTCGATCCCATTTGAAGTTCCAGTAGTGTCTGGCAAACTGAAGATGCTTGAGTTTGTTTTTGGATGAGAGTAGAGGCTTTTTTCTTAAACAACTTGTGGTGATGTAGGTGATGTCGGATTGTACTTTTGGAGACTTTCTGACCCCAGGACACAACTAACTTCTGTAATTCTCCAGTTGTGACCCTTGGAGATTTTTTGGCCACTTGAACCATCCTATTCACAGTGCATTGAGACAATTTAGACACATGTCCTCTTCCAGGTTGATTCATAACATTTCCAGTTGACTGAACTTCTTAATTATTGCACTGATGGTGGAAATGAGCATTTTCAGTGCTTTTCCATTTTCTTATAGCCACTTCCCATTTTCTGAAGCTCAACAACCTTTTGCCACACATCACAGCTATATTCCTTGGTCTTACCCATTGTGATGAATGACTGGGAATTTGGCCTATGTGTTACCTCATATTTATACCCCTGTGAAACAGGAAGTCATGGTTGAACAGTTTCCTGTTCATAGTTACCCAGGTGTACTAAAAATGTAAAATAGTAATAGGATATACTTCAAATATATTTTTTTATGAATTCATAGGGGTGCCAATAATTGTGCCACACATATATGTAAAAGATTTTTTTTTTTCTTGGATAAACCTGTGTTTTTGAACAAAAGATAAAAACGTTAAACAATAAAGACAAGTTTTCACAGCCTTCTTTGCTCATATTTACCAAGGGTGCCAATATTAGTGGAGGGCACTGTATGTGCCAATTTAGGGTTGTGATAGTCAAAATTTAAGGTATGTGTGTGCATGCGTGCAGAGTTCCACTGGAGCGTGACAACTCAGAGGAATTCCTGAAGAGAGAGGCACGGGCTACTCAGCTTGCGGAGGAGATTGAGGCCAGCGCCACCTACAAGGCCCGTGTGGCACTGGAAAATGACTTGCGCAGCGAGGAGGAGAAGTTCACAGCAGTTGTGCGGGCTGAGCGCGAGTCACATACACCCAGTGGCAGGTGAGCCCTGCCCACAGTAAGAGCGTGGGCCGCCCTTGTCACTCCTTTGTAAGGAGCACTTTAACACCCAAATGCATAGATCAGAGTCTGTAAGCCTAACCCTCTCGTCACTTGTTTCTCAGAAATAAACTTGGCATTAATCAGATCTGTTTCTGGCATGCAATTATGGAAAAAACTATTCTTCAGCATCCAGACTTTCAGCAGAAATATTTCAGGTTTTCTCAATTCTCTCTTTTTTTTTTTTTTTTTTTAAACTGGGGTTTCCTTGTATTTAGTAGAGGTGTAACATATCTAAAGCCTTTGTATTTTACATAGTATTATAAATGTCACCTGTGTTTTGATCTTTTAGTGAAAACCTTTCTTGTGGTTAATAAAAGAAGCATGTGGGTGGGGCATTTACATCAATTCTAGAGATTTAAATGCAATACACTTGTACTTATGAACACACCTGGGATTGGAATTCATAACTTTCTATGTCCAACTACTATATATCATAATTCATCAATATCATAATCTATTAAAGTTAAATAGTACAGCTTAATCTCTGCATTTATTCATGGGTTACAGGCAGTCCCCGGGTTACGAACGTCCGACTTACTACAAACTTTATTGGGAGTTTTTGTTCCTTTCCCTGGTGGCCAGTAGGTATACTTATAGCTCTATAGTAAGTTCTTCATTATGGTAGCCATTAGTCAGCTGTCTTCTTTGTTTGTATCAGGTTTTCTTGCTTTATGCCTGTGTTAAAGCGCTCTGTGTCATTGCGTGAGAAGAGTGCTCTATAAAAAAAAAAAAAAAACTATAGTTACGAACTACTGTCTGGAAGTTAATTTTTGTCACCCTTATGTAATGGTCAAATAACTTCATAATTAAGACTATTCAAAATTTGGGTTATATACAATGGTTTGTAATCATAAACAGGCACTACTTTGCGACCTGCATCAAAACATTATGCTTCTTCAGCTGTTTGTTGGCTTGTGGTTGGGGCACTTGAGGTTGAGATAGGACAACATTCGGACTACGTTGCTGTTAAGTGACTTGTGTGTATTTGGCTTTATTTTTTTTTTTTTTTTTGTTTTTATCCTCCTAACCATGGCACCAAAAGGTAAATGTGATGCAAGTGATAGTGATGCATCCAAGAAAAGGAATCCATCGTGATTGAAACTAAAGTGGAAATAATAAAGCGATCGAAAAAAGGTGACATGCCAACAAACATTGGAAAAGCGAACATTAAAGTTTCTTTAATGTTTGGTATGCACACCCTCGCGCTCTTTCTCTATTACAAATACTGTAGTTGTCATGACCACGCCCCACACCTCAACCAGCAGCTTCAGTCGGAGCACTCGCCTACAAAAGAATGACACTTCTCAATCTCTTCCCAGCTGCAGAATCTCACTTCAGTATCTGACATGATTGTCACCACAAAATTTTAAAGGTTAATTGGAGCAAATGGCCCACAGTTTAATGCATATACAGTACATATATGTATTTGTGGTTGAAAAATCTGTCATCTGTAACGGTGCCTCTTGGCATTATTAAAAATGTAAAATGTTTCTTGGGTGTTATTTTTACTAGTGTTACTATATTTTTATTGATGAAAATGCTGTAAGACTTTTTAATTAGATTTGCTGCTTTCTCTTACTTCATTGCAGAGAAAACAAGTATGTTCCTCCGGGTCAGAGAAACAAGGAGGGGCTGTCTTGGGGTGCTGGTCGGCAAAACTCGCCGCGAATGGTGCAAAGCAACAATAATGTCCCATCAACCCGCCCCGGGCCTCATGACTACAGCCTGAGCTCTGCAGCAGATCGTGTTCTCAATGGAGGTGAGGGTCTGGTCGCTCTTCCACAGTCAAGTTGTTTTCTGAATGCACAAAGTATATGCAAAAGGAGACAGGTCAGTCTGGGCTTTGGCTGTTTACTCTGCTCATCCACTGTGGGTTCTCATGTTGTGCATTTTTGTCTTGCATTCACAAGTGATTGTGATATTCAGCATTGTGGTTTCAAAGGAAACTCTTGCAGTGATCATTCAGTCTCCCTTTTGATTAGCCCCCTCAGAACATTTCTCCCTCTGAATGCCAACTCACTTTTTTGAGGGGTGTTCAAGGGAAACCATTGTCTAAAAGGGGAATATTATCTTAGACAGATGGCAGGTCAAGCATAGTGGCTCTGAGGTGATTGGCATGCATAGGTCTATGTTGTACCCTGTATACTCCATTGTGTCCCATCACTCACTAGTTTAATTTTTTCCTCTTAATGCTTGTCCCTTAAAAAGCATTCACACTAATCTGCAACTGAAAGTAGTGAAAACAAGTCATGTAATACAGCCTTTGTTAACATGCACTGTTAGATGACTAAAATTCATGAATATTGGCTGTTCATACTCATGTTCATACTGTCCTTGATGTGACATCACATGTTCACAGAGGAACCATCAATACTGATCTTCCAGTATTGAGGTGAACATGTCGGGTAATACAGGCATTACATGGGTAGCCACTCTTGACTGAGGATACAATAAAATCAAATTAAGCTTGATTCTAGATTACTAAGTACCAAGGCAGCCTTACTGTTGAATAATATTCTTGACTGCCCAGCATGTTTATCTGGAGACCTGTCTGGTTTAAGTAAGACCCATATCTAATTTTTCTTAATATGCTTGTCTGTGAGCTCATGTTGCAGAATGAGGTGTTGCACCTGGGAACTGAAAAATAATTGAACACTGAATGCTGGCTACTGGTTGTAACAGATCAGGATCAAGGGTTTTTATTTGTAAGTTACCTATAGGAAATATTAGTCTCACTGGAGAAAATGGAGTGTTAGTTTAAAATTGAATGAGATGGTTCTGTAAGTAGTCCTGAAAGAGCTAATATTTTGTCTCAGATTTTCCCTTTATATTGCCTTATTTAAATGGGCATAGTTTCCCTTCTATCTGTCCACCCTGGTTTCAACTATTGATTTTTTCTAGTTTTTTTTTTTTTTTTTTTTTTTTTTTCTTCTTTTCTCTCTCCTCCCCCCCTCCATTTTGATTTGTCCCTGTCAGGTGCCACTTGGCCATCGCCCTGTCCATCTCCTTCTCGCCCACCTTCTCGCTACCAGTCAGGTTCCACTTCTCTTCCACCTCGGGCCACCACCCCCACCCGGCCGTCCTCCAGGCCCCCTTCCAGGCCTACGCGTCCCCCGTCTCACCCCTCTGTTCACGGCTCTTCAGCTCCTGTCTCTACTATGCCTAAACGCATGTCCACAGAAGGTACCACCACGTCCCAGTAGACTCCATTCTCTCTGCTCCTGCGGCCTGTCCGTTAATTTGACAGTGTGATCTTAACGGCCTAATCCTCACTGATGTTTATTTAAATAACTTAGCCTTGTGAGTTTCTCATCTGTAACTTTTTTTCCTTTTTCGCTAATTCTTCAGATGTTTGTTCAGAGTACATTTCTGTCCCGTTATGTGGTCTCCTAGTATTGGGTGTTGCACTGTTCCAGTCAGAAATTTTATTAACTCTTATTGTTAATTGGTATGGATTTTCATGTTTCTATTCTGCAAAATCCAGCCTGCACCCACAGCATTCAGTCCAGCGTGATAAACTGAGACCGCACTTGAAAATTGCTGCAAGTGGCTGTGAAAGAGCAATTGAGTCACGCTGCATTGTGGGAACTGCGTAGCTGTGCTCAGTTGGGGTCTGGCATGCTACAGTCTTGCTTGTGTATTCAAGTGTCTGCATTTGCATCCTGTATTTTGCAAATTGTTCTTTAGATTTCTTTGTATTTAAATGTGACACATAGCTCTCCTTGTTCCTCAAATCAGTCTATACTGTCATAAGTTTATTTTTTTTTAAATAAATGTTTCAAAACATTTTTGTAACATTTTCATTAATTTATTTTATATGCACTTAGACCCTTACTGTTTGCAGGGATTCCTTGCACACTCCCCAGGGAAATGAATTTTATCCAAATACATCACCCTTACTCTATAAACCCAGTACACTTTAAAAAATAAAAAAAAAAAGGGCAAAAATAAAAAATAATTCTTGAACTCATCCTTAGATTTCATCATAGTTTAGAGTAGAAGAAAGAAGTTCAAACATAACAGACTGAAAAGAAAATTCATTGTTCTCTTCTACATGTGAGCTTTTTTGGTTTTTTTTTTTTTTTTTTTTTTTTTTTTTTTTTTAAAAAAGTATTCAATAGGGAGGAAGACTTTTATATACAGGCTAATGTTTGATGCTACAACTGCAGGTATGATTTAAAAAAAAAAAAAAACTACAAACAACTGCATGACTCAGATAAGCTTTGTGGACACAAATTTTCTATATATATATTTCTATATATAATTTTTCTATAAATATTTTTAAATTATTTTCTGGCAGCAAACCACAAACAACTAAAAGCATTTTAAAAATGTGTGAATGTAACTGGTTGAGTAGATATCATTTTCATTCTGTTTTAATATGTTACACTGAGATATGATATATTAGGCTTCATTTGGTATGATTTTGGGGTGATGTTGGGTTGGGATTGGAAGAAACTGGAACTTTCTCAATTAATAGAATATATAATTTCATTATGTGTGTGTCCTTCCTCCAATATTCAGCATATTGTCAGGAACCAGATAAGAGGGAATGAGTACTAATTCATTTACAGAGACATTGACTGTGTGCATCTTCTCATTTTGACTAGATACACCTTTGACCACAGCACACAGGAAAATGCATGACTAAAGAACTGGATCCATTTTTTTCTTTCCTGCTGAAATATGGCTGAAAGCAACTTGTTTTGTTTGTGAGATGAAAAAAGCAATTATTTTGTGTGAAATAACTCATGACACGAGTTCCTACAGATATGTTATGCAGATGATTAAGGCAATCCAAGTATCACTATTCAGTGTTTCAGTGATTAAAAAAAAAAAAAAAACATGAGCTGGTTTATAACACAGCTGTGATAGGGACAGCTGGTAGTGTAGTGCTTAGTGTTACTACCTCTGGACCCAAAAGTTGCAGGTTTGATCCTCTGCCTGTAGTACCCTTGAGCAAGGTACTTACTTTAAATTGCTCTAGTAAAATTACCCAGCTTTATAAATGTGTAAACTGTTGTAAGCCTATAACTGTAACCTTAACATTGTAAGTCACTTTGGAGTAAAAGTTTCAGCTAAATGAATAAATGTAATTCCCCCCTCCCCTATATATTGTTTGCATGGTTATTTGTTTAAAGCTAAAAATTTAGTTATAGTGACAAGAAACCCACTGCAAAAACTTAGTGTTACTTGTTGTTGTTTTCAGTGATTGTATTTTGGCTTTAATTTTAATATAGCTCAGAGTAAATTAAATGAGAGATGTACTCATGCAATGAACATCGGTGCATAAAGTGGAAAGAAACAAACAAAGTTTACATAATCACATCTGAAACTGTTTCTCTCTTCTAATGCACAAATTGTATTTCCGTGAGATGTATGTTGCTTTGGAGAAAAATGTCTAAGTGAATAAATGTAAATGTAAACTTTTTAACCTTTTATTGCCTCTGACTTGCTAAATGTGACTTTAGAGTTACAAAGAAAACAAGTTACAAAAAGCCTTTTGATCCTGATAGTATTCATAAGTTGAAGAGGTAGTGCACTGTTAAACACTTTTGTACATTAATGTAACACTTGTATGCTGGAAGTGAGCTATTCATTTTCTAGTTGGTCTAACTAGGAAAATGGCAAATTAAAATTAAAGCAAAAATGGCAAATAGGCAAAAATATATATTTTCACATGTGCAAGCATGGCATTTTTTTGTGCTGCTGTCCAAAAAGACTGCCTATTACATGAATTCCTTGGGTTGCACCAAGACCCAGGACTAGTTTGGAACCTTTAGCTTTCAGACTTTATTAAATAGTGGACCAGCATATGGAACTTGCCAAATGTTCTTGTTTAGTTCTAATGCTAAGGAATTACTAAAATAAATGTCCGCCTGTTCATCATGTTGTGGAACTTGGTGGTTCAGACATGGAGAAAGACATGGATACAATAGACTTTGTTTTCCTAAGGAAAATGTAATACTCTGTGCTGTTTTAGAATCAGTCTTTGTAATGGCACAATAGTGTTGTACTCCCAGTTTTTAACGTCCCTCTTTCTTCTCGTCCCCTTCCGTTTTATGTTCTAGGACCCCTGAGAATGTCCCCAAAGACCCAGCGCACCCCCAGAGCACATCGATTGTCTAGCTCCCGGGGTGGCATTCCATCAGGGGTGGACTTTATACCCCACAGCGCTCCAGTAGATGCATCAATCCCTCCTCCGGCTCACAGCAGCATGTCAGGAGGCACTTGGTCTTCCGTTGTCAGTGGAGGTGAGCAGCACTCTGATCTGTCACTCAGTCTTATGATTTGTATTGTATAAGTTGCACTGAAAACTATATTGGAAAGAAATGTTTTAAAAATGAAACTCAGCAGCGGATATCTCAGTGGTTAGGAGCAGACTTGTAAACCAAAGATTTTCAGTTCAGGTACTTGTAGGGAATTTGCTGTTGTACCTTTCCTTAAGGTAAAGTCTTGAGTCATTTGAAAACGGACACTTAAGCAAAGCAATAAATAGTAATAATGGCGCAGTGTTGTGAGCTGGAAAAAACAGGATTGATGTAGATGTCATCACCATAGGAGCAACGTGTACATGTTGTTGGTCTCTGAATGAACAGGTTACAACTATGGAACCTGTTAGGAATGATGTTGCATGTAAATCCCAAACTGGAAGATGTCCCCCACAGCACACAGACCCCGTTCACCCAAGCAGACCACCCTGGGTAGCAGTCCTGCTGGCTCCTGTCCCCAGGTTGGCACAACACCTATCGACCCAGTTGCAGTACCTGTCTCACCTACTACTGCCAGTCTGGCTTCCAACCAAGCAATCACCCCATCCACAGAGGGTAAGTGTATCGCTGTGGTGCTTGGTGAGTGTGCTTTGTTGCACTTCCATGTATCCATACACACCTGACACCTGCACATACCTACTCAGAGTTGCATATAATGTTTTGTCCACAATCAAAAGAATCAGTTGTCTTTTGAGCCCAGCAGTGGGTGCTGTGTTTATAGTTGCATGTCTTGTCTTGTACAAGTTGCCTTGTACATGCCAAGTTGCACTCTTAGCTCTGATGGCAGCCATTTTTTGAGGAGTCCTGCTAAAATCAACTGTGTTGTTTTCTCCTTGTCTCCCGACATATCTCTGAATCCATCTTAATGGGCAGCATGGTGGCACAGCGAGTAGCGCTGCTGTCTCACACTCACAGCACCTGGGTGGTGCAAGAGGACATGGGTTCGATCTCCACTCAGTCTGTGTGGAGTTTGTATGTTCTTCCCATGTCTGCGTGGGTTTCCTCCGGGTGCTCCGATTTCCTCCCACAGTCCAAAGACATGCTGTTCAGGTTCCCTCATAGTGTGTGTGACACTGAGAGAGTGTGTTTCACTGATGTATGTATGGATGAGTGACCCATTGTAAGTAGTGTATCTAGTAGTGTGAGTCACCTTGGTGAATAAGGTGTGTGGCCTGATTACATAGTGTCCATTGGAAGTTGCTTTGGAGAAAAACATCTGCTAAATGAATAAATGTAAATATAAATTTGTAAACAATCTGGAAACATTGGCTTAACTCACCTATTCCAAAATGCATTACCTGGTGAATTGCTGTTTTTGCAGGAGTTTGTATCAAGAATTTTAACTCTTATTGAGGGCAGAATAGCTTTGATATGGTTAGGTTTTTGCTTTGTGCCTTATTTTACCCACTGTATGATGTAGACTTAATTTTTGTAATGTCTGTTGACAAGCCAAAGAGTCACGTGTGCAGGAGACACGACAGATGTCCCCTGTTGCAAACAAGGAAATTGTCAAGCCTGTTGACACGTCTCCCAGCATAGGTCGGCCTGTTAATAAAGGTGATACTCTTTACCTTACTTTTCCTGCATACTGAAATAGCGCTTAGGTTAAGGGATTTGTTCATTTGAATTTTCTGCTCACATAAGTCTACCTTTATTTCATAAGTACGAAGTGCATATTCTTAATGTTCTTAAATTTGAGTTCCTTATGAAGCAGTGAAATTAGTTGTAGGTCCTGTGTTCCTTAAACTGAAGCTTTGTGTAGATATTCAAATTTTAATTTCCTGAAGAAAAATGTCTGGTGAAAAAATTCTTGCTGTCTGTTGCAGGTCCTCCAGCCATGGGTTTGGATCATAGAAAACAGATAGACAATTTAAAAGAATTTAGTGTTGTTTTCAGAGTAAGTACTTCTGTTGCATACACATGTTTAATTGTGCACAGCTCACTAGTGTTCACTAGCAATTTCATATGGTTGGGTGAAACGCTGGACACTAATAATACTGCTTCTTACAGACCGTTTTTCTTTTTTTTATTTTTTATTTTTTTATTAATAAAAGAAGCACCTTCACTCTCCCATACTCTGCCATGGTTGTTTAATTACCTTCAGCTTGACCATAACAAGTAAACGGCCATGTTGTATGTTTTGTGTCCTCTTGGCATCCTTTGCCTGATGAAAGATGTCTTCTGTTTTACAGCTGCATCCAAGTTCCACTCCTGACCCTCTCTTTGACCCAGTGATGAGCAAGCAACCACGGGACCCAGTGGAAAAATCCAAAGAGTTTCTACTTGATAAGGGAGTAGAGCCTGTTCCCAAGGCAAGCCATGAGGCATCCACTGGTGACAAAATCGCTCCACCTCCCCCAGCCCCTACCATGTCCACGGCCACACCCAACACCAGCATCAGCCCTGGGAGCAGCAGCAGCCCCAGTAGTCCCAGCTCCTCTGCTTCGCCAGCCTCCGTTCTTTGCCCTGCACCTGAGTACAAGCGAGGACCTGAAGTCACATCACAAGGTGTCCAAACCACTGGTCCTGGTAGCAAGCTCGATGGACAGGAAGACAAAGAGGAGAAGAAAGATTCTGTCCAAGAGTGAGTTCAGCAAAAGAGGCGGTTACAAGAGCTTCATTAAATGGTGCATTGGAGGGCCTTTAAATGCATTTAAATTTTAATGATTTTTCTTCCTGTTCACCAGACAAGTGAGGAAGTCAACTCTTAATCCCAATGCCAAGGAATTCAACCCAAGAACTTTCTGTACACAGGTGAGTTCTTTGGTATGGTGCTGTGGTGTCTGCTTTCTATGGCAGAAGACATGTTGAAGTAGTAGTTTTATAGTAGTGTTCTTAATGATGTGAAATGAGGCCCAGCTGTTCAGTTATGAATTTTGTGTCATACAGCCTAAGCCAGCCACCACCCCAACACCACCGAGACCTCAGGGTCAGCCCAGCCCTTCTGTTGTGGTGCCGCAGCCACCCACGGTATACAGTCAAACCGTGTGCTTCCCTCAGATGTACCCGTTGACACCAGTTAGCCCAGGAGTCCAAGTGAGTGGACCCTCCTTTTCATTTAATAATGGCTCTGCATCAGTTTGTAGAAGCTCAAGGAAGTTGGAGTTCTGACACCAAATATTATGGGCAACAGTATTTAAATAGCTGTCTCTGTCTGTCCATCTGTTCAAATTGCTCTTCTGTTCAGTGAGGGTATGCAAGAATCTTTGTTCCTCCAAACACGAATTTGTATTGCAGCTTTACAGGATAGTATTATTGAGTTGCTTTTAAGACATACTAACTAAACTAAGGTGTATTACAAGGTAATTTTCTTGATCCTGTTTTTTTAATGGGAAAATTGACAAAGTTGCGTAAGAAATAATTGGTGGTCCAACATCGGTCACTGTTGAAATACTCAGTGTAAAACAAAACTAAAGTATGGTTCTTTTCTTTTCTCCTTTTCCTCTCTCTCCTCATTAGAAAAGCATTATCTGGAAGGTTTGTGGAATTCTAAAATATTTATTTATTCATTCATAAATAAAAAAAAATTTTGTTTGCTTGTTATTTTTCCATCAGATGTTGGTTTGCCTATTTCTTATTGCACTTGGTTATAATTATCACCACAGATGTAATTGTGTTTGTTCTCAATGCTATTTTATGGCTTTATTAGTTTATTGCAAAGGGAAGCTCCTAAAATTCATCTTTTGCAATACGATTTTTTTCTGTTTTAGTTCTTATGATAGCTTTTCATGGACCAAATATGAATGTTGAACCCTACCTGCATGTTTCATAAATGGAGAAATGAAATGGAGAATGATATGTCTGGTTTCATGGACCCTATGGATTTGTCTGAGGTCATCAAAGAACCTGAGAAGGTCTCTCTATGCCTGAGTTGTCACCTTTGTTGGGCTCTCACACAAAAAAAATGTGCAAATGCCAGCTTCCTATCCTGAATCCCCCTTCTCTCTTTCATATATGCTGTCAGCCTCCAGCTATGTACCACGTCCAGGTGCCACACATGACTGTGAGCCAGACTAAGCCCTATAGAGCAGGTAAAGGTGAGAATGCTGGCTGTACTTTCTAGACTTAGTTACTGCTCCTCTATGTAATACTGTTCAGTTGGTCTCTCTCGAACCAGGGGACCATGGTTAGAATATGCCTGGCCAGTACTTGTCTCTGTTGGCAGTTGCCTGTCGGTTACCTGAGACTTTAGGTGTACATGTGAGCTGATCACTGTAACTGTAGGTTTCAATTCCTGAAATGCTGTCCCCTCATCTAGAATATGGGATGGATGATGGAAATGTTCTGCTCCAGTGATGGAAGCTGTAGAGGAAGTGAAGCTAAAAGAGGTGCCTGTTGCTTTGATTTTACCACAGTACCTAGCATGCCCCAGCAAAGACAGGACCAGCACCACTCACAAGGTACACCGACTATGATGCACCCAGCTAGTGCCACTGGGCCATCCATTGTCGCCTCCAGCCCAGCCTACTCGGCACAATATTTTACCTGCAGTCCGCAGCAGTTCACCAGCCAGACCTTAGTACAGCAGATGCCCCACTACCAGTCCCAGGTATGATGTGCCATGTTGCACACCTGTCTTCGTTACAGCCTGTTGTGTGTGACAACTTGCTATATGAACAGTCCACAGTATGGCAGCACTGTCAGATACTTGCCAGCATGACTGTCCTGTACTGGCACAACAGCTTCAGCATACCTACAATAAACAGTTGGTGACACAAGAATTTAACTGAATTCATCCGTTTAACAATGAAGGCCTTTTGTAACTAATCTCGATAAAGTTGTGGTAATGCAAAGATCAGGGTAAAGGCATTAAATGTTTATATGCACTTATGTTAATCATTACTACAGGATACATCACTCACAAACATTGTTTTTGGATGAACTTGTGCGCTTGGATGTCCCAGTTTGAGTAGGTCTACAGCTGATAGATTGTCATGATTCTGTCTTTCCACTGTGTCTCCCTGTCCTTCAGGCACAGCATGTGTTTAGCTCTGTGATGCAGGGAAGTGCCAGAATGATGGCTCCACCCACCCATGGCCAGCCCAGCCTGGTGTCCTCATCCACTACCCAGTACGCAGAGCAGACGCATGCTATGTACGGTAAGTGCCCTCCTGCCCTGTCAGTGTCCAAACTTCTGCCTAGTGTGTGACTGGTGATCACCATGCTCCTCTATTACAGTGTCACCTGGGCCTATCCCTCAGTCCTACAGCCACCCGAGTGCCACACTGCATGCCCAGCACCCTCAACCATCAGCAACTCCCACTGGCCAGCAGCAGCAGGGCCAGCACGCAGGGAGTCACCCGGCCCCCAGTCCTGTGCAGGTAAGCCTTTGTGGCCAGGCTTCACTTCCCAAACAGAACAGCGTCTTTCTTCCTCACAGCAGTATGCAGTAACCTTGCAATATCATAGTAATATTGACCAGAATTGAGTTCTGTATCAAAGCGACACAAACTGGTCCTATTTTTCTCCAAAGAAATAATTCTCCAAAGAGATAATGGTTAATATGGACCACAAATTACAAAAATTAATTTCTGGTGCCAGATGTCATCTGTAAGTACTACAAAAGTATAAATATTCAAAACAAAATGTAAATTTTATTTTTCAGAATTTTACTTCCTGGGAAGATGCTGTAACTTGTTTGAAACTGTTCATGTTTGAAGCATGGTACATTATCTATTAATTGTATTATTTTTAGTAACATTGTAACAATAACAATCACATAACAATAGAGTAGAATAATCAGTTTTTGTGGGGATGGCTGTGGATGTTTCAGTGTATTTAATTTTATTCACTCAACAGAGGCATTTACAGTAGAACTGAGTGAAGGAGCAACATTACATGTATGAAATGGATTCACACTTTGCATTTTCATAGCATAATGCTGTGGCTCTTCCTGTTTGCAGCAGCACTAGAAACTCTGCCTGTAGGACACTTGGTGGCGCATGTTAGGCTTGAAATAATCCACGTTGCTGGATTACGCAAAGCAAAACACTAGGTGTATGAGCATGCAGGTACAATGGCAAATGTAGACAAAGCAAATGATGTTCATATTTGGGTATTTCTTTACTGGCAAGTATGTATATTCATGTTGCACAGTGAGCTGAATGCAGTAGTAGCAGGAGGCAAGATTAAACACAATTTCTCATTGCTGCAGAAACCAGTACTTTTTTTCCTCGAAGATTGAACACTTCAGATTTAAAATATACTGTTCAATTTGTCAAAGTGAGAATGCGGCCAGGTTCTGTTGCATGAGCTACCACTGTTGAGGGTGTGCCTTCAGGTGCATTTCCTGTTCTCACAACATGCCCAGCATCAGGCAGCCCAGGCCCTGCACCTGGGCACCCCTTCGCAACAGCAGATGTACTCGGCACTGACCCCCACTCCGCCGTCCATGAACCCTGGACCCAACACTCAGTCCACACAGGCCAGCTTCCCTTCAGCCCAGCAGGCTGTTTACATCCATACCCAGCAGGTGCAGCATGGCTACAACCCCTCACATATGGCCCATGTGCAGCAGGTGAGCTGTCGCCTTCCACAGCAATCATCCTGTCGTGGACCCTTGCCCAGCCTTGGGCACAGTTATCCTGGACTGCATGCTTTGTGGAGTCACCTGTATATTAAACTGCAAACTGCTGTAATATGCTGCTTTCTCTTATTAAAATCTAAACAAGATCTCTGTAACTATTTGCTGCTGAACAATTACTTGCAAGACTTGAGGAGGCCAGCCAGCCGTCATACTAGCACCCCGTGCTGCGAATTGATTTTTATAATGCTGTTTAGAAAAAAGCTCTCTTTATAGAATATTATTTATTATACTAACATGTTGTCCAATGATTTTTGGAACAACTATAGTTTACCTGAAATGAAAATTGGCTGTGTGTAAAAGTGTGTTGTTTACTGCCAAGGCTCACTTGCAATCTGGAGTGGTGCCCTCCCACCACACGACTCCATCTCACCCTCCTATGATGCTGATGGCGACACAGCCACCGGGAGGTCCCCAGCATTCCCTGCCGCAGAGTGCCCTGCCCCCCATCCCTGTGTCTTCCACAGCGCACTTCTCTTATATGGCACACCCCTCAGGTATAACACAAGGAACTGAATGAGTACCATGCAATTGTTTCAAATACACCTGTGTCACTTCATCTGTTGACATATTTTTCAGTTTTAAATGCCTCCCTTCAGCTATGTTAGCTCAGTTAAAAAAAGAAAAACTGAAATTAAAGCTCAGTGAAACTTCTGTGATTCCTGTGGAAGTGACAAATACCAATAAGAGGCATTTGTGTCATGAGTTTCTTAAATGTATTTTGGAGGTTATTTTGGTGAAGTGTAATCCCCCCCCACCTTAACTTTGCAGTGCAGCCCCACCATCAACAGCAATTGTAGGGTCCATTGAAGACTACTACGTCCTCTTCTTTCCTTCCAGGCCGTTTCCCAGATCCCTGCAATGAGACACATGTTCTCTGACAAGGCTACACTTTTGCTTTCATGTGCCAATGGATAGGAATGCTAAGGCGATCAATTTGCAATGAACAAATGATTGGATCTATTTGTTACAAAGGAGTACAGGAGTACCTCTAAAGTGGTGTTACATTCAGCTTCCTGAACCCTAACTCTATTCAGCTAGCTGATAACTGGAACTTTCATCTGCACTTTGTAACCTAATAAAACTTCCAGCATAAAGTATTAACAATGTTGCTGCTACTGCTACATTCAATTTGGGTAAAGGCTCATTTCTTCTCACCAAACTTGAAACTAAACAAATGTCTGTAAAATTAACCTGTTTGGCAAAAAGTTGGACTATTTATGAAATCATTGTGGAGGTGACGCTTCTCCTGAAAGTTATGTAACTAAGTTAAAATAACTTTTACTTTGTAGATAATGTAATTTAAAAAAAAAAAAAAAATTAATAAAAATTTTAAAAACTGTACCACTGGCTGCTTGAAACCTTTTTTTTTATAAACCATTTTTCTCTCTACAGTACCTTTCAGAGGGTTCCAGATTAAGATGGAAACACCCGAAAATATGTGGATTACTTGAGGGGATGTTTACTGAAGAACAGATGCAGTCATTGCCCTGGTACTGTCAGGGTTAGGAATCAGAACACTGTGCAATTGTTGGACCTGCCCCATCCTTTGAGGTCTAATGACTGGAACAGTTTCAGTGGAACTGCAGGAAAATGGCAATATATGGTTTTTTTTAAAAATAAATTTCACATTACAGTAAGCCCCAGATTTGCAAAGTGAATTAAAATACCCCAAAGTAAATATGGCACGTGAAGCATCTCTTAATGATGCTATTTAATGGAGTGTGGGAGAACAGCAGCAGTTGCACTTGGAACTGCTGTTGGTGCAGTTGCTACCAGAAGGTCCACTTTTGTCTTTGTTCTGTGTTTGTAGTGAAATACTCTGCAAGTCTATTGGTTCATGTCTGGTCACACCCCGGTCCTTGTATGCTTAGTCTGCCACAGTATTTCAAAATGTGTAATTTAACTTTATCCATGATATGATGCATAATGAACACAGTTCACTTTAACATAAAATGTAATAACATAAATTTGTTTCACTTTTTTGTCCCCCCCACACCAGAAAAAGGAAAACCCTTCTTTATTTAGAATTGCTATAATGTATGTTTTATACACTGAAATTCCTTCCATACCAGTTCTTATGCCAATTCATGTTTGTTACAACCTCAGGTGTCTTGGGGTGGCTAGAACGTGAGATCAGGTGAGTGGTGACAAGGGGCCAGCCAACACATGTACAACTAGGAAGTGCTTAAGTGCAAGTCTTTTACTGCGTGGATAGGTGCAGATATTCGGCTGTATATACAGAATACAAAGACAGTGTTCAGGGGAAAAGGAACTGTGCCAACGCAGAGAACTTAGGAAAAACAACCTAACTCAAGCTAGAAGACTATCCTAGCTGTGAAATGAAACAAAAGGGTCTTCAGCATCGAGGATGGCATAACTAACCTGCTCTTTCTACTAAAAACCACCTCTCCCCTAATAGCTGAAATCTGTTTACTGGATATGTATGTCATGTGATGTGCTTAACTGTCCATGTTTTACCCAAGGTAACACTAAGTCAGTAGACAAATCATAACAAACCAAAGACAGACTAAAACACAAAGCAAGAAAGCCAATAAACAAAACACAAGCACCATATGACAGAAGTCTGAGTTTCTTGGGAAACAGTGAGGTTTTTAAGAGGGTGGAGTCTGGAAATGATTGGTCCAAATGAAGGAACTGACAACAGGACTGATGATGGGCAACAGATCTGTACAGGGAGCAAAAATAAACACAGAAAGGTATAACAAAATACGCTGAAAACCTGTACAGAGACATAGCACTTGCATCTAGGGGAAGGTTGTAGACAGCTTGAAGTCTGTAGTTCCCATCTTGTGATCCACCTGAACACATCATCAGTGATGTAATCTCAGGTCACTTAGTATTTTGGGTCTGGATTTCAGACTTTCTCCCAGCCAATCCAGTCAGCGTTACTCAGACCCCAACCTGTATTCAGGTAGTGCCTATTTGAACACATTGCTGACCTCTCCTGATCCACAGCCATCTACATTTTTGCAGCTTTAGTTGCAACTTTGGCTGACCAAACATACTATAGGCTCTACGGGAAGATATTGCAGCAAAGTCCCTGATCTTTCTTTCATAGGTATCTTTCATCTGTTGTTCACAGGGAACAGTAAAATGATATGCTCGGAAGTGTCTTGCAACATAATATCTGAGTGATAAAAGCCAAGTTGCCTTCTTAAGCCCTGATTTGGTAATGATTCTTCTGTTTCACAAATACTACACATTGCTTTGCTGCATAATTTTTATATTTTTAAGGTCCCCACCTTGAGCATCTGCTTGTTGCTAGTACAGTACTAGCAGATCTCATTTGGCACTCCTGGGGACATGCACCTGTGTTGCTCTCTTCACACTTAATGACTACAATAAAGAACTTCTGCCCAGCTTTATATTTGCATCTATTCATCTAGCTGACACTTCTGATTGATTTACCTACCTACAACTATTTACCAGTTTATAGTAACACTCAAGGATGTTAATGTAGTAGGTGATTTGAACAGCAGCTTTAACCACTGTGCTACCAGTTGGCCAATAAGCTTTATGGGTCACACTTTATACACTGCTTGGATCAG
Organism: Scleropages formosus; assembly: GCF_900964775.1. Classification (NCBI taxonomy): domain Eukaryota; kingdom Metazoa; phylum Chordata; class Actinopteri; order Osteoglossiformes; family Osteoglossidae; genus Scleropages; species Scleropages formosus. Next base: position 12,515,026 of record NC_041806.1, read on the forward strand.
GAATGCCATATCCTGAGACTATGTCCACATGACTGGTTTCAACAGCCATGTTACTCCAACTCAATCATGTAACCAATTGGTCTTCCATTTCTGTGCACGCCCCACCCCGAATCAGCTTGTGCATCTCCATTCCATAAATCATCACTGTGATGACAAATGACTCAGACCAACTCGGATACAAGCCTGAAAACCTGCAATTTGCAACTGTTTCTTCTACGTGAAAGTCTCATTTACATCTCATGATGCATGTTATTTTTCCATTAATGGCACACAGTATGGTGTGTTAAGGGGTTAAAACATTATGTGAATAGGTAATGAAACTTTTATGCAGCTATTTGTATGCCATATAGCCTAAAGATTCATGTAGTGGAATGTGACAAATGACTATTCTAGAATCATGTCTACATCCAAATCTCTCCTGTTGATGTAATGCATGGTTTCCCCCCCCCCCTCTGAGATATACATCAATTTGGGGAAAAGCATCTGCTAAATTAGTAACTGTAAGTGGAAGACCTTGCCATATTTAGGGCATCACTTTGAGGAGTGTTAAAATTCAACATGAAACTTTTGTTTACTGCAAAAAAAACCTTTCAAATCACACTTGGTAAGAAAAAAATGGAAAAAAAAATCATATATAATGGATTGGAATTACTGACTTCATAAAGTATGTGTGCGGATAAAACCTGGCTTGAGGAAGTGTCACAGCACAAAGATATTGCACTTCAGTTTCGTTTTCCACAAGGGGGCAGTGTCCTACTTTAAATATACAAAGAAATTGAAATAATTGAAATAAATACACACAGCTACAGCTGTAACTGTGACAAATGTCTTACTGTAGCTTTTATTTGGTAGCTTAAAAAATACAGTTAATTTCTTTAAAAATAAATGTATATACAATTTAATATTTTCATAGAACTAATACTTTCGCAAGGCTTCTTAACAGGACAAACTTTTGGTAAAAAATTTTTAAACTTGCAAGGGGCACAAGTGATTTACAGTGCTTTTCATACATATAAAACAGTTAACAGTATAGATACACATTCAATGTACGGACATGTGAAGAAGTAGAAAATTGCTGGTTCCACAAAAATGAATGGTACTTCTGTTTTAATGCTTCAACCTGAGAAACATCAAATGCACATTGATAGTTACATAGAGGTAAATATGAGGAAATGAAAAATGCTTAAGTGACAGAATTCAGACAAATAACATCTACTTCAACATTCTCATGGAGAAAAAAAGGCAAAACAAATGTGTAATTACTACTACCATTATGTAATCCTGTGTAATTACTTATTTTGATCCGTTTCGCATGTGGGTATATGAGCATATTTGCCCTCAAAGGACACATTTTCCTGCTGATGCGCAAATTTTACAAAAGTTACGAAGAACTGGAAAGTTTAATAATTAAAAAAAAAGTTGGTCCACATATTACATGCTGTTTCACAATCTTGTATGAACAGCCCATGAATACTATTGCAGGGCACCAGTGCAGTTCTTTAAATGGCTGTAGAAAGCTCCAAATGCAAATATTTTGATAACTCAGAATTCCAAAAGTATGTTGTTCTTCACAAAAAATTCCTGTCCATACTAAAACACTGCAAATGAGGTAGTAATACACAAATACAGTTGCAATATGTAAAAATGCTCTAATATTTTTTATATACAAAGAAAATTTAAGTCGTAAAACATCTAAATTATTTTTCAGATTTTAGAAGGTTCTAAGTTCCCATTTGCAGGGACTGATGCAGATATTGCACAAAGTTCCATAATCACCCCTGAGGTTTGACACCAAACACACACACACACACACACACACACACACACACACACACACACACACACACACACACTGTTTGAAGCCGCTTGTCCCAAGCAGGGTCACGGCGAGCCGGAGCCTAACCCGGCAACATAGGGCATAGGGCTGGAGGCGGAAGGGACACACCAAGGACAGGACGCCAGTCCGTCACAAGGCACCCAAGCAGGGACTTGAACCCCAGACCCACCAGAGAGCAGGACCTGGTCAGACCCACTGCACCACCCCCCCGACACCAAACAACAGACCCCAAAAAAGTTCTGAGTCGCAGCAGTCATTACCGTTGCCTTCCGTTTGTTGAAGCAAAACACAAGCACATAATCAAAAAAAAAGCTTATCAAGCTTTTCAGACTTGCTGAACTGCAATTTAATATGCATATTCTGACTAGTCAGTAAGATTTTAGCATATTACTTAATACACAAATTAATACTGATGCAAGTTAATCAAATTACAAAAGTATGTTTTTAACTTAAAATCCTTGAGTTTGGATTAGCTGTGGATAAAAAATAAACATCTACCACTTTGTAGCAGATGAATTTCCTCATAATGTCAAAGGAAATCAATATGCTTTTGTGCATTTCTTAAAAACAGGAAACCCTACTACTATGATAAGAAAAAAGTTTACCAAAATATTCTGCATGCATAGGTGAACAGCTCTGACTGGAGGGAGGATTTGGGGTTACAAAAGAAATGTTAGTGTTTAAAGGGAGAGGTGAGATGCAATTGCTGTGTTACTAATGAAGGCACAAAAAAAAAAAAAAAAAAAAAAAAAAAAAAAAAAAAAATCAAATTTCAACAACATACTTAAAAATTTACATCTTTAATATAATAGCTTAACTTCTAACTGGTGTTAGAAGGGGCTTGGCAGTTTTTCATAAAACAGTGTCAGTTTTCCTTCCTACTTTAGGTATTTAGGGGCATGTAACATTTACATATATCATTTTCCATATCAATACTTGAACATGTGGATCACATCTAAATTTACATATATTAAAAAAGTACACCATGGTTGAACTGAGAATGAGTTTCATTTTAAAACATCAGTTTAAAGACTTGTTGTGAAGGTCTTTTATATTTATGAATGTAATTTTATAGTGGTGTAAAGCCAAATGGATTTAAAAATGCTATTATTTAAACCCAATGGAACACAGCTCAGGAAGTACTCTGAGCTGTGTTTGCTTGTTTGGGACTAATGGGAAAGTAGATGAGACAAACACACAAGACCACTCTCTGACTTTCTGGCCACTGACAAAGGCTCTTGTCTTATTTGTTACAAACAAAAACAAATATTTAGCCAACATTGACAGTTTTGTATTATTTTTTTGAAAAAAGATATGACAACTTCATCTCAAGGCCCAGAAAGGCAGGGAAGTAGGTCATTTTCCAATGTCAGGAAGACACTGCATTGCTATTCACAAGGCAGGCCATTGCCAACATTACTTTTGAAAATTATATAACATCACAAATTGCAGAAAGTTAAAAGGGTCACATTCACGAAAGACCTGAAGTCTGCAAATGATTATTTGCTTCCAGCATGTGACTAAATCTCACTCAGCAGCTGTTACAGGAACGTGTACTGGTTGTCGATGGCTCGTTTGCAGCCCCTGTTGGAGGGGTCCAGATCGTAGTCTGAGTTGCGCTGTGGCAGGAGGGTGGGCTGAAGGTTGGGATGTTGCTGCTGAGGGCGCCAGCCCACTGACTCGCTACGGTGCAGGCCGTCTGCGGTAGGCCGTTCTTGGATCAGTAGGCTCTGCTGGAGAAGCTGCCCTGGAGGGAGTGCTGAGCCAGGGGGACTGCTGATCACAGGGTGTGAGCGTAGCCAGCTGGAGGGCCCACAGTGCATTAGATTGGGCTCTGAGCTCCAGCGATGTAAAGAGAAGGGCATCAACATGGCACTGCCAGGAGAACTCTGACCTGGGGATACATCAGCACAGCTACTGAAATCATTCTTCAATATTATCACTTCCAACATTATCACTATCATTCTTTCAGATGAGAAACATGCAACGTCTTCATTGCATCATACAACAGACATGGGGAAAAATACTATATTTGACCACTGACTTCTATATTCCTGTTAGTAATCTCAGAAAGACAGCTGAATGAGATGAACAATTAAAAGACGCACAAATTGCAAAGGAATAAGTTTTACCAGCATAACCAAATCATGGTGAGCAGTGACAAACGACAAAAAATTACACTAAGATTGCATTAAATGAAGTGATGTGTAAATTATATTTTTTTAAAATAACTGCTCTGTGAAAAAATATATGTAAAAGCATGCAACAAAAGGCAGATACAAGGATGAAGTTGCACGTGTATACATGAGTGTGCAGTGTGACAGCTAGCATTTCCTCTTCTCAGTGAAGTTCTCAGAAGTAGTCCTAACCACCAAGTAGTAGAACTGATCAGATCCTGCATTTTCTAGGTAGCTGAAAGTCCTCTCTTGTACATCTACAGGCTCAATTATTTGATACAAAACACAACAGTTACATTGCAAAGGTATCAGCAAAGGGGAATGGTACAGCATTTCTTTCAGATGCATCATGAATTTATCTTTGATAATAAATGGACCCATGACAAAGTTTTTTGCAATAACTTGATTTGTTCTTAATGCACTGGCATCTTTATAGTTTGAAGTCCATTTATTCATAGAACAACAGGCAAAGAAGTGGAAAATGTATAGTTAAAAATAGTTTTGTATCACACGGCATGCAGAGTACAAAAGGGTCTGTTGTCAAGCTCGAAAAACGGATGTGAAAGAATTCACACACTACAGTTTCTGGGAGCAGAGACTTGAAACCAAGAGCTTGCAGGCTTAAATCCAAGCAGAAGCCCTAACTATGAACTAAATGTCCATCCATCTATTCATCCATCCATCCATCCATCTTGTCCTTCTAGGGTTGCAATGTCAACAGGGAAAGCAGAGAGGCCCAGTTGCCCCTGTCCCCCACAACTTCCTCCAGCTCAGCCTGGGGGATCCCCAGCCATTCCCAGGCCAACTAGGAGATATAATCCCTCCAGCGGTTTTTGGGCCGACCTCGGGGCCTCGTCCCAGTTGGCTGTGCCTGGTATACCTCCAAAGGGAGGCGTCCAGGGGGCATCCTTATCAGATGCCTGAACCACCTCAATTGACTCCTCTGGTCTGGAGGAGTAGCAGCTCTACTCTGAGTTTCTCCCGAATGTCCGAACTCCTCAGCCTGTCATGGAGAGCGAGTCCTAACACCCTGCAAAGAAAACTCATTTCAACTGCTTGTATCCACGATCTTATTCTTGCGGTCATTACCCAGAGTTCACGACCATAGGTGAGGGTAGGGACGTAGACCGATCGGTAAATAGAGAGCTTTTGCCTTATGGCTCAGCTCTCTCTTCACCACTACAGTCCGGTACAGGACCCGCATTACTGCTGCCGCTGCTCTCAGTCTGCAGCCAATCTCACGCTCCCTTCTCCCCTTACTCGTGAATAAAACCCCAAGATACTTAAAATCCTCCACCTAGGGCGAATTCTTTCCCCTTACCTGAAGGGGGCATGCCATCCTTTTCTGTGAGAGAACCATGGACTCAGACTTGGAGGTGCTGATCCTCATACAAACTGCTTCACACTCGACTGCAAACCGTTCCAGTGCGTGTTGGAGCCAAAAAGACGTCATCATCCTCAAAAAGCAGAGACATCACCTTCCGACTCCCACATATAATGCTCTCCTGACCTCGACTGCGCCTTGATATCCTGTCCACGAAAACCACAAACAGGAGTAGGGACAAGGCACAACCTTAGCGGAGTCCAACACCCACAATGAACGGGCTTGACTTAATGTCAAGTATGCGGACACAGCTGTCGCGCCGTGTGTACAGAGACCGAATGGCCCGCGGTAGTGACCCCAGCACCCCATACTCCCTAAGCACCTCCCACAGAATTTCTCGGGGAACACGATAATAGGCCTTCTCCAAGTCCGCAAAACACATATAGACTGGATTAGCAAATTCCCATGCCCCTTCAATTATCTGTGAGCTGGTCCAGTGTTCCATGGCCAGGATGGAATCCGCATCGTTCCTCTTCAATCTGAGGTTCAACTATCGGCTGCAGCCTCCTTTCCAGCACCCTGGCATAGAGTTTCCCAGGGAGGCTGAGGAGTGCAATACCCTGATACTTGGCACACACTCTCCGGTCCCCTTTCTTAAAGATAGGGATCACCACCCCAGTTCGCCATTCCAAAGGCATTCTTACCGAGGTCCATGCAACATTGCAGAGGCGTGTCAGCCACGACAGCTCCAAAACATCCAAGGCCTTAACCAGTTCCAGGTTAATCTCATCCACCCTCAGTGCTTTGCCACTGTGGAGCTTTCCAACTACCTCAGTGACATCCACCAGGGAAATGGACTCTGATACCCTGGAAGCCTCTGGCCTTGACTCCTGTAAGGGAGGCACATCTCTCGGGTTTAAGAGTTCCTCAAAGCGCTCCTTTCACCTCCCAAGAATGTCCTCATTTAAGGTCAGAGTTTCTCCACTTTTGCTGAGCACAGCTTGAGAGAAGCTCCTCCGACCTCTCCTTAGCCACTGGATAGTTCTCCACAACCTCTTTGAGGCCGACCGAGAGTGATTTTCCATGGCCTCTCCAAACTCCTCCTATGCTCTGGATTTTGCTTCTGTAACCGTAGCCACTGCTGCCTTTTTTTTGCCTGCCGGTACCTATCTGCTGAGTCAGAAGTCCCCAGATCCAACCAGGCCCTAAAAGCTTCCTTCTTCAGCTTGACGGCTTCCCTCACCACCGGTGTCCACCAGCAGGTTTTTGGGTTGCCTCCATGACTGGCGCCAACAAGCCTTTGGCCACAGCTGTGCCTGCCTGCTTACACAATGGAAGTTTTGAACAGGGTCTATTCAGACTCCATGTCCCCTACCTCCTTCAGGACATGAGAGAAGCTCTCTTACAGGTATGAGTTAAAACCATTCTGGACAGGGTCCTCTGACAGTCGTACCCAGCACACCCTCACTATACGTTTGGGTCTACCAGGTCTGTCCATCAGTTTTCCCCACCATCTGTTCTAACTCACCACAAGATAGTGATCAGTTGACAGCTCAGCACCTCTCTTCACCCGAGTGTCCAGAACATGTAGCCTCAAGTCAGATGAAACGACTACAAAGTCGATCATTGACATCTGGCCGAAGGAGCTCTGGTACCAAGTAGACTTATGAGCATCCTTGTGTTCATCAAGCACGGCGTTTGTTATGGACAAACCATGACTAGCACAGAAGTCCAATAACATTTCATCATTCAGGTTTAGATCAGGAAGGCCATTCTTCCCAATCACCCCACTCCCGATTTCCAGTCATTGCCAACGTGAACATTGAAGTCCCCCAGCAGGACTATGGAATCTGTAGGTGGGGCCCTGTCCAGAACCCCACCCACCCACCCTCTCCAAGAAGGTCAAATACTCTGAACTGCTGTTTGGTGTTTGTTTGAGAGACAACAGTCAAAGTTTTCCTCCTCTCTGTGACCTTAAGTCGCATTGAGGCGACCCTTTCGTCCACTGAGATAAACTCCAACTGTATAGAAGCCAGCCAGGGGCTTGTGAGTATCCCCACACCCGCCCGGCATCTGTCACCCTGTGCAACTCCTGAGTAGGAGAGAGACCACCCCCTATTGAGGAACTTGGTTCCAGAGCCAACACTGTGAGTGGAGGTGAGCCAAACTATACCTAGTTGGTATCTCTCAATCTCCCGCACCAGTTCCTGCTCCTTCCCCCAGTGAGGTTACATTCCACGTGCTAAGAGCCAGTTTCTGCCGCGAGGAGTTACGACGCCACGTGTCATCCTGTTTTTTTCTGCTGCCTGAAAATTATTGTATTTAACTCCCATGTTGGACCTTGCGGGTGGTGGGCCCACATGGCCCCCCCACATTGCCTTTTCGGGCTGAGCCTGGCCGGGTTACGTGGGCTGCCCAGCCACCAGGCGCTTACCTAGGAACACTACCCCCAGGCTTGGCTCCAGAGGTAGGTAGGTCCCGGTGACCCTAATCCAGGCAGGGTAAATGTTGTCTCGTCTACTTTTTTCACAGGAGTTTTTGGATCATGTTAGTCTGGATCTTCACTTCAGACCTGTTCGCCTTGACTCCCTATCAGAAGCATACTACTCCCAATGATATAGCTCTTGAGATCCCTAGATCACGCAAGCCAACGACAAGGCCTCGATCCAGGAAGGGTTTTCCATAAATGTATAAATACAAAACTCCCTTGTCCAAATTGTATATGAGGCCCCAAAAAAAAAAAAAACTTTTCAGGTCATGCTATTGTGCTCTTAAGTACTGACCTGGTAAGGAAGAGCCAGCCACCACAAAGCTAGAGAGGGTGACGTCACAGGCAGCACCACACTCCAGTGGGATGGGGTACAGGCGAAAGTGGCTGAGCATATCCACAACAGAGGAGAAGCGCAAGTGCTGCACCCGGCACTGGCCCCACTCCGTCAGCGAGAGACGCAGGTGCTACAGGAAGATAGGCATGGATGAAGGGATGACAGAAAAAGGAAGGAGGGGAATGAAAAACAAACTGATTTAGAAGAAAGCTTCATGGGGTCTTAGGCCTGTGAAGACCATAGTCTTATGAATAGTTATTACAAATTTGAATAAACACACGCCTGCTTAACCGTCACTTTTACATTTCACAGACCACTTTTTTACAGCTTCAGCTGTAGCACACAACTAAGTTCATAAATGTTTTTTTTTTTTTCCCCAGTGAATGATAGGAACATTTTTTTGATTTTATATTGTGTCTCTTTAATGGTTTCAACAAACAGGTGGACCCAAAACTAAACTGACAGCTTTATCTCCTGACTTTCAAACCACGCATGCAACATGAAAGAGATTCAAATATCACAAAAATTTTATTCTTGTAAATGTGAAATGTCTGAAGCAGATATTTAGCTCTGTTACAGGTGAGGGCTGACCTTAGCCTTGCCTTGGAAATTAAAGGTGAGCACGTAGTCACCCCGTCGTGTTTCACTCTGGCGCACAAGGAAGACACCGTGGCCATCCAGGCCAGGGGTCTGCACCAGATAAGCAGCCTTGACCCGTGAGATGGGCCCATGGAACCAGGGGTATGAGGACAGAAAATGATCTGTCTTTTGGTAGGTCTGATCAGATGGAACAAACTGTGGAGACCCTAGGATAGAAGGAAACATCCAGATTGGTAGAACATGGAAACTTTGGTTTGGGGAAAGGAAACCTGTTCTATTCCAATATCAGTTCTGAGTGACATGCCGCCCCAACAGACATAGTTCACAAAAGGAGAATAAAGAAAACAGATGTAACATACATCTGCCAACTTAGCTCACGGAAAAAAATTCGAGGGAGGGCAAAATGGAAGGACTTTAATGTTAAAACGAAAATTACCCAACAGTTCCCAACTCAAGCTCCTATCTGTAATGACTGACAGTGCCAATTCCAGGCAAATTAGGACATAGGCATGGTATGAACTTCAAGACTGATGGAATCAGCTTGTGCTTGTTCACATAAAAAGTAATTTTTAATGGTGTACATATATGGGGGGGGGGGGGATCAAAGTCCCAAAATCCATTTCATATTAAATATGCCCAATGTTTGCTATGGCAGTATGTTTCAAACCTGCTTGCCTGTGGTCATACCCACCCTGGCCCACTGATTCTGAGCTTCCCCTCCTGGCAGCAGCTGTTGTGTCACCAGATGGAAGACTGAGGAACCCCAAATCCGTGCTGTCAGACCTAAAACCACATACACAGAAACATGTGTATAATCAGAATCAAGCCCATCAGAAAAAGAAATAAAAACTGATAAAGAGAAGTATCATAGATGGAACAATGAGAGGACAGTGACTCAGAGCTTGCACAGCAATGAGTCCAGCAGAACAGAAGTGACCCAATTGTTTGACTGTGAATAGGAAATGGAAACTCAATGACCCAGTCCCACAAAGGCATTTGGTTTTTTTTTTTTTTAACAAAAGCAGCTTCAATAAAATAATTGCCATTCAGAAGAATCACACAAAATAAATCACCATGGTTCAAAATAATGAATTAAGCAGAGATACTATCATACACAACATTCACTGTCCATGTACTGACTGCTTACAGTAAGTAATTCAGAGGAGATATATAAAATAGCAGCACAAGGCACAAACACTATGAAATCATAAAAATTTATTAGGTTTTTCCTTTTTGTGTCTTTCTTGGGGGATGTTGGTGGTCAAGCCCAAAGTTGGAGAGAGACAGAGAGAGCGGGGGGGCCCACAGGGGCACAAAAAAGCCGCATAAGCCACACAAAATGCCGGGGCCTGGCCAGGAAACGCGTCTTGTAATTCTTGGAACTATAAAATGCTATTGTTGCTATGGCTCAAACAAGTGTTGTGAGTGTACTTGTGAGAACGAGCAGCACAAACAAGGCCAGATCAGATCCTCTGGTAAATTGCTGACTTGTGTTCTCAGCGCTCAATAACAGGAAGGCACTTTTTTCTAAGACACGTTTGTTTTTTTAAAACACATTTGCTCATGGTGTCAGTTCAGCTCCAGACAAGTGTATTGAAAGCACACAGAAAGATGATACAAAGCTTATGATAAGTCAATATAGAGGAAAATCCTCAGCCAAATGGTCATTTCAACTTCACCATAGCACACAAGAGGGGGTCTTTACGACCAGATACAGGAAACAGAACTGTGGGATAAGCAGGACTTGGAATCCAGTTAAAGAGATGCATACTGAGAGAGGACAGAATTTATTTTCTAAATTGCCTCTTTAATAAAGACTCACTTCTAACAGATGGTAAAAAGTGATACACAAATTCTTCCACTGATAACCATAACCAGCAGGCTTCAAGCCAGCTGAATTGCTGATCATATTATATGCATTGCAATATGCTCACAACTTAGGAAAGATAGGTGTGGTTAGTATACATCACACTTATTTCTCTAGATGCTCGAACGAGAACCACCCCTTTAGTCTTCTTTCCATTTCTGCAACAAAAATCTTTGTGCAGATAGGGAAAGAGTCAAGTCAAAGAGCAAGCAAAAGAACTGGAGTCATCTGTGAAAATGCAGAATGCCCCGATTCCTCATTACGGCTATCTCCATACTTCACTTTCGGTCACACACTTGGATAAATACACGGTGCGTTTCATGTCTGTGTTGGAATAAAACACATTCCCAGTTTTACTTCCCTCATTAAAGGTCCATGCATGCATTACAGAAATGGTAGAAATGGAAAGGAAAGAAATCCTTTTATTTAGGTCAGAGTTTGACTGGGCCAATGGTAAGAACTTCATTTAGCAGCTGCTGTACTATTTATGAGAACTCCTCTTATGGTCCATCGCCTTATTTTACACATTAGCTCAGCTTACTGGCAGTGGTAACACCTCTTTCAAGAGAAAGGCTGCAATTTTAAATACATGCTGCAAAAAGCAATCTGGTAAGAACATTGATTTCTAACTTGTATTTGAACTGTGGGCAATATATAAAGTAGACAAGTAATGGTATCTGAGTTATTACAGAACCATATACTTCCAGGAGCCACATTCCACTTAATATAAACAGAAGCATGACACCTGCAGACAGATTACTGCTGCTAATCCATTAAATACAGATAAATTTAAATAAATAAAAAAATTTAACCAAATTAAGCATGCATTTTTCATTGCCACAGTTGTTCATGTGTAACATGAACGCTGTCTCCTCTTCTTAGGTATGCTTATAAATATTTAAAAAATTCAGTGGAAACCACAAACCCACATAAAACTCCTCGAAGTGCTCTTAGTTAGCCTTTGATCTACATTACTGTGATACACATTACAACACAGATGCTTTGCTCATCACTCACACACTGATAAAGTCCACTACATACAAGTGTTGTTTTTGTCAACTAAAATTATAATAAATATCTACTGGTGACATGCTTTTCAACTGTGACAAACTGAATATGTTGCAGCCTTTGACTAATAGGCGAAACATATAAGTCTGGTAAAATATTACAAGGCTAAAAAGTCTTGGAAAATGTGTATCTGTATCTCTATCTCTAATGTATTTCCTTTAAAATCTATTAAGTTATTATTTAAGCAGGAAATTAAACCTGGCTCCTGCTAATTGATCTACATGTAGCCAGGTCCTGTGCACTGGAGTATTTCGTGTGCGGAATCAAACGGGAAATGGAACTTCTGTGAAAAAGGTGAAGCCAAATTCAAAGACATTTCTAATGATATGTAATGGAAATTAAATTAATTTCAAATTAAATAGCTGCTTGGTATGAACTTCTTGAACTGTTGACCAATAGCAGCAATTTACAGTTTACACAATGAATTATGTTTTTACAGCACCATCTGAAATACATTGATCAGGTTGATTGCCCAGAAACAAACCTAAAAAAAGGTGTGGCAACAATCTTAAAGAATTCTGGCAGGCACTCCACACTAGGGTGTTCGATTCAATCCTGATGCTGGAATTCCACTGTGTATGTTAGATTTTGTTCAAACAGAGTTTGTAATTAACCTTGATGGGGCTGTTCTTCCAAAAAAAAAAAAAAAAAAAAATACTAAACTGAATGTATTACCTCTGCAGTACCTACTTAAGCAACACATGCAGTGATTTTAAAAAATAAAAAAATCAAAAAATCAAGATGGATACCTACATATACAGTGCTGCTTGAAAGTATGCTAACCCCAAAAAGAATGGTGTTAATTCTTGAATAAAATTTTAAAATAAACATACAATTTAAACCTTAAATCTTAAACGTAAAATGAATAAATGACTGAATTACACACTTGATTCCATTTACCTGTTTGGCTCAAACAATGCAGCTTGGGGTTCACTTTTGCACTTACGCTACTTCCGCTCTTCTAATACATATTTGTTTTTCTCAAAACCGATATTTGGAGTTGGTAATTCCCTACCTATTATGGCACATGAGAAAGACCGGTTCCAATTAAATAATTTTGTGGTAGAATTAAGGGGGATAAAGGCTTCACATACTTTCAAGCAGCACTGTATACAGTGGCCACAATTTCATTTAATTACTAACTGCAATAAATGGGTACTCGGGTACTGCAGTAAATGGGTATTTCTATGTCTCGCTCTATTATAAGTGCTGTAGTCACACTTATCATCATTACATCTTTAAATTGTATTATTATTATTATGGTATTGTTACAGGTAGTTCCCGAGTTACAAGTGTCCGACTTACATTCAACCCGTACTTACAAACAACCCCCCTTACTGACTGAAAGTTAATTTTTTTGTCACTCAAGTAAAAATCAAATGAAAACCTCATAATTAAGTCTATTATATTTAAAATTTGAGTTACTGTGTATGCAGTGGTTCATAATAATAAAGGGGTGCTACTTTGCAACATGCAACAGTGCCTAGTGTTACTGTATTTGGCTTTAATTTTTTGTTTTCACCCTACTAACTATGGCACCAAAGCGCAAATGTGATGTAAGTGATGCATCCAAGAAAAAGGAAACAATCACGATTGAAAGTGAAGTGAAAGGTGAAAGTTTCTTTAATTCTCTCTCTCTTGCTCTCTCTCTCGCTCGCTCTCTCGCTCTCAGAGCACTTGGCAACAAAAGACACTTCTTCCCAGTTGCAGAATCTCACTCCACACGACTTAAAGACAGACTGAGGACACGGACCTTGTTCGTAATTTGGGGACTGCCTGTATATTAAAGATGTTTTAGTGTATCCGGAAGTGTTTCTTTAATGTTTTGATGCATAGAAAGGTACACAATATACTATATACGAGAAACATTTGACTGACTGACGTTAGACACGAGCCTTAACTAACTGTTCCAACTTATGTAAAAATCAGACTTAAAGACAGGCTTAGGAACAGAACTCGTTCGTAATCCGGGGACTGTTTGTAAAATCAAATATATTGCAGGACACTTTTTCTGGAAACCACCCATACATGGACACATGGTTACACATAAATGAAGAAAGACAGTCCTTTAACTTCTCAAAGTTTTACTACTAAAGAGAACTTAATTTACATTTATTTATTTAGCAGATGCTTTTCTCCAAAGTGACTTCCAATGAACTCTATGTAGTGTTATCAGCCCACATCTTATTCACCAAGGTGATTTACATTGCTAGATACTACACTACTTACAATGGATCACTCATCCATACATCAGTGGAACACACTGTATCACTCACACACTATGGGTGAACCTGAACAGAATGTCATTAGACTGTGGGAGGAAACTAGAGCACCCAGAGGAAACCCATGCAGACACAAGGAGAACATGCAAAGACTGAGCAGGGACTGAACTCATATCCTCTCGCCCCACCCAGGTGCTGTGAGACAGCACCGCTACTCGCTGTGCCACCGTGCCACCCTGTACTTGTACACCGTGTAAATTTGCACTGTTTTATTGTATTATAAAGACAATGTTCAGCAAAATGGTGAATTTGTGGTGTTCATAGATGCAAGTATATAGTGTATTTACTAAAAAGTGGAAAAAGGTTATTTAAATTTTTTTTAAAAAAAGCACAAGCACCCAGGTCCTCACCCATTGTTGATACATTCTTTTATCTCTGTTGTCCAGGAGCTAACCTGCTGGTCACTGTCTGTCTCAAATATGAAACTACCTGGATAGTGATTAACCTGCAGGGGAGAGAAATTAGAAATTAGTCAGCACCCCTTTTTGCTGAAACAATAGCTATTAGTGCAAAGCCTACACAAAATGAGCCAGACAGCACAGTGGATGTTGAACAGAATACAGAGGGTGGTGAAAACAGGAAAGGAAAATAAGTACCGACTAGTCTACAACATGAACTGTCAAAAGTGAGAAATATTTAAGCAGTAGCATGAAATAAAATGGCTTGAACAGATGTTTCTAGTAGGCCAATATGTGTTATTCCTTTACCAAACAAAAACATGCCTGTGAACAGTGTACATAAGAAAGACAAGGGGTATGGGTCAAGCAGAGGAGTGCCAGAAATGAGCTTCACCTTTAAAACAAACGTGTTCATGTTGTCAGGCATCTCCAGGCGTTTACAACGACGAATCTCTGAGATGTCCGAGCACCGTGCCATCAGCTTTGGGCTGGAGCACTGAAAGACACATCAGATACCGTAAGAGAACGAGCTGGAACACTTTACTGTGGCTCCATTACTTAACACACTCCAGTGGAGCAGAAGCAAAGCACAGTCTGTCATCATGTGGGTTGCAAGTCAAAGTTTGAGCAATTTCATTTAATCAAACCTGTAGGCATTTTACACTACTACTTAACAAAACCTATTCTTCTAACAAAGCAAGTACTGTCCCAGACATTAACATGGCTGATTTTGAGAACCCACAAACACAAAGCATTCCCCAGCCAAGGCCCATTCCCTTACCTCCTGTCTCAAAGCTCCAAGTATTTTGGAAAAACAGCCTGGCAACTTAATTCTATCCAATTCTTTTTCTTACATTCTTTTGTTGCTCAATCTACAGAATTCAAAAAACAAAGTGCCTAACTGATACTTGGCCCTAATGACAGCTTTGAGATAAGAAATGGCCACTCTTCAGTATGCTTTCTTCAAACAAAGCAAAAGTGATACACAAAGAGTCTGGTTTCAACAGAGGAAATCAGGCAAAGGCAGACAGTTTGGCCACAATCGGCTGACGACAAAGGGCATTTTTCCAGCTGTTGCAACGGGCATTTTTTGCTTTATTTGGCTTGTTGGTGGCAAATATAGCACAGCTGCTGTAGGTGGCCTGTCCTCAAGAGTGTCCACACACCAGTCAAGGATTTCCATACAAAGTGGCTGCAGGGTTAAGAGGATTTGAGACCAACTCTTCTCCAGGACTTCTCTCACTCAGTGTCAGAGAAACACAACACACACTAACACCTTTGCTCTTAAGCTCAGGAAGTGAGATCAGGGTACTCAAATGCAAATACTTGAAAATATTTCTAAAAGTAGAACACAGGAAACTGATGTGTTGAAAGATCAGGATTTTTTGAAACATCAGATTGTTACCAAAGTTCAGAGAAGAAAATTCCAAAAAGACTGCCTTGATATACTGTAAATATGCATTTTCACTTCCTCTCTCCCATACTTCATAAGTATGATTTCCCCCCCCCCCCCATTTAATTTTCATTTAATCAGAAATTCTTCTTACTGAGTTAATGACTGACTAATATGGGTTTTTAAAAAAAAAAAAAAAAAAAAAAGTGTGATTTTCAGACTTGAAAAGTTTAAAACTTAATGATTGCCAAATCACGTAAATCTAGTTCCACTCTACCTTTTCAGAGGAAAGTATTTTGTATTATTATTATTATTTTAGACAGCAACTATACAATGATTTACCCATTTATACAGCAGATACATGTAGAGTTCTTCAGAGGTCAAGTTGGGAAGTGACTGAAAATGGACCGCAGAATACGTAGGCTCATTTGTGAAGAACTACTTCACTGAATTAATGCCGTCAAGGGAGGACCTTGGCCTTTCAGTTGGTGAAAACCCCACAGGAAGGCATCATAAAACAAACATCAATTAACTGACGAAAAGGATCTTCTGCAAAAAGGACTGCAAAGAATTCAGAATAGAGAACAACTGGAAGAGACAAAATTATGGTGAAAATAGCAAAGAAAAAATAATACTGCAGTATTGCTTCATTTACTCCACCAATACCATATCAAGAGCTGAAGAAACATGGAACAGGCTTCTCAAAAATCTACTTCCCACAGAAATACTAAATCATGAATATGCCAATTTGCTTATTCCCCAGATAAGCCCCTCTCGATTCCTCACAAAATGAGAATAGTGATGGAACATGGACCATTCAATGGTGTAGAATGACATGCTGTAAATCCAAAGGAATGTGCAGTGTGTATTTTTAATAGCAGTGTGGGAACTACCCTTACAACTTGGTACGGGCTGAGAAACAGCACATTCCGGGATGCTGAGCGAACGGAAAATGGGCCATGTACACTATCTGTGGGCTAAAGAAATTTCCTCAGTAATCCCCATCTACATTCTACACATCTAAAGCAAGGATTACTTCCTTCCTTTTCCAAAGTAATAATCTTGTAATTTTATAGAACACAGAATGTAATGAAGAACTTATTGTTGGCATGTGACCCAAGCATGTATATCATCTGTAATTTCACTTTTTTTCTATTTTGTGCCCCTTGTGCCACTTTTTTCTATGTTTATTTTATAAATATAGTTAAGTGCCTAACTTCAGAATGTGAGAATTAGAGATCTGTTTGTCTCTTGATTTGTTTGTCGAAAAGTCAAAATTTACTATGATTCTGTGTTCAAAATACAATAGCTACATACACAACTTATAATCAGTTGCTCATCTATACATCAGTGGAATACTCTATCACACACACACTATGGGTGAACCTGAACAGCACGTCTTTGGACTGTGGGAGGAAATTGGAACAGCCGGAGGAAACCCACATAGACATGGGAAGAACATGAAAAACTCCACACAGACTGAGCGGGGATTGACACCACATCTTTGTACACCATCCAGGCGACACTTGAGCGAGCGAGAGAGCAGCGATACTTGCTGTGGCACCTATTTTGCACATAATTATAACATAATTCATAATTTGTACTTTTGTACATTACTTCCTTTCTGTAGTAAATGTTAAATGTTCCTACCACCACTGTCAATACTTTTCAGACATGTTGTATTTTATGGTTCGTAATTCAAAAACACCGTATTCAATCCATCCTCAGGAACCAATGGATGGCCAGTGCCGCTGCCCCCACCCCCCCCGCTCACACCTTCATTTTCCAATCTGCTTTTACAGGCATTTATAGGATGTTTGGACAAAACCAAACAGAGCAGCAAAAGACAGCACAAAATATTCCAACTATTACCATACTGATAACGTAACTGTATTAAACAGTATCCCAAAAGTAGAGGAAAACAAATATTAATATCTTGGTCAGCCATGGAAGTAAACAAGCCACAGAGTGGACAAACAACAGGAAATGTCTTCTAGGAAATCAGAAAGAGCAAATGCACAGTTGTTCTTCCTTTTCTGTCATACACTGAAGCTGATAAACTAATTGGAAATTCCATCTGTATTTAAATGAATGCTATGGCTTTCTATGATACTTTTTCCCCAGTGTAACACTGTTGTAAGCCACAATAAATTGACTTTTTTGAAGGCAGATATCAGAGAAATTCCATTAGAATTATGGAATTCTATGAAAAGTTGGGCATTTGCAGTCATTCCAGTACTAATTAACACTATTTGTTTCTCTGGGTTATAGAAAGACAAAATTAAGATTATCTACTAATAACAAAAAAGTCAATAGATACTTATTCAAACATTAATACACACTGGAAACACTACTGTAAATATGACATTACTTGCAGGCTCATTAATATCTGCTGCCAAAAAGGACAGTGGATAACACCAATGACAATTTAGTTCATCAGTATAGCTTCCTTACTGAACACAGTCTAACAGCTGACTTTAAAATGTACAGTTATTCATTACAGAGAATACACACAAGAGTGTGTGTTCAGTAATGGACAGACCAGAACAGGCCTGTGGAGCTACAGACCACAAAACCCCTCAGTACACACCTCCTCCTACTGATGGCACTTGCCTGACCCCCACACCCAAACTTTTACTCTGTGCTTTTCAAGAAATCAGTGCCCTTTGCACAGGAAAGATTTTGAAAATAGCCCAAAAAAGAAAAGTGCAGTCAAGCTGTTGCTTTTTGCTGAGATGTACAGTGCTTTGGAGAAAAGTGTCCACTAAATGAATAAATGTAAATATTACAGATAATCTAAAATTTCTTTTCGTCTGTATATTCAAAAAAGCAATATTAACCACACTGTCAAATGTGCATTTCTGAACTGTCTGAACAGGGCCCTTAGTCAGAAGAATAAAAATGTATTTGCCATTTGCCTAACCCACATTACCGAGCATACAATGAAACAAAGACATGACTACTGACCCCCAAACTAAGTAGAGAGAGTTATATAATAAATACATAGCAGATAAACAATGAACTGCTTTAATCTACAACTCAACTAGAACAGCAAAACAGAGGACCTTCTGATACTGACAGCTGTATCAGCATCCTGGATTTTGGTCTACAGCACTCAGACTGTAACATCTGCTTCTCATTCTTAGTTAGAAAGCTCTTTGAAGTTATTGCTCTCTTCATTTTGCTAAATTTAGTTTGAAATAGATATCAAATCTGAACATATGTTTCTTCTGTAACAACAAGCTCGAAGACAAGTTTGTCAAACTCCACCTCATGAACAAATACTACATGGCGAAATCCAAAAATCTCATGCATACAGCCAATTCATAACTCTTAGAATTTTATGTGAATGGTGGTAATATGCAGTGTGAAAAATTAAACAAAAAAGTAAAAGCTCAGTTTGGTACATTTGCATTAAGATAACTAATTGAATGGGTGATTCTTATCAACCTCATGAAATATACATCTGTGAGAAACTTCAATGAAGGACAAGAAGGAAGTGCAACGACATGGACCCACAGCGACTGGCTGTTGTGTGAACTGTCCTCCGAGGCACAAGACAAAGCCCATCTTCCTGAAGTGTCACTGGCAGGGCACAGTCCTCCACATTTCCTCAAGTTCCTGGCATCCTTTTGTCAGTTTCTATAGCACAATACATCCTCTTTTCACAAATGTTTAACTGCCAAGAGGAAAAACACAAGTTCCCATTCCTATTAACAATAAGAATTAATAATGATTTAATCAAAGGCTTATTAATATGCAGCAGGGGACAGCGATGAATTGTTGACAGCAGGAATATCATACATATTATTCTAAATAACTTCAAGTTGTTTTTATTGTAATTCCTCTATATAGCTTGTACACAGCGGAACGAAATGTTTCTTCGCAGACCATGGTGGAACACCGAAAAGAGTACAAGACAGTAAATAAATATACAGGAAAGAACATGGACAAGTAATTATGCAGATCTAAGAAAAAATAATTAAAGAAACACTACTTCCAGTAACATTGACAGTCGAACTTAAGTAATAATAGATAAAGCCCCTGATAAAGACCTTGGGGGGGGGGTCAGTGATATGTACTTCACATATATGCAGGAAGAGAGTTAATTAAATGACTGTTTGCTTGGATGTTCCTTAGGACACCAGGTTTGGAGGGACATCAGAAATGTTCTGACCCAAGAGACCCAGATGACCACACAGTACTTCTCAGGTTGCTGAGAGTACTCATATCTCAACCCAGCATTCTTGAGCTCCTGTAAGGATGCATATCAACACAGCTCCCAGTATACACTGGTGCATGGATGCCCTCAAGGTAAAGCTCCTCTCAAAAGAGGATCTCTCACCTCTCTAGTTCTCCAGAAATAGATTTACATTTATTCATTTAGCAGACGCTTTTCTCCAAAGCGAAGTACACCTCATAGAATAAACACGCACACCACAGGACGGTATGACTGCAACTATTATTCACTTTCCTCATTTCTATTGTCCTCTTTCAGAAGATAAAATTGATTTGTGCGGGGAGGGGGGGGGGAGAGAACAGCTACCATAGTGTCAAGCAGAAAACCAAAACAATGGCATTTCCAAATGCATTCTGTAAATTTTTGTATAGCATTCTTTTCAAGACAGTGACAACACAGTACAATACCTGCTGAACAATAAAACATGTATGGATGACACCAGCAGTAATGAGAAGAAAGCAAAGTGACAAATATAAAAAGTAGTTTGCTAATGTACTGTTCAGATGTAAACCATCCGAAAAAGGGGAAATAAACAGTGAGAAAAATAAACTTCTAGGGGTGGAAGTATCTGAGAATCACCCCCAGCAGCACTGAGTATGTTATAGAGGGCCTGTGTGCACTCACAAATGTATTAGTTATACTTCATTTCTTAACACTTAGGGTGTACTGCATTAAACCACCTTAAATAGTTTTTGATAATTTTAAACAAATTAAGTAAATGGCTGGAGGCTGCCATTCCTTCACAGGTACATTCTCTCAACTAAACATCAGAATGAACCAGGATTTCGTTAATGTGAGTTTAAAGCAAATTAGTTGACAGCTAAACAATTCGCAAAAGTTCAAAGAATTTTCTGAGAAGAAAACGTTGAGGTTATATAACAGGGAATTTACCCCAATCTCAACCATCTCTTGACGGTGAAAGTGCTGCATGAAATTGCAAATACAAATAGATCTGACCTTTAAGACTTGCTCTTGAAAGCAAAACAGTGGTTTTTCGAGAACATTCAGAAGCTTGCATGGCTGATTAAAAACGGAGGAAACAGAGTTGTTTCCTGTGTCTTTTTAACCTTGAGCTGCACAGCTGCTGTTGATCTGTGTCCTATTCCAGGCAGCTGGAGCGCAACAATGGGTGGGCAGTAGAGACAAACTGCCTTTCACAGTTCCTTTTTTACTGGAAACACCATTGTCACAGGACCCTTCAACTTCAGAACATCTTGACTCAAGACAGCAGAAATAAACTAATGGTTAATACTGCAAGAAAGTAGCTAATCTCTCCTCTTTGTTAAACTGCATATAACATGGCTTTCCAGTCTTTCATATTCATTGTTAAAACAAAACATCAAACTGTAATAGAAATACAAACAGCAGCAAATTGATTGTTTCAAAGCTGAAACCATTACTGGATAAGTAATATTAAGCTTAAAATTTGTACTCTACAACTGCACATTCAAACTACAATTCTGGAGTAAAGTCTGTTTTTAGACTGTGAGCTCCCATTGCCCTGAATATTAAAATGTATAAAAGAGGGAAAGTATGGGGGGATTCCTGACAGCTCAAGAGAGAAAAATGCCAGGAGAATTAGGTTACTTTTTGGTGGTTTTTGCAGCTACCACAGACACATCCACTAAGGTAGATCTTAGCTAATCTTTTCCAAAATGGAGAATGAGGGTTGGATGGAATGGCTGGGAGCTGGAGGGGGAAGTTTGCATACACTTGGCGAGGCCTTGTGTCATTAGACAGCATCTCAACAAGCCACGCAGGCATCCTGTTTACGAGTTATAGATGATGAGCCACACCACAGCATGACACAGACCGCCTCGCCAGAGGGAGCACAAACTTGTTCCACCACGTCAGAGGCTGTTTATTATACTCTGCGACATCACCTTTAATTTACCACACAAGTCAAAGGAAAAACCTTGAGTCACCCAACAAACCTGAACCAAGTCAAATAAATCGGTGTACGTTATTGTTTTTAGACTAAATGTCCAGGACTGTAATTAACCATTTTTCTCATTTCGTAACTTTGTATTAGCAGTAGCAAAGGCATTTGTGGCTAGAACAAGACATGCTCTCCTTATATTTTCACAATTTTGATGTGATCATCTCCCTGCACCAAAGCAGAAGTTTGTGAGTAGTGGGGGTGATCATTCCCCCAACCTCCCAAATCTTGTCAGGGCTTTCCATGTTGTTCAGTGGAGCCAGGTACAACAGCGCTGTGGTTACAGGTTCATTCACAGACACACTTTTGACACTGGCTGCATACATAAACACACTGTTGTGCCTGCTGTCTTTAGCAGAGTCTGCCATCTGTAACAACTTTTGCAGCTCATAGCTCCACGTACTTCTATGGTGGGAAGTTTTTTTTTTTTTTTTTAAATTATTATTTCTATTACTATTCAGGAAAAGCTCCCAAACCAGAGGTACAATGGTGTGCTCAATGCAAACATGCAATCTTTTAGGCATAGGTTCAGACTAATTAAGCACCTATGAAGCTTGCAGTCCAGTGTAGAGTCACAGCCACATTTACAAAGTACTGCAGCACAGCCTGTATAATTGAATTGTGCCAATACATCAAAAGGGGGTGCAACTTAAGACCAAGCAGAGAGGAAGAGAAAGCCCTCAGTTAAGGCACTGAACAAAGCTTATTGTGAAACACCAAGATGAAGCTATTTTCTATTTGCGTAAAGAAACTTTCACAAAAGACATCTGAGTATCCAAACCTTATTCCAAACAACATCTCTCTGCTTTGAGGTAACAGGGACTATATCTCTCAAAAAAAATAATACGAAGGTGGTTAGAGAAAAACAATATTTCAAAGGAAAGCAAACAATAAAAACACCAAAAATACAGCTTAGGTAGAAATTAGTAAAACAACATAAATTTAAAATTTGATTAAACATTTGATTTGTTATCAGTTAAATACATTACACCAAAATAACCATCTATAGTAACTGTATTTATAAAATGGCATAAACTGAAGTTTTATATGCTGTTGCAGTATATTACAAGTGCTATATTTAAAAAACATATTATTCATAAATAGATAATCAAAAAAGTATGTTATTAAATGTTATTAAAATATCAGAAAAACAAGCACCACTGTAAAATCATATCAGGATTTCTGTGGAGTAACATCAGGAGCAATCATTTCAATAGCAAAGCTGTGAAACCAAGCACCCAGCTGGAACACCATCGCAATGTTTGAACTCAAGAGTGAAATCAAAAGCTCAGCTTCAACATGAAAGCTGTTTTCACTACATCATATAGAATCATATGTGTAGCACAACGGAAATCTCAAGCACATTACTCTGCAATACACTTTGCTGAAGACCTGTAACCACTGACTTTTGTTCAAGAAACAGGACAACAGTTATTTTGGTCTTGTTTAAATTATTCCTACTGAAAAATCCCTATTTAATACCCCCACCCATTTTTGAAAATACTCTGTATATTTTTTTTTTTTTTGAGTAATTAGTAAAGAAATTTACCGGTACCAAGTTTTAAATCCCATTCTCTTCCATAGTCCGTAACATGAAACAATCCACAAACACATTAATAACTATGTGAACACGTCAAACTTCCGTGAAAAACACTGACATTGATAACTGTTAAACTGTATTAACATATTTATACACTGTAAACAACAAAGATAATCCACTGGTTTATTAACATCTGGGACTATCGTAATCTGACGCCTCCCCAACGTCTGTCACATGTGAGTGGTCAGATTCAAAGTCCGAAATTTCATACCCAGCAAGGCCAGTACTACTCCCGGCAACATTCTCAAGCACATTTTCACTCAGGATGCTAGGGGGTAATACCCGATGTACTTGTGGCATTTGCATGAACTTCTTAGGGAGCAAAATTATGGTCGATTTCACTACCATGACCTCTAATAAACGTCCCCCTTTTGAAAAATGTAACACCCCGGGGGCGTTAAATAGGGATTTTATGGTATTTTAACTTATAATAATAATTTTAAAAAAAATAAAAAAAAAAAAACTCAAGGGAGCTCAGAATGGTCAGGCTAGTGTTTTTGACAGCAATTTCACAATACGAATTAAGCCCAAATTACCACCAGCCTTCAACTCTCAACAAGCAATACCTGATTGAGGAAAACTAACTTGCTGAAATAGGCAAATATATATACTTGTGTACAAATACATAACAGAAAATGTGTCCACATAACTTCATTTAAAAACAGCTCAAGTATTTTTAACAAACACATGAAAGCAAACATCAGCTAGAAGCCCTGAGGGATTGCCTTTTTAAATAATGTTTCTGTGAAATCTAACAGCCATGTATCATTGACATACACCATGTTCAATTATTCATTCTTAAAATTAGCATTTCCCTACTACCCAGTTTCTCATGGTCCAAAGGGGGGGGACACTACCAATAGGCAGGCAATTTCCTCATTCTGTGAAACTTCACTGATGTTGCCACTATAATTTAACAAGCAAAGACTTGATTTCCTAAGATATACACATAATGCGGCATGGGCCATGCATACAATGACACACTCATTCAGAGATGCGCGCGCGCACGCACACACACACACACACACACACACACACACACACACACACACACACACAAAAAAACCTAGAGTGATGTCAAGCAAGGAAATGGCATGCACATAATGACCAAGACCGAAACTGAGCTGAGTCTTTGGGACTGGCGAAAAACAAGTGCGATTTTCCAAGTAAATGCTCCAAATTCACCTTGCATCCATGTGACTGCATCGAATACTGACCACTTTCACAAAGCTAAGCTGAGAGACGGCAAAGCTGTCAGATTTAGATCTACAATGATTTAAGGAATTAGGTTTTTCCCACCAAGCCAGATTCCTAGTTGTCATGTGAATTTCTGTCATCACCCTTCCTTTTAAGACGCACTTTACAGGTCCCAGCTCACCTCACTAAGACCCCTCAGCAGAACACTAAAGAGACTGCTCACATGTTCAGCAGAACTTGAGACATGTAGGTTAGCAGGGAGGGCAGGTATGTGGCCCAACTGCTAGAAGTTAAGAGTACAGTCAAGTCAAGTGGATTTCAGTTCCATGAAGAAAAGAACTACTGTACAAACATCCTAATGCAGAAGATAAGGGGGTCCCATACAATCTTCAAGCACGTGCAATTCTTTCTCCACTGTCAAAAAGCATTTAAAAATAAGTCGTATCACGGACACCTCAGGAATTCATGAATACGTAAAAAACTTAACGTGCAATAGTACAATAATGTACTGTAGCTGGCACCTTTGCATCCAGATCTCTCCATCTGTTGGTGTTTAGAATATTGGAGTGTTTTTATTTAAGAGAGTGTGGGACATTATGGGAAGTGTATGAAATATCCATAAGTGTCTGTCAGCCATATTGGCTGTGTTATTTAATTGATTGTGAAGACATCAAAGCAATTAGCAGGATAGGTTTAACTGATGGTTTATTCGGTATACATACGCATTTTATCAGCAGTGCACAGAAAGTTTTTTCCACAGTAAATGCCACATGCTCAGTGGATCTCTGCAGAGAACTGATCAATTAAGAAAAGTGTGAATTTTGTTGAAGCAGTAGCTGTAGAAATCTTCAGAGTTTTCCAAGCATGGCCCGAAAGCAGGACAGCAAAAGTAACTGGTGTCATGCACTTTTGCACTGTTTTCTAAGATGTACATCACATTGGAGAAAAGTGTCTGCTAAATAAATGTAAATGCAAATATAAGCATTTTATACTGTCCTGAAAATATGATTTGATTGCTCCATAGGCACTGTGCAATGCTCCAGTGATATTTGAAAAGACTGGTTTGTGGTTTTTGGATGTGCTGTGAATGTACTATTATTCTTCAGATTTAAAATAATGGAAAAAAACGCCTTTGGTATCCAAAGATTCAAGATCTGCACTGTATTCAGGAAAGGATTAATTTCAGAAACTGAATTTATATGCCTACACCTGTACACCTATGTACTCATAATGTCTCTAAGCTACCCCAGTCTTGTTCAACCAGTGCAAACTGATTCCACTCTGCTGCCCCCCTCTTGCTTTTCTATGTTGTTCTGTGATGTTACACTGTCTGTCGAATATATTGTTGCACCATGGCCTAGGAGGAGCTGTATTTCATTCTCTCTTGGACATCTGCGTAAGTGTGGAATGACAATAAAGCGAACCTTGAACTTCAAACCTTGAAATGAAAAGTCTAAAAATTCAAAATAAGCACTGCAACAGACTCTTAAGGTATAAAGCAGAAACAGGAGAGAGCCTCAGGTGTACCTGAAGGGTGATTATCCTTACCTTTGGTGGGTCAAAGAGCTCCAATTGGTAGCCATCCCCACCCGCTGCCTCCTGCACCCTTCGCACCAATAGTCTGCAGCGCTGCCACTGCAGCTGGCTGTCAGAGATAGTGTCATCCACCACCAGGTACTTAAGGTGGCCCTCTTTGCAGCTGCCCTGAGTTTTTGATCTCTGCTTCCTGCTGACACGAAATTTGCTGGTCAGGC
This sequence comes from Scleropages formosus, assembly GCF_900964775.1. NCBI lineage: Eukaryota > Metazoa > Chordata > Actinopteri > Osteoglossiformes > Osteoglossidae > Scleropages > Scleropages formosus. Next base: position 12,541,527 of record NC_041806.1, read on the forward strand.
GGTCCAGCCAGCTGTTCCGTACTGACAACGTAGGTGGAGGGGTGACAGTTGGGTTGGCAGTTGGTGTCCCAGATGTTTCCTCAGCAGTTCTGGGGATCATAGTCCTGTCCTTGAGTTCTCTGTGCCCAACTGGCTGCTCTGCTGGCTGTTTCTTGAAGAGGCGGTAAACACCATGACGGATCTGGCTGACAGAGAAGTGAGTGGCATCAGCAGAGCCTGGTAAAGAGTACACAGGGGCAGTGTACCGTTCAGCAGTGGTGTGGTGCTCAGTTTGTATCTCCTCTGGGCTCCTCCTGCGGATATGATGTGTAGTGTCAGCAGGCGAACAAAGCAACAACTGTTCCTGCTCCCAGGCTGGTGAGGAGCCGGTTGCCATGGTGTCCACCTTAGGAGCCAGCACTGTGTGCAGGGTCTGGGGCCCCAGCAAGCCAGCGTCTCGATAGTCCAAAGCCCCTGATAACGAGGTGATCCGACAACAGCCTGTCACAGGTGGTGGCAGAGGTGGAGCTTGAGCCACGACCTCCCTGGCCAGCTCACTGCAGAAGTACTGCTGGAACAAGTCATTAAACTGCTTAGAAAAGCTATCTGGTGGCAGAACATCTTGCTGAGGCCGCTCACTGGCAAAACGCCGGTAGTGCTTAGCTAGTTGTCGGGCTGTGGTAATGGCATGCAACTCGCAGAACTCCTTCCAGCCGTGAGGCGGACCAGTAGTCCCTTGGTGTATAGTGTTCCCATTCATTGCAGTAACCAGCAAAACTGAAAATCACTGTAAGGTGAGAAAGATGAGGGGGTAAAAAGAAGACACAAGAGGTAAGTGACCTGAGAAACAAATCATGGCCCAAACTGTTCAGCAGAAACTTTCCAGCTTGTCGTGTTACATTTTTTCAAACTTTATGAAAACCTTCAAAAGCTATTATTCCTGTATTTAAAACATTTTTAAACCAGTGCCATTTCAGATACTTGATAATTAAATGGAACGCTTTCAAAAAACTGCACTCATATTACTTCTGAGACACTGTCAGTGTTCTGGTAATGTTTCAGTAACACTGTAGTGTTCCATTGACAGACCACAACTTCACCTACAGCACTGTATGGAGTGATGCAAAAATCTGCTTCATGGGCTGCTGTTTATTTCATACAGTGGATTTCAAAGAGTCATTTAATGACTGTTCCCCTCAAGACTAAAACAGCTTAAAGTGTATAGTGCAGTCATCCTGCAGTGCCTTACCTCTATCGTCACATACAAACCAAACGCAGCAGGAAGAATAAGAAATTGAAATGAAATGGAAGACTCACATATTAACTGGTGTCAAGTATTCTTAAGGAAGGTATAAAACATTATAGCCCATAATTTATGCACGCCAGTAAAAAGTCCGTTGTATGCTGTTATGTAATGACTTACATTTACACTTTTTTCCAAAGTAACGCACATCTCCAAGAAGCATACAAAAAGTGTATTGCATCAGTTTAATTTAAAATTAACTTTAAGAACCAGAACCATTCACTCCAAGTGACATGAGTAACGTTGTTAACCATCAGTCTCATTTAACAAAGAACATCTACTGACAACAGTGAGAGCATAGATGGAAAAACTAAACTACAAATTTAACTACATAAAACCTGTTCTTCAACACAGATCACCATATTAATTACACAGGCAAACAAAAAGATCATGATGGCATGATTGGATCACTCCTTTGAACACGGAACACAAACCAAAAATATCAATGCATAATTACACACACACACACACACACACACACACACACACACACACACACACACACACACACACTCTGAAACTGCTTGTCCCAAGTGGGGTTGTGGCGAAGCGGAGCCCAACCCGGCAACACAGGGAGTAAGGCTGGGGGGGGGGGGGGGGGTCGGGGGGAGACGACACACCCAGGACGGGGACGCCAGGCCCCTGCAAGGCACCCCAAGCAGGACTCGAACTCTAGAACTGCCAGAGAACAGGACATGGCCAAACCCGCTGCGCCATCATGCCCCCTAATGCATAATTAAAACACAGAAATAACTAAACACAGTTATTAGTGGGAAATGTCATAACACAAACACCCAGCTAACCACAGAGATATGCCTGAGAGCATCACCGCTGCCCTGCTGTGGTTCCCAATCGAGAACAGAAGTGAAACCGTGGCAGAGACACGACTTTGGAGAAACTGCCCCGCTTCCCTTCTGTGAGCTACAGCAGAGCAACAACAGCAACAAAACTCACTAAACTGTTTACTGGGTGATTTTAACGATCATTGAATTGGGAATAATGGCTATGCAGCTTTTAGACAATTCTGCAAGGATTTACAGTGTTCCACCACATCAAAGTTAGAGTACAATGCTGCAGACAGGCTGAATAAGAAGCTTATGAATGGAGCTTTTGGTATGACTGAATGAGAATTGAATTGAGGAAGTCTCAGTGGTTACTGTCAATGGATGCTGCCAAGGATTTCCTTTTTAAAGACCAGCCTGAAGCTACAAAAGATTGGTTTAGGCTGCATCTGTGATCTAACAACACAGCTAACATCAGTGCTAATAAGTCTGACAACAACCTGTACTTTTCAATGTTCTTGTCCCATAAATACTAAACGATCAATGTATTTATGTACCCCGACATCTTTGTCAGACTGCAGAATAAACTGGTAAATAAAATCCTAAACACAAATAAAGAATTAACTTTAAAACTGAAGGGGTGTTTTTGGAACTCCTTGCTGCATGGTGTGTAAAGTCTGCAAGACCTGCTTATCTGAGGTTCAAAGAAAGAAGCTGCATTCTACACAAACATTCCTCTCTTCTACTGTGTAGTCTATGCAGGGCTTGTACCTGGGCACAGGATGTGAGAGAGTGGTCACGTGCACAAGGCAGATGCGCCCCTGGCCCCAAGCCATGCACATGTTCCTCACACGCTCCTAGCCCCTCTCTGGCCCCCAGCTGGGACCTTCTATCAGCATTGCCAGCCCAGGCATGACTCAGCAGCCTGTGGCATGTCAAGAGTCACTTCCTAACCTCTTGCAGTGGCCCTTCTCTTCATGTCACTGCTCCTTCAAACTTGCTGGCATGCTGGCACCACCCTGCCCTCACCCAGCTTCTTAGAGGCTGTTGTCTCCCCCAGGGCCTACAGCCATGAACTTTTGCTAGTATTTCTAAACACATGACACTGTGCAGAATTATCAACTCTGCTGGAACCCTGGCAGGGGTGGTATTCTTTATATCTCTGTTACAGTATATGCAGAGACACATACACTGAGCTGCATGACACAGACTATCCTCCTCCAAGAGACTGGAAGCAAAGATGAGCACATTGTTCCTTACTTGTGTAGCCCAACTCAACTCCATACTCTCCCCAGAGACACAATGCTCTGCTCCACCTTTGGCTGGATGGCAACACCAAAGTTGAGAGTTCCACCCTGACTGGTTCACTTTACTATAATATCATTGACTTTCAGTGCACCAAATCACAGTCAGCATCAACACAAGCCTTCAATGACTTGGCTCCTCTTTCATGACTTGGGGTGAACACCAAAAGTATGGTTTTCTCATTCAAGTCACAAACTCGCTCTGTAGTTCCTGAGATGACATCAATGGAACTGCTTATGTAGTGTTACAGTTTTCAAGAGATATGTTCACCAGGGACAAGCAGTCATAGTCAGGGTAAAAAATCTAATGGTCATCAAACCTTGCGACTGGATCCAATAAGATTCCCTTTAGGCATTATGTTCACCACAGGAGGCTTTATGTCAAGACAACTCTCCTTTGTGATGATGGCCAAGTGTGACATGTAGTTTGTATGTCAGAGAGAACAGAAGCCTCCACTATAGAAAAAAAAACATTAAAAAAAAAACAGCACTCATGGAAAACGGAAGGAACCCAGGTGCCCTAACTAGTGTAATAGACAGTGTTTCAAAAAGTGGGAAACCGGAAACCCAGCCCTGAGCACGCAGAGATGAAACCTGCAGTAACATGTCATTCTCCACAGTACTTTCTCAGACATTCCACTGAAGACAATACAGAAAGGGTAGATTTTCCAACATTCCTGCATGCTAAGCAGAATCAACATGCTGTTTCATAAAAATAAATTGAAACTGAAAATTAAACACAATTGCTTTGCTGAAATCAGGAACCAGTAACGCCCAGAGAACCTAAGCCCAATGACCACAAAGTAAACCAGCTTTCTCTGTTAATTCAGTACTACTTGTGCTTCTTAATGCACCAAGCATGTTTTCTACTCCAACATTACATTTACATGCATTCATTTACCTGACACTTTTCTCCAAAGCAACTTACAATGTTAAGGCACTTGAAATTATTTAGCCATTTATACAGCTGAGTAATTTTTACGGGAGCAATTTAGGGTAAGTAGCTTGCTCAAGGGTACTACAACTGGAGATCATACCTGGGACCTTTGGATCTAAAAGGCAGTAATGCTAACCACTATGCTACCACCATTAAATACATTAAATAAACATTAAATACTACATTAAATTACAAAAGCTTAAAAAACACGCAATTTGGATAGTTTCTTCAAAGTGCTTAAAAACATAGACAATGTGTGTAAAAAAAGAAAGTCTCAAGGGACAACATTCTGCGGAAAGCTTTTTAGATCTTTAAGCCCAGACTGGATGATCAGAAGTGTGTGGATCAAACTGTATATGAGATATGAAACACAGGGAGGGAGAGAAAGAGCAAGGAAGTAAACAAAAACAGACAGAGGACAAGACTGCTTCCCTGAAGCACAACCAATTCCAGCCCAATCTGTAGCAGATCTTAGAAAGGGAATGCGATGTGTCAGGTTGGAGGTCGTTTCTGGCTCATATTGTGTATATTAAGCCCTTGAGTTTAATTGTGGGGGTAACAAGGGTGAGCTGCAATAAAGCAGTGGTCCTGTGAAATTATCATATCTATCATAGGGCATCAAAGGTAAACACCTCCTTAAAGGTGCCCCAGCTCAGAGACAAACAGTACAAGTAGAATACAGTAGGGCATTTTTTTTGATATTACAACATATTAAGGAGATTTATGGAAGACAGTCTATCCAGTGGTCTTATTTTCACAGCACATGAGAACACCAGGTCTGCGAGTAAATTGTTTTGGGGGACAGGTAAACTTCCCATAGCATCAGGTCAACAGCTCCAAATACTAAAGACATGGCAGTGAAGAGCTTTTTCTCTATCTCACTGACTAATCATGCAAGAACTTGAAGGCAATCCTTATAATCACCACAGAAAATAGAACTATGTTTGAGGAAAAAAAAACACATGATAAACCAACAAGAAACAAATGGTAGACACACTACACACACATTTTCTGAACCACTTGTCCCATACAGGGTCATGGGGAACCGGAGCCTACCCTGCAACACAGGGCGTAAGGCCGGAGGGGGGAGGGGACACACCCAGGACGGGACGCCAGTCTGTCGCAAGGCACCCCAAGAGGGACTTGAACCCCAGACCCACTGGAGAGCAGGACCTAGTCCAACCCACTGCACCACCGCACCCCCACTGGTAGACACACTACTTCAAGATATACTGATCACTACAGCCTCACCTTCCTTGTTGATCTCTGTGCAAACTTTGGCACAACCCTCAGAGCACATTACCTTTCATGCTTCAAGGGTACAACCCACCGTGAATGCAAACACAGGGAGAACAGTGAGGAGAGGCAGGTTGACAAAGAGACTTCTACACAGTTTTATAGATGAGAGAGACACTTAAAGCAGTGGAAAAAAAATGACAAGAAAGCCACCCAAGCTTGGCAAGGTGTAATTTTCATCTGGCTTGTCCCTACTTGCCGCTCAAAGCATTCTCGCTCTGGCATAAAAACAGCAAAGAAACACCACACATTCTGGGCCCCAATGAATGAATAGCAGTGAGCTACGCGGCTTAACTGTTTAGTTAACATTGGTACAACAAGCATCCAAGCTACATGAAATATTTACCTTCATATCTTATAAATGAGCTTCATCTGGACTGTGTAAATACTAGTATTACTCTGATAATGGGAACAAAAAATATTTGCAGCGGGGGTACTCCCTACATGTAAGGGCATATTTGTTAAGGTAAAATATCTGCTGTGTTTTGTAATGGCTGCAAGATTACATATGGTATGTTAACCTCAGGGCACCTGGTTTAGAAAATCCTGTAAGAAAGATGCATGGGAAAGTGTATTTACACTACTAGCACTAAAATGTTAGCAACAGTGTAAACATGTTCTTTTGTGAGATACCACTTTGGACCTTAAGCATTTCACTAGATATCCACCTAATAATGCTGATGAGTGTGGAAAAAAACACAATTCATATAGTCATAGATAACTATCTCATGGTATCCAGGTTACAATTCACAAACTGCATCATAATGTAACTGTAATGAAGCTAACCACTATAATCTCATTAGCCTTAAAAGTAATTACTTGTCACATCAAAAATACTTGTTTTATATACTCCCATACTCCAAACTCAAACTCACCTTTCACTATTCTGGCAAGAGAAGCTTTAAAAACTTCCAATGTTGTAGTTTTTCTGAATGATATACTTGAAAGTTCAAGTTCTATGCTCAAGGTGGTACCAGGTCAGCACTGGATAGAATCTGAGTGTGCAAGTCTTTGGGACCCACCATATGCAGCTGCCTCACCGTAAACTGCTAACATGCACATGAAGTATATAACACTGACATTTGGAATTACAATAGCGAACCGTGATCTGAAATAATACCACACTAAGCAACCTGCGTAGAATAAATCAGTGGTAAACTGCATAGGATTATGGAATATTGCACATGACAGAGGCTTCTCAGAAAGCACCTCATTCCTTAAATGGCTTCAGCACTACTAGGTCATTGGTGTGATAAACACACATCCTCATTTAAAATAACAACCCTTCACAACTTTCACAATGTGCAGTCTTGTGAGGTATTCTGCTACAGAACTGCTTTGTGAAGTCCGTATAGCTTCAGACTCATTTACTAAATGAGCTACTTCCATCAGGTCCATTTATTCTCTGGTCAAAAAGAAGGGGGGGGAAAAAAAAAAAAAAAAAAAAAAAGCACAAACTTGTGACATTTTCACTTTCTTGTTGAACTAGAAAACACAAAGTACCTCATCACAAAACGCAGCCAAGGAGACAAAAAATCCATGGCATTATATTTTTTGGGAAAAAAAAAGTGATGATATCAAAAATTGATAATCATCAAATAATATGTGACATTCCTTTTTATTGCATGCACGTGGAAAGATTGAACTCCAGGTTCATCCAATTAGAGCATGAGTAACCAGTATACAAAAGTTGTACTACTGACTACTGACAATTTTCTCTGTCAAATTTTAATGGTCTGTGTTTCTCCTTGAATGTACCACATACACAAAATGACTGCATGTGAGGACAGAGACATGCTGTACTTAAAGTAACCATTACCTTTCATAGCTTATCTGAAATGTGCTGGCATGAGATTAATTTTACTCAACATCCCACTGTTCACAGTTTCTTAAGAAATTGCCTCCACCTGGCAAGGGACAGCACAGAACCACACCACACTTAAACACATACCTGCCCATAATATATAAAGGAGTAAATACTAAAATTACAAAAAAAAAAAAAAAAAACACATATTTTTAAGATGCGCAAAGAGTTCACTAGATAGTGCTCATAATCAACTTTAGAGAAATATTTTATCTCACTGTCACATCACCAGGTTAGCAAAGGATTGCAGTCATCCTTGTAATATATACAAAGATACTGACTGATGGAATAAGCTTCCATAATTCACTTGATTATCTTCAGTGGCAGATGAGTCTCACACTTCAGAATAAGCCATCAGGTAATATGATAAGTTGTTACTAACCATATTTTCAGAACTTATAGACATAATAAATGACTAACTACTCAAAACTGCTTAACCTAGGATTCATTCAGACTTTTTGATGATAGATGTGGTTAGCATTGTATCTGATACAAAACTTAAAAGTTACTGAGCCATAAAATACTGTGAAATCGCAACTTGAACAGGGATCAGAGGATAGGACAGCTGGTTGCAAGTTTGATTCCCTTTTCCAGCTGTAGTATCTTTCAGCAAGGTACTTACTTTAAATTGCTCCAGTAAAAATTATCCAGCTATATACAGCCTCTCCCTTACTTACAACCTATGCGACTTACAACCATCTGTAAATATGACCGAATACTGTATAGATTAAAAAAAAGTAAATATAAAAATACGCCTGGTTGTACATCCACCAGTGCTAATGGCTGCATGCATACGACATGCTTGGTCATACGTCCACTAGCATTGACGGCTGCGTGTGTACGACAGCGACTGTCAGATGATATCCCAGCATTGTGTACATCACAACATCTCTCTCAGCTCCTGTTCTCAGTTGCCATTCGGTAAACACACATTATTATCAACAAATTTTCATGCTGGAGCAAACCATTATATGGTTTTATGCATTTAATATTTCTATGAAATGTATGCTTTACCACAATAAACTAAATGCAATATCAGCTTTACGCTTTATACTTAAATAGAAACTAAAGAATGGCGTTTTAAAAATGATAAAATAGAAACTAAACAATAATAAATATACTACTGTATTGTGTTTGGCAAAATCATAAAAAGACTAAGAAGGTAAAATAAACCAAAGAATTATTAAATTTTTTTGTTTAATGAATCAGAGTGATTTAAAAAAGTCAATTCATAAAACTGGTTAAACAAAAAAATGAGATAACCATGATAGAACCTGCATAGCATAAAAAATAATGATTAAATATTAACTAGAAAATCTTAAATAAAAGGTAAAATTTCAATTAATAAAGCTGGTTAATAAAAAAAAAAACAAGATTATCATGAAAGAAATTGAGTAGGATAAAAGAATGTTGTACAGGTGTATGACTTTTACATGCTGTGCTAACATATGCCTCACTTACGTTCAATTCATTTTTAAAGAGCGCTCTTCTCACACAGTGTATATTGTACATATGTTATTGTATACATTATTTTTGAGCGGGACATGCCGAAATCGCGAGTAATAACACTCACTCTGTTTCTACCTTCGTGTTGTACTAATCACGTAAGAAGTCACATTAAAATAATGATTAAAAGTACAAAACAGTAAATACATAAGCCAGTAACACAGACGTTTAAATTGCTATTGAGTAAATACATTACACATTATATGCCTGAGAGAGCAATCGCTTTGTTTACATAGGATACACACATTGCGGGAAGATGCACTACAACTGCTTACGTCCATTGGCTGATCGAGATTTTTCAACTCTATTACAACCTTATGCAACCTCAGACACATATGCGGTTGGACATTGTGTGGAAGGACTTTAAGCGACACATACCTGTACACAGAAGATGCAGCTACACTTGCAAACAAGGGAAAATTACTGTTTGGAAAAGTAATTAAAATTTGAGTTATCTGAAAAATAAATGAAGAATGAACACGTACAAAACCCTTCATGGACTATATGATCCCTCTCTTTAGATGTAGTTAAACTAGTCATAACAGATTATGTCCCACATTAAAGTAGCCATGTTCATGTATGTAAATTATAATTAAGTATCAGAACTTTAATGTCTTCCACTCTTGAAGTGCCCATTCAAACTGCCTTCACCAGGTAGCACTGGTGCCACACAACTCCTGGGCTGTGCATTCAAACTTTTGTGTGAATCTGGCTCAGTCTGTGTGGAGACTGCATGTTTTCCCCATGTTCATATGAATTCCTTCTGGATGCTTTGTTTCCTCCCACAGTTGAAAGACATTTCACGCAAACTAACAACTCTAAAACTGCCCTGACTGAATGTGGGTTACATTGCTCCAGTATACAAATGGGTGAATGACTGTAGGGAGTTTAGTGTGGTGTAGAGTCACAAGGCACAAGTCATCACAGAAAGGTTGTTAATATAAGTGATTTTAGATTATCAAAGACAGTCTTAGAGACATACCTTGAGTGCTGTAAGTCAGTTTAATTTCCATCATCATGTTAATATTTAATTTTTACAGTACCATATTTATTTCAAATTGTTCAATAATTAAGACCTACCTGAAGTGCACCGTAAATATTCCCAAAAGTCTTAAGTTAATTATTAATCAACATCTTAAATAAATTCCACTTTTAGATAGATAAATTTACAAAGTAAGTTGATCTTGCTAAGTCCTGACCGTTACCGTTGTGTCAGTGGCTGAGCCGTCAGCGAGCCTGTGTCATACACTTAAAATTAAATAATTATTTAAAGCTCCTACGTTAGCTTGAAGCGATTTTCATCACGATGTTTCACTTGTCATTTATGAAGAGTAGCTGGATTCCTGTTTTCCGATTCTTTCACTGAAAGTTTCAGCTCAAATTTTCAACTACGAACATGAATGCGTTAGCAATTAGCTACTCAAGAAAGCTATATTAATTATTATAATCGCACATTATTTATCATTTGTAACGGAACTGTATCTTAGCCAGTTTTGTTCACTAAATTGTCGCATTTTCGCCCCGAGGCCGAGGGAAGTTTATAAGTTTATCTTTTTTTCCTCTCAGTTTTAGGTCCGCTAAAACGTGAGAAGTTTGACTCACGCAACGCATTTTTCCGTTGATTCACATGATTACTGACTCCACGGCGCAGGCGACTTTCACAACGTCAAATTCAGATTTAAAAGGAGTGCGCTCGCACACGACGATACACACCACTTGTTAAACCGTTTAAATTAAATTAAGGGAAAAAACACAAAAGTTACCTGCGAGACCAAGTGCACCATGTTGTCTCACTCATGATTGACGCGCGTGACCAGTATTCGCAGAAGTTTGAGGAAGGAAGCGGTGGTGCAGAGGAACTCGTGAGCGTTAGCGCTTCCGCCGCCGGGAACGCGAAGCGTGACGGGGTCGCGCTTAATTTTCATTTCAATTTATAGGCATCTTTTGTGTTTCTTGCCAGTGTGTGAGTATCGCCGCATAGCTAATTGTGACTTTTGCGCCTTGTCCTACTTTTATAAACTGTTTTAAGTTGCTCCAGAGTTTCAGTTGTTAACATAATACACAATAGTAACTGCGCCTCCCGTCCTGGGGATAACGGAAAAGATTACGACCAGATAGCCTATTTCGTCAGCTGCAATAGGGAATTCTTACACAGGCCAACTTCTTCACCAAAAATGGCATCAGTCGTAACAGTGACGTACGTATCAAAGTTAATATGGCCCAACACTGGCCCCTATCTGCAGTTTTATGAATAACTTAGGAAACTTGTAGGTACAGTTAGTTCCGTATCTTAGATTTCCCTGCTTGAATAACACTTCAGAATACACCATGCCAACTGCTAGCTTCTTTAAAAATTGTACTTTTTAGAGTAGTGAGAGCTTTCAGTGTATGTAATGATTTCAGTTACTTATCCATAAGCTACCAATGTTAAACACCATTTCAAATATAAGGTACATTATTATGATATGTGGGGGCGTGGTGGCGCAGTGGGTTGGACTGGGTCCTGCTCTCCGGTGGGTCTGGGGTTCGAGTCCCGCTTGGGGTTCCTTGCGACGGACTGGCATCCCGTCCTGGGTGTGTCCCCTCCCCCTCCGGCCTTACGCCCTGAGTTGCCGGGTAGGCTCTGGTTCCCCGCGACCCCGTTTGGGATGAGCTGTTCTGAAAATGTGTGTGTGTGTGTGTGTGTATTATGATATGTTTCACTAGAAATCTCATTATCATAATGCATCTGGCTTAGAATAATGTAGGGATGGGAGAAAGGAAGATGCAAACTTGGCATCCATCCTGCAGTGTTTGCTGATGTCTTCCTCGGACACAAGGAAGACCGGGACACTCTGGGCATCTGAACTGGATGCAGATGCTTCTTAGTACACGTGTGGCTTGACCCTGTGGGGATGGACAGGTACAGCCATCCACCGGTGTAGTTTACATTTACATTACATTTACATTTATTCACTTAGCAGATGCTTTTATCTAAAGCGACTTACAATGGATACTATGTAGTCATAGTAGCCCACACACCTTATTCACCAAGGTGACTTACACTGCTAAATACACTACTCATGGGTCACTCATCCATACAGATATAGTCTTATAGACATAGTCACTCATCTGTACAATATAGGTTATAGACAAGGCAAATGGCTACCTATTTTATCAGAGTGAGCCTCCATCCCACCCTTTGTGTCTTGGCCAGGGACACACCAGTAGAACTTGTAAGAACATGAAGTGTCAGTATTGCTTGGAGATACAACTCAGTATGTGACACTAACAGGCATGCTGGTAGCAAAGAATCAATAATATGCCAGCAAAAATACTATCAATGAAGTACTGAACCTTGTTGCTGATGCCTGTTCACATACATTTCACTTTGTACCGTTACAGTGTTTGTTTTGGTCCAGTATGTCACTTAACATTCTCTGTTTGAACCAGGTTGGGTGCCGGGAAAGGCCTACCGGTAGTGGTTTGTTATTGACCATTAACATTTCTTTTATTGAAGTATGACAAGTACATGTAGTTGGTTGTTAAAAGTAAACACATTTATTGCAGTTTTCAAAAATCATTTCTGTAATCTTTTTGGTTACTATTCAGCTATTTGGCATTTTGTTGTGCTGGGTAGCTTGTATTGCAAACCAAGAGGAGTGAACCACTCTGGGTATTTCTAGGTGGGAGTCCTTGGGCACAATCAACTTGATAGGGGTGTTTTACTGTGTAATGGGATAAATGTTTTTATATATTGTAAGATAGGGATATTTATAACAGATAAATGTTTTGTATGGTTTGTATGTTTTTGTATTTATGTAGGGTGTTATTTTTGGGGAAGATGTATTTTGTCTGAACCGCTTGTCCCATACGGGGTCGCAGGGAGCCAGAGTTGTTGAGGCTGTCATACTGTAGCCAGAAGGGTGGAGTTACTGCTGTAAAGCTTGTATTTGGTTGTAGTTAGGAGACACATGCAGACACATAGTGAACAGGAGAGCTGTGTATTGCTATTGGTACAAGGAGTTTAAGCCTGTGGTTCATAGGCCTTATTTTCATTTTTAACCCAATGTTTATTTTTGTACTTGGCTGGGGTTAAAGTGTTTTTGAAGATCATCTTTTTAAGTAAAGAAAAATAAACATTTTTGGTCCAACTACTATGGTTCTCCACTGCTGCCTCCATCTGTCATCCATACCCTCACAGATGGGCTACCTGGTGAAGCATAGGCCTCTGCTGCTGTGCCTGGTATGAGGGAGAGGACCATCTTTCCTGCCGCTGCCCGCACCACAAGCCGTTCTATGTAGGAGCGGTGCCAATGGGGTGGTGGGGGAGCCCAGCCTTCGTTTGCAGCATTGTGGAGCAGGGGAGACCAGTGGCAGGAGCTGAGGTAAGAGAATGGTTGTCTGAGGCCAGTTTCGCAAGATCATCTTCGATGGGTCCCTGGCCGAGGAGGAGACAGGCACACCTGGTCACATGGACAGTGTACAACATTTTTCAGATGTGACCAGGAAGAAGAGGCGCAGGAGGGAGGCTGGGTTGGTTTCTGGTACTGCACTGGGGGTGCCAATTTTCCCTGTAACCCCACATAAAGGGCCAAGAAGATCCTCCCTCCTTCATGTACATTTTAGTCTGCTTGTTATTGATTTGTCTCGGGTGGGGTCTCCCCCTGAGTTCATTTTGTCAGGGCCTGGGGAGAAATCCCACCTGACAGTTGTGGAGGAGGGAGAATTTTGTTTGGAAAAACTGTCTGAATGTTGATTTTTAATGTTTTAAACCTTGTATTCCATTTCAGAATTAATGTATTTTAAAACTGGAAATGATAAGCTTTTACACTCTGAAATTACTTTAAGACAGGGGTGTCCAAAGTTTTTTTGGTGAGGGCCAAATACAGAAAAATAAGCAAAGGCCCGGGCCACACACAAGAGGTGACATATTGACACATGATTACTGTGTGTATTTCTAACTCACTTCTTTAAAGAAATATTCATTTTCCCACCGTGTTTGAAATCTTCTACACTCACTTGCTATCTTGCGTTTCTTCGGTGCTGCCATTTCTGGTGACTCGTGGTAAATATTTTTCTTTGCTTAATTTTGTTTAGTGGAGAAGCACCTTTTCTGTGACTGGCTCCATCTAGTGTTGAAACTGAGAAGTGCAACAGAGTTGAGCTCAAGCGCCATGTGCGGGCCATATTCAATTATATTTTCAGAATTTGCTGCGGGCCAATAAAAACTGACCCGCGGGCCGCAGTTGGCCCGCGGGCCGTAGTTTGGACACCCCTGCTTTAAGATAAAAGCTTGGGTCCTTTCCCTGGGGGTCAAACATGGTATTTTACTATTTTTCTTAAAACTTCTAAAGGTTAAGAGTCCCGGGTCTTTTTTATTAAAATTTGTACTTGTTTTTAAACTCTGTATTTGGAGTTCATGTTTAGATGAGTGAATAAGCTTTGTTATGTTTATGATGATAAAGTTTTAATGATGTATTGTTTGGCTGTGTTTTAGTGTCTTTGATTTTGAATCTTAGAGTATTTGAGTACTTATGGTATTAAAATTTGTAAAAAATATGAATGACATTACAGTGTATCTATTCATTATCAATCTGATCAGAACAAAACAGAAAATAAATGCATATCTGGAGTTTGAATTGATATGACTAAAGATACAAAGCAAATAAAACTAACAAAAAATGTAATCTTAAATACACACACACACACACACACACACATTTCCAGAACCGCTTGTCCCATACAGGGTCGCGGGGAACCGGAGCCTACCCGGCAACACAGGGCGTAAGGCCGGAGGGGGAGGGGACACACCCAGGACAGGACGCCAGTCTGTCGCAAGGCACCCCAAGCAGGACTCGAACCTCAGAGCCACCGGAAAGCAGGACCGTGGTCCAACCCACTGCGCCACCGCAGCCCCCTTAATCTTAAATACTTATTTTAAAAAAAAAAAAAAACCCAAGTGGATTGCACTCCCCTCTCTCCCAGCCCACTACCCCTTCTTACTCACATCTGTGAGAACTGTGGAGCAATGTTTAATACCAAACCTGCCCCCTCCATTGGCACTTTCACTTAGGCACACCATTTCAAATTCTGTTGTGTTCAGTTGTACCATACTAAGAACAATCAATTAGGGAATGCACATCATTACTTAGAGAGCTGACATAGATTAATGTAAATAGAGTGTCTATTCCTATACATAGTTCTGTGTTCGTTTCTGATTGACCGTTATGTTGCTTCTTTAATCCTCTTCGTTTCAGTCTCCACTGGTCTCTGTTCTGGGCTGCCTACTTTGCCTCTCCCCAGGACATCTTGATCTTCTGTAGCTCTGACTGTAGGGTTCGTCCCTAAATGAGGAGTGGCCTTCCTCTTTTCCGTTTATTCTATGGGTTCCAATCCAAGGTTTGTCTTGGAATGCTGGTCTCTTGTCTATGCAAGGTGTGCCTGACCCATTTCCATTACCTACTCTGGATTATATTAACAATGGGCTGTTGTTTTGTCCTCTGCCAGAGCTCCTGGTTAGAAATTCGTTCTGGCCGCTTGAGGTACAGGATCTGGTGGAGGCAATTGTTTAGAAAAACTTGCATCTTATGGTCCAGGTCTCGGCCCCATATAGCAGCACTGACTCAGTACAGACTGAGGCTCCTGTTCCTCCACACTAGTTTGAGGGAACAAAGGCATGGTATGCTTTGTTAATCCTGACCTTGACATCTTCGTCCATCCCTCCTATCTTACTGCCAAGGTTGATGAAGCGATCAATGTCCTCGATGGTCTGTCCATCAATGGTGATGAGAGCTCACTATGTGGAGTTTATTCGCAGGATCCTGGTTTTTGTTGTACTGATCTCTAACCCTGCAAGTCCTTGCAACATTTTTGAGCCTCATGCTTAGTCTGCCACGGGGGAATTCTGGGGATTCAAGGGAGAACCCCCTAACCATCGTATGGAGTACGGAGGCTTAGTGTGATCTGGGGGAACTCTCAAGTGTTCAGCAGGCTGCCTTGTAATGCCTGTGGCATCTCTGTGAAGACTGCTATAGAAAAGACATGTGCTGGGTTAATAAAGAGCATTTTCTTGGAACCCTGTCTCCAGCAGTTCCATGGTGTGATGCTACATTGGTGTCAGAAGCAGGACGGAGTAGGGTTCATGTGCGCAGACCATCTCTGTGCATCGGAGGAGGATGTGTCAATGACAGCCCCGGAGGAATTGCTGCAGGGATCTGCACTCTGTCTGCTGCGTTACCTGGGGGCAGAGCCATGGGAGACCTATGAGGCGCCGCTTCGGTTATCAGCGTGGCACAACAGCTGGAGTACGGTGACTATGGAGGCACAGCTGGACTAGCTCTGGAAAGCAAGGCACTGACCGTCCTGCTGGATGTAAGGGCAGACCAACATCACGAGTTGTCTGCGCTCACGGCTGCCCTGAGGTGTCGCTTCGGTCAGCGAGGAATGGCAGACCATTACCACAGCCAGATGTCACAGCAAAGATTAAGCTTTAGGGGTGCTGGCTGCTGACATTCAACTTCTGGCATGCCAGGCATACCCTGAATACCCCTCAGCCATCCAGGAAGACTTGGCACTGCAGGCGTTCCTCCATACACTCGCTGCTGAGTGCCTGCGGCAGCACGTCAGGTTTGCCGTCTAAACTAACCTGGATGCAGCACCGCACAAAGCGGAGCGAGCGGAAGGCATCCTGAGGGGGTGCCATGGAGCCAGTATGCTTTTGCCATGCCCTGGATGGTGTCACTGATGACAAGACAGGGAGAAGATGTCATTTCCCGCCAAGTTTAAGCATGGCTCCCACGATGCTAGTCATCCATTATCTGCTGGTGTTGCCAGAAGCGAGGGCACCAGGCATGTCACTGCAGGGAGCCCATCCCCATCCTATCTTGGGAAAACGCTGGAGGGGTGGCGCTGTGAGGGGGCATTCACCCTGTGACTGTATCCCTGTAACTTGAGTCGCTCCGTCCTTCCCAGTGAGTTGTCTGGGGAGGTTCTGCTGCCTCCGCCTGCCCTGCTTCATAGAGGGTGTACCCTGCAAAGCCATCCTGGACACGGGGTCTACAATCTCCATTGTCCGTACCGGGGTGCTGCTGCCATTCATCACCTGAGGGAAGCGTTGACGTCTGCCCCCATCCTGACCTTGCTGATCCCGGGGAAGCTCTTCATTGTGGACACGGATGACAGCAATCAGGGTATCGGAGCCATGCTGTCACAGGCAGAAGGTGAGGGTGAGAAAGTGGTTGTGTTTTTCAGAGAGAAATAACTGTGTCACCTGGCGTGAGCTCGTAGCTGTGATGGCAGGTCTGAAGCATTTTTGCCCCTACCTCTACAGGACCAGGTTTCTTCCTCGGACCGACCACTCCTCGCTCATGTGGCTCCTAAACTTCAAGGAGCCTGAGGGACAGACAGCACGGTGGTTGGAGCTCCTGTAGGGGTATGACTTCGAGGTTCCATACCGGCCAGGACGCTTGTATGCCAACACTGACACACTGTCCCGTTGCATCTGCAGCGCAGACTCATGCAGACACTGCGACCGGCTAGAGAAAGCATCGGGGGACCGCGGCCAAGTCCTGTGTTGCGCTGGCGGCAGACACGGCGAGCAACGGGTATTTTGCTGACGACACTGGACTGTTCCGCCAGGCCCAGGAGACCAACCTGGAGCTGGCGGTAGTGCAGGGCTTCCTATAGTTGGGGCAATATTCACCTTATATTGCTGTTACCCCCCATGGACCCACCGTCAAGTCTTACTGCTCGCAGTGGGACAGCCTCACTCTGCAAGGGGGACTGTTGTACCAGCGATGGGAAAGGCCAGTGCCAGTGGCCAGATCCTGTGACATCTCCTCGTCCCCTGCAGTCTTAAGGA
This sequence comes from Scleropages formosus, assembly GCF_900964775.1. Lineage (NCBI taxonomy): Eukaryota > Metazoa > Chordata > Actinopteri > Osteoglossiformes > Osteoglossidae > Scleropages > Scleropages formosus. Next base: position 12,559,340 of record NC_041806.1, read on the forward strand.
AATTGTGTTGCGGTGTGTACCTGTTTCTAGCAGCTCGATGGGAGGGATGCTACAATATACTAGGTTATGTATGCAAACCCAGACTGAAGGAGTTTCCTTACTGTAAAATAAATCAACATCAATCTCAAGCATTAATGGTCTTATGAAATTGTGTAGTAAAGAAGTCTCACCACTGTCAGTTCACTTAGGTAACTTGCAACATCAAGGCTGCATCACTTTTGTTCCATATCAATGAACCCCAGTGAAACTTTGGTGTGAAAAAATTGTTTGTTCGAGTGTTGTCTGAAAATATCTTGAAGTGATTAATATGTTCTAGTTAATATGTATGTTATGTCTTGGCTTCATGCTCTGTGACTGCTTAACACAATGGAAATGTTGGTAGGGAAACGAGACGTAAAGCAACTTTGTTAATCTTTAGGATGCATCCCGACACACTTCTTAAATGGGCACAAATTGTTCAAGGTATAGAACATTTTTGCGTTGGATGCAAGGAAACTTTCGAAAGGGTTGTCACACCTTATGATGACCTTGCAAATAAAGCTGAGCTTGCAAATAAAAGGAGGCAGTGCAAACTGATCGGAGAGACATCCCGCTGTCTGGGGCTCTCCCATTAGCTGATGCTGTCATGAAAAGTCTCTTATGTGTCCGAGTGTTTTGTGCAGATCTCCTACGGCTGATGGGTTTCAGGGGGAGAAACCAAATTTCTTCCCCAAAACCTTTGCATTTTTGCTGGGTGCGGCATCCTTGTGGTCAGCATCAGTGATAAAATTTTCTGCTGTTTTAAACAAAAACATTTTGCATTTAACTTGCAGGAGTTAGCAGAGTAAATCAGGAAAAAGTTGATGCCCTTCTGTCGGAGATTGGCTCTGATCCCTTTGAATTTGCTCATCTGCGTCGTTTCGTCAGAGAACTCCAAGCAAGTGCCATCTACAAGTGCTGGTTGTGCCCTAAATACGCCTTGCTGTATTGCTTGGCAATCACGGTACCTCAGTAACCTAAATATCGTAGTGCGGGGCATGGACGAGTTATTCAGATGAATTTGGTGGGCCTTGTCTATCTGTAGCAGTGCAGATGTTGGCTCTTTCAAACTTAGGATCTACTTAGGAAACGTCGTCTGCAGATAAACAACTGGATCATCACACTGACAAACGTCACTTTACTTCTTCTTGCTCTGTCTACCATTTTGTTCACTTTCTTTCCAAACTTTTCAGCTTCAGTGAAGCATTGGTTTGTGTCTTTGTCTGGTGAACTGCGCCTTGTGCTGTGTATAATTTGCTTGACATACTCTTCATATTCTTAGCGTTAAGTTTTTTTTTCATCCATTACGAATCTGAGCAAAACTCCATTTTCAACAATTTTGCTTTTAATAGTAGAATAGTGTCTTTGCTGGGTGGCACGGTGGCGCAGTGGGTTGGACCAGGTCCTGCTCTCCAGTGGCTCTGGGGTTCGGGTCCCGCTTGGGGTGCCTTGCAACGGGCTGGCATCCCGTCCTAGGTGTGTCCCCTCCCCCTCCCGCCTTACGCCCTGTGTTGCCGGGTAGGCTCCGGTTCCCCGCGACCCTGTACGGGACAAGCGGTTCAAAACATTTGATATGTTTTCTATGTTCTATTGTGAAGAAAATATGGGTTTATGAGATTTGCAAATAATTGCATTGTTTATATTTACATTTTACACAGCATCCCAACTTTGTTGGAATTGGGGTTGTATTTGAGATGATAGAAAGTGGTAAGAGGTTGGAGTACTTTCTGCTTGACATCCTAAAACTTGGTAAGTTAAAAGTTCTGTGGGTAATATGTCCTTTGGGTGTTCTGATTCACAAATTTGCTTGTTTTGTTTTTAGTTCTTCTAGGTTTGATATTGCCCTGTCTCTACACCTTTCATCTGTGCTTCACTGGGCCACTTGTTTGTATTTTCATTAATATGACAAATGGTACTACTGGGGAAGCGCCATGATTTTGCGGTAAAGTTACTGAAAAGTAATATCACCTCTGATAACATAATTAAGAGTAGAATGATTATTTTTAAACTTGGGGAATAAATTGCCTGCTCAGTAGTGCATTTAAAAGTTTAAAGTTAACTTCAAATTTTAACAATTGTTCACAAGCATTTTTCAGTATTGAGTTTACCGTTACAGAACTCTTCATACAACTTTTCACACAAACACAAAGCTTCACACAACTATTCATTTTATGGCTAAACTGCAGTAAAGCTGTAAAAACACTGCAAACTTGTCTTCAAATAAAATCTTATAAAAAGATTTTTTTTTCTTCTTAAGAATACTTTATCCATCAGAGCACAATAAGCTCAAATACAATAAAGATAGGTGTTATTACAGTAGATGGTTTATTTTACATCAGGCTTCCTTGTAGCAAATAATTTTGTACTCTAGTTTCTCTTTACTGTACTTAAATTTTTATATGTATGCAACCTTTTTTCAACAAACAAATTTTTGCATTACAAACAGGACTGCATATGCACTATACACAATGTACCACTGCAATACATGCAACATAAAAAAGTGACAAGATGCCAAAATAGTAATAAAGCAATATTGATGTACTTCACAGTAATTACATATAATATGATCACTTACAGGAGGTCATAATGTCATCAGCAAGTACACCACTTGGTCTTGGTCTCAGTTGTTTTCCACCATGCATACAGTCCCTCCCTCTCCTGGCCACTTTTCTTCTGTCAACCACTTCTTTATTTCTTACTGGGTCCATGCTTACATAGAAAATCATTCCGATGATGCCCCCTTTTGTATAGATGGTAAATAAATTGAAAACAGCTGGGTAGTTCTTCCACTATACTGTGAATCAGCTGTTGGCCTGTTTTTTTTCCCTTTAAATTTTGAATATATTCCAATATGGTATTCCTGTAAATATTTAGTAATTTTTTCCATGTTTGGTTTTAACGGTTGTAAATGTCTGTAAGCAAGTGCAAAATGGGTTGTAGATGCATTGAGTTTTGTTGTACTAGAGTCTGAGTTACAAAAGAGTTTAGCCCACAAAGACTGATGTTATACTGTTTTAGGAGTCTTGAAAAAGTGAACTCAGTACTGAGCAATGCATGTAGCAAATTGAAAAGGGAAAAAAAAAAAAAAAAAAAACAGGAATACCCTTTGTACTCAAAGTTCATTCACAGAATTCACTTTATTCTAGTACCTCTTTACCGTATATTTTCAGATTTCAATCTGGAGTTCCAGTTGTGATCTTGAATACTTAACTCCTTTACCTAAGTCATTTCTATACCAGGTCCATATTTGTATGGGAAGAATTCAGGAAAAGTACTTTTGTCAAGGGCACTACAGCTAGGAAAGACTGATTTATTTCTATGAACATGTAACTACTAGCTGTATTTAAATCACTGTGACACACCAGGCTCCGCCAGATAGCAGGACTTAAGATGAACTGCAGGTGCATATTAAAGTTGTTTTATAAATGTACATAAATGGTATGGGATTTGACAAGAGGAAGGACTGGGAGGCAGTTCGTGCTGACACGGACATGGTCTCGGGTTCCCCTTTCAGGTTTGCTCACTCCCCTACAACCAGGAAAGAAATAAATCGTTAGAGATGTCTTTATCTGTCTTCCATCCCTGCTGTCATGGCCACAAGCATGTCTGCCACTATCATAAAAACAGCTTTAATAGCATGACTACCAGCTTTAATAACATGAATACCCTTAAACCAGTGTAAATAAAGCCTTACCCCGTGATCAAATGAAGATCATGTAATGTAGAACATTTGTTTATCAGTGCCCTTTGACATGCAAAAATATCTTACTTTGGTCTAATTAAATTTTAGGAAACAGGTTTTTTGTTAATTATTTTTAGTATAAGAAACAGTGTTAACTCAATTTCACCTAATGGGATGATTGGACGGAACAAATTAACCCACTGTGTGTCAGATTGATAGAATTTTACTAATCTGAAATTTACAACAGCATCATTTTATATCATATCTGTTGATTTCAGACTGTAGCTCACAAATAAATCAGGGGACATCAGTTTTATCAAGTGTTAACTGTTTACATTTTAAGCTTCTTCCTTAAAGAAAGGTATAGCAAAAGACAATGTAAAACAGTGAATGATACAAGTAAAACTTTCCACCTCATTTATTTAGAATATATAAATATTGTTCTAAAAGACAGACTGAAACAGGAAACAAATGCAGAATCACTTGTTTCTCTCAATTTGTGTAAATTAATGTAGCAGAAGAGGTCAAAGATTGTAAAGCATGGAGAATGATGATCCATAAAGTGACCGAAAGTTGGTCTCGACCAAATGGTTAAATCACAAATCACAATGTAGTAGTAATCTGTAAAACAGCAGCAGCCAGTGCAGCTTTAAGATACAGTTAAGTCAGACAGAAAGCTTTACAACCAAACTTTTCCACAGGTTTACTAAATTTGGTACTGGTTATAAAATATATTTGGTTATATTTGGTACTGGTTATAAAATAAAAGCACACTGGTTCCACATTTCAAAAACACACCATTCAGAGTGAAGGCACAATTAAAAGGCAAACAAAACAAGCAGCACTTTAAAAGATCAGATGGACCATTACATAATATAAACAATGCTTGGGGTACCAGGTAGAATAGTGGTTAGAGCTGCTGCATTTAGACCGAAAGGCTGCAGGTTCAAATCCCACCTCCACCTGTAATACCCTAGAGCCAAAGTACTCACCTCAGTTGCTACAGTAGAATTACCCAGCTATATAAAGGAGTAAATTATGTATTTAATTCTTTTTAGTTGCTCTGGGGAAAAGTGCCATGTAAATTAGTAAAGCTAAGCCACTTCATATGATCTTTTACATGTTCATTCATTCACCTCTTTATAGAAATGTTTAACGGCTTTGATAAGTTCAGTGTTGCATTTCCCCAGCTGTACAGTTCTACTGTTGTAAATCACATTAACCATCTTATTCAACAGTACAACAGCAAAGCATGGTAAACTCCACTACCTAAAAAACTGAATATTTGAGCTAAAACACTTAAGACATGTTTGATAAGGTCACTGCCAAGTTTGGAATTTTTTGTGCAGATGTTACTAATCAAGGTAATATTTTAAGCATATCAAAGGAGAAACAATGGGGGAGTGGGAGCTACCAAATGTTTAATGAATAATCTTTGGGTATGAGAAGCAAGTATCTGATTATAGACAAGACCTTCCCCAGCAGGCAGGGCTTATAGAGAAGACAAGTCTTCCTCCATGAATGTTTAAGAAAGTGTTCTCCCTTGCAGCATGAACTACAGAGCACTAGTTAACTGCCAGAAGCATGGCAAATTGGGACAGGTTGAACAAAAAATTATATCAGCAATTATAACAGACAAGATTACCTAAATGAACACAGGAGCATCATTTTAAAAGCTAAAGCAAACTGTGAGAGGATCATTGGCTCTGAACTCAGCAACACTAGAAGCCACAATAATATGCTGGGTGAACCAAAAAAAAAAAAAAAGAAAGAAGAAGCAGCTCTAGGACACAAACTTTCAGAAATAATCAGATAGGAGCCATGAACAGACAATTCTTTCTGGATCAGAAAGCTATAAAAATGGAATCTATTGGGAATAAACAGGGAATTCTTATACAGTCACTACATCTTTGTACTAACTACAAAGATACAAAATACTCCCTCTATATCTTGGAAGGGGGAATGAGGGAATGAAGATAAACCAGGGATAGTATAAATTGCAACAGGAGATTCAACAATGTGTTATTCCAGTCAGTAGGGGGGGGGGGGGGGGGAGTCCATTTAATGTCCTCTCATACCAACAACAAAGTATAGTGAAACAGGACCAAAATAATGCAAAATAATGCTCTCACCCAAAATAGGGCACATGACCATGGTCATGTGTACAGAGAATTATGTAACAAGGCAGAGCAACTATTTAATGACAGAACCACCTACATGCCACAGGACATTAATCCAACAACAAAACGGGTGAATGGTCAATTGGATGCTTCAAACTATTAGACAAGGAGAAACTTTGAATCAGAAAGAATGGAAAAATGAATTAGATTGTGTAAATATTGTGGTGACTAAATCCCAAAATTTTCAAAGAAAGTCAAACTCCACCCAGTTGTGTTACCACCTGGAGCATCCACATACTGTACAATCTATCCAAAGCATTAAAAACCTACACCACTTGTTTAAATTCGGTCACTTTGTTCGGCCAATTCAATTTGAATCAGGAAACCACTTCGGTGGGCTCACCACCTGCCGGAGAGGACATAAGGGGCCGGTGCGTTGTGATTTAGGTGGTGGTGGGGGCCGAGTGCCCGGTCGACCCAAACCTCGGACGCCAACTCTGGCTTTTGGGACTTGGAATGTCACCTCACTGGCGGGGAAGGAGCCTGAGCTAGTGCAGGAGGTTGAGAAATACCGTCTAGAGATAGTCGGGCTCACTTCCACTCACAGCTTGGGTTCTGGAACCACTCTCCTCGATCGGGGGTGGACTCTCCACTATTCTGGCGTTGCCCAGGGTGAGAGGCGGCGGGTAGGTGTGGGCTTATTAATAGCCCCCCAGTTCAGCCGCCATGTGTTGGAGTCTACCCCGGTGAATGAGAGGGTCGTCTCCCTACGCCTTCAGGTCAGGGAACGGTCTCTCACTGTCGTTTGTGCTTATGCGCTTAAGCGGCAGTGTAGAGTACCCGGCCTTTTTAGAGTCCTTGGGGGAGCGTGCTGGAAAGCGCTCCCACTGGGGACTCTGTCGTTCTACTGGGGGACTTTTAAACGCCCACGTGGGCAGCGACAGTGACACCTGGAGGGGCGTGATTGGGAGGAACAGCCTTCCTGATCTGAACCCGAGCGGTGAGCTGTTATTGGATTTCTGTGCTAGTCACGGTTTGTCCATAACGAACACCATGTTCATGCATAAGGGTGTCCATCAGTGCACTTGGCACCAGGACACCCTAGGTCGGAGGTCGATGATCGACTTTGTAGTCGTTTCTTCTGATCTTCGGCCATATGTCTTGCACATTCGGGTGAAGAGAGGGGCTGAGCTGTCAACTGATCACCACCTGGTGGTGAGTTGGATTCGATGGCAGGGGAAAAAGCTGGACAGACCTGGCAGGCCCAAACGCATAGTGAGGGTCTGTTGGGAACGTTTGGCGGAGGCCCCTGTCAGAGAGGTCTTCAACTCCCACCTCCGACAGAGCTTCAACCAGGTCCCGAGGGAGACTGGGGACATTGAGTCCGAATGGACTATGTTCCACACCTCCATTGTCGGGGGGGTGGTTCGGAGCTGCGGCCATAAAGTCTCCGGTGCCTGTCGCGGCGGCAATCCCCGAACACGGTGGTGGACACCGGAGGTAAGGGATGCCATCAAGCTGAAGAAGGAGTTCTATCGGGCCTGGCTGGCTCAAAGGACTCCTGAAGCAGCTGACGGGTACCGGCGGGCCAGACGGAGCGCGGCTCCGGCAGTCGCCGCGGCAAAAACTCGGGCCTGGGAGGAGTTCGGTGAGGCCATGGAGGAAGACTTTCGGTCGGCCTCAAAGAGATTCTGGCAAACCGTCCGGCGACTCAGAGGGGGGAAGCGGTGTTCCGCCAACACCGTTTACAGTGGAAGTGGTGCACTGCTGACCTCAACTGAGGATGTCCTTGGGCGGTGGAAGGAGTACTTTGAGGATCTCCTCAATCCCTCCGACATGCCTTCCGTAGAGGAAGCTGAGGCCGGGGACTTGGAGAGGGACTCGTCCATTACCCTGGCTGAAGTTGCTGAGGTAGTCAAAAAACTCCTCGGTGGCAAGGTTCCGGGGGTGGATGAGATCCGCCCCGAGTTTCTCAAGTCTCTGGATGTTGTGGGGCTGTCTTGGCTGACACGCCTCTGCAGCATCGCGTGGAGTTCGGGGACGGTGCCTCTGGACTGGCAGACCGGGGTGGTGGTCCCTCTTTTTAAGAAGGGGGACCGGAGATTGTGTTCCAACTACAGGGGGATCACACTCCTTAGCCTCCCTGGGAAAGTCTATGCCAGGGTACTGGAGAGGATAATCCAACCGATAGTCGAACCTCGGATCCAGGAGGAGCAATGCGGTTTTCGCCCTGGCCGTGGAACACTGGACCAGCTCTATACCCTCACTAGGGTGTTGGAGGGTTCATGGGAGTTTGCCCAACCACTCCATATGTGTTTTGTGGACCTGGAGAAGGCATTCGACCGTGTCCCTCGTGGCATCCTGTGGGGGGTACTTCGGGATTATGGGGTTCAGGGCTCGTTGCTACGGGCTGTTCGTTCCCTGTATGACCGGAGCAGGAGCTTGGCTCGCATTGCCGGCAGTAAGTCAGACCTGTTCCCGGTGAATGTTGGACTCCACCAGGGCTGCCCTTTGTCACCGATTCTGTTCATTATCTTTATGGAGAGAATTTCTAGGCGCAGCAAGGGAATGGAGGGTGTCTGTTTTGGTGGCCGCAGAATCTCGTCTCTGCTTTTTGCGGACGATGTGGTCCTGTTGGCTTCATCGAATCAAGACTTACAGCGTGCACTGGAGAGGTTTGCAGCCAAGTGCGAAGCGGTGGGGATGAGAATCAGTACCTCCAAATCCGAGGCCATGGTCCTCAGTCGGAAAAAGGTGGATTGCCCCCTCGGGGTTAGGGGGGAGCTCCTCCCTCAAGTGGAGGAGTTTAAGTATCTCAGGGTCTTATTCACAAGTGAGGGAAAAATGGAGCGGCAGGTTGACAGACGGATCGGTGCGGCGTCCGCAGTAATGCGGTCATTGTACCGGTCTGTTGTGGTGAAGAAGGAGCTGAGTCGTAAGGCGAAGCTCTCAATTTACCGGTCAATCTACGTTCCTACCCTCACTGGATCTCTGGATCATGACCGAAAGAACGAGATCGCGGATACAAGCGGCAGAAATGAGTTTCCTCCGCAGGGTGGCTGGGCGCACCTTTAGAGATAGGGTGAGGAGCTCAGTCACCCGGGAGGAGCTCGGAGTAGAGCCGCTGCTCCTCCGCATCGAGAGGAGCCAGTTGAGGTGGCTTGGGCATCTGTTCCGGATGCCTCCTGGACGCCTCCCTGGGGAGGTGTTCCGGGCATGTCCCACTGGGAGGAGGCCTCGGGGCAGACCCAGGACACGTTGGAGAGACTACGTCTCCTGGCTGGCCTGGGAATGCCTTGGGGTTCCCCCAGAGGAGCTGGAGGAGGTTTGCGAGGAGAGGGAAGTCTGGGGGGCTCTGCTTAGACTACTGCCCCCGCGACCTGGTCCCAGATAAGCGGAGGAAGATGGATGGATCAGGAAACCAAAGAGTTTAAAAAGATTAAACAAGTGACATTTGATAAAACATTCCATTTCACATCACTTGACTTACAGCTCACCAAACACACAACCTCAATGATCTTAGGACTGACTGCGACAGAGAAGCAACCGATGCAGAAACTGAAACATGTTGCTCTACCACAACATCAAAAATGGGCTGTCTATGTAGCTAACATTTTTGTGATGATGAAACATGTAAATTTGGAGACAGCCCTTAACATGACCCTAGATGCCATGTGGCTCACAATGGGTTCTGGAGGGAATCATAGTAAGACGACACATGGACTAAGCCCTGAGCTATAACAGCAATCATTGAATTTACCATAATAAAAGTTGCACAACAATAACACTGGTTTCCCCAAGTGCTGTTAACTGAAGTCTAATGTTAAATTCATCACAGCTGATATCCAAATGAAGAGGGGAGAAAAAAAAAAAAAAAAAAAGAAATCCATTTACCCATAAAAAGGGTATGAACAACTTCAAAATTGAAAAACTGAAAAAAAGAACACACACACACAAAATACTAACCCATGTAAAACTATACTTCAAAAGACCTGACTTCAGCTGGGGAAACATTTTTCCAAACATTACATAGGTGAAACAAATTTGACCATACATTTTTTTTTTTTTTTTTTTTTTTTTAAAAAGAGCACATCTTAAATCAGAAAAAAAATGTTAGAAAATGTGTACTGAAGTTTGCTTTACCTTTAAAGCTTCCCAGTCTAACAACACCTTACACTTTTACTCAGCTGACACATTAAATATGAAATGTACTTTTCCTGAGCAAGTATTCTTTTTGCGAAATGGCACTGATTTACAATTTCATGCCTGCCAGGTATTCAAAATATTTTATTAGTGACTATCATGTAGATATTCCAATAAATGGGCATTTTTTCTTCAGATGGACAATATTCATAATAAAAAATTAAAAAATGTACATGGATTTAACATCTGTAAATCAGATGATGAACCAGGAAAAGGTTAGATCTGTAGTCACAGGATCTGAGGAAAATGGAGAAGAGGTTTAAAAAATACCTTAGTCATAGAAAAAAAATGCATGAACCAAGCCAAAGTGTATGAAACAGTTGCAGTTTTAACAGGAGGGGAAAGAAGGGAAAAAAAAAAAAAAAGTGGAAACTGTTGATCTCTTTAGAGGATGGCAAATGAGCTAGAAAGAACACATGATTCTGTCATGGAGTAAAGACACTGTAAGGGTTCAAACCTGATTAGGCCTCACTGGTTCTGCAACCACTCCAGACGTAGGTCAGCCACTTCCTTTCCATACCAGTCGTGAAGCTTAGAGAAGCACACTGTTCCTGGAGAGACAGGGCTCTCAAGAGAGAAGACAAACCCCGATGCTCCCCGCCTGCGGGGAGGAACAGGGGGTGGTTCCAGCTCGCAGCTGCTGTTATTCTCATCTGAAGTGAGAGAGAACATGGGTCCCTTGCTGTTGCTGGACAATAATGATGGTTTGCTCCAGGCAACTCCATTCTCCCTGGAACCACTGGGTAGGAGCAGTATCTCCTCATGTCGGGCATGATTCTCTGCAGGGGCTGTCACTGCTGTTGTATCAGGTGATGGTAATGCTTTGGAGCGACTCATCTGCTGTGTTGCTCTCCTTGACAGCTTCAATCTGCTGTGAGACCACGTGCCCCCAGCTTCCTGCATCTCCTCCAGCTGTTTCTCCAGCTCCCGCACCACCAGCCTCATGTAGTCAAAGCTGGCACGTGACAGAGCCTTCACCCAGGATTCCATGCCAGCCTGACTTTCAGCTGCCAATTTGTAAACACGGGCCTTGGCACAGTCAAACTTGATAGCAAAAGCAAACTCTTCAGCAGATTCACACAGCTCAACGGTACAGCCCTCTAGAACAATGACACCGATGGGCTCACGGCTCTCACGGTCCTCAAAGTAGAACAGCATGTTTCCCTTTAGAATGAACCAGCGGCGGTGGTACGCCGTATTGCGCTCCCCTTTCTTGAACAGAAAGCCAGTCTTATCAGGTGGCGAATCACAGGTGGCATAGTGAGCCACGCTGCGCTCATTCAGCTTCATAACTCCTTCTGGTACAGATTCTGCAGACAAGGCATGTTAAGGGAAATCCAGCTACCACAGCAACATGTGATTTTTTTTTTTTTTTTTTTTTGAAAGCACACCTCACATATTTCTTAGTCAGTCTAATACTGAAGTGACCAAGAAATAATTATAGTACACTGTGTACACAACAGCAGCTATGTATTAACATTTTCTAATTGCGGCAAAGTACTGCATGGACTTGCTCAAAGTGACACTAGCAGCAAGTATAACAGCATAATCCCAAAAAACAAAGTACCTTAACTGCAACCCAACATAGTCAGAAGCTTAATTTAAACTCTGTTTTGAAGAATATGTGACATAAAAGGCAATCTTATCACAGTGCACTGAGCTAAAGACATTTACAGGCGTTCATTCTGAAAAAAGGCCTACTTCAAACTGTTTTCCAGTTTTTAAGATTCTGCATACAGAAAAGTTTGAGTATGGATTAATTATGGAGAAAATTAGTAAAGATATCAAAAACCCAAAAGTATTAGTGTTTCTCAAAGTAAAGACTACCAACCTTGGACAACAAACTGAATTCCCATAAGCAGCATTCACATAATTTTCAAGATCCTCCTCTCACACTGGCACAAGAACCTCCAGACCTGGAGAAAGAGCAAACATGCAAACAATGATTACTTCTACTTTCACATTTGGCATGTAAAGAATATGCAGCACACCAAATTTATATTAAAAATCATGCACTCTCATGGTTTCAATTAATATTTGGATGCTTCCAAAACAATTGGTCAAATTGTGAACAGTCTTACAATCCAATACCTGACTGACACTGGGAAGATATGGCATATGCTATCTCAAGTTAGCAGGAGTACAACGCAGCGTTATTTTAAAAATTAAGTACCATAGACCACAAACATCATCAATAAACCAGACAGTATAATTAACCTAAAACACACTTCTTTATGCAAGGCAACAGGAAATAACATGCTACGTATATACATGATGATTAGACATCTTGAATAGAGAGAGTATTCTCATGTCGGAACTGAAATTTAAAGAACCGGAACAAAAAGGCGCAAAATAGCCAGCAGTTTTTTCCTGAAAACATGATCATGTTTTTCACTGGAACTGTAGTCCTAACTGAAAAAATTAATACATCTATTTGCTTACCAGTTTGTTCATTGAAGATTGGTTCAGGTGAAAAAACGAAACAATTAAGAGCCGTTCTGTGCTACCACTGTGGCAGTCCTGAAGGCTTTCAGCATAGATGGAATCCTCCAGCCCAATAAGCCGAATACAGTGTTTGTCAAGTTATCGAGCAAGACGGCTGGCGCGACACAACCGCAGGGTGCGAGGTAACTCTACGCTTTGTTCCTTGAGAACCCGAGTCCCAGCGATTATGCGTCGCGCACGCGCACTGCGCGCCGCTGCATTTTTTTCCTGTAGGCAACAATAGAAGCCTCCCCACATACGGACGCACAACTTCTAAGGAAAAGTCACCTGGCGATACTGTGTCTGTTCCTGCCAGTTACGAGATTTATTTAAACTTCACTCACCGTCCGCGTATGAAGCGCTCGTCTCTCGGCTTCCCGTATCTTTACGAAAAATAGCAGCAAGTCGTTGGCGATAGCAGGCCCAAAGTATTTAAAAACCAGATAGACACTGACTGAGAGTGGTGTCAATTGTCAAAAAGAAGTGGATTTATTAGTTCACCAGCGTTTGCATAGTTTACAAAATAAGCACCATTCTCTCGCTGATGAGGAGCAAAACGCCAAAGAATAAACATTGCTTCCTTTTAAGGGGGAGGGACGACGACGACGATTACCACCAGAATTGATACTTCCTCGATTCCCGCTCGCTCCCTGTACTGCATATGTCTTTCCCTCTCTCTCCGTTCCTCGCGAGGCGAATGACGTCACGCGCTGCAAATAAAGTAGTCGCATCACGCAGAGTCTACAACCGCATGTCCCGAGGGGTCGCGGCGAAACAGAGCGTAACCCGGCAACACAGGGCACATAGCTTAAGGGGGACGGGACCAAACGCCAATCCACTGCAAGGCACCCAGGACTCGAACCCCCGACCAGACAGACAGCCCCCGCAATAAAGTCTTTAAAAAAAAAACATAAATTATCCTTAACTATGTTACTTCAAACAGCGCAAAGGAACGAACCCGGTTTGTTGACTGGGCGCTGTTGGCCATTGTCTAGATCTATCATTCTTTCTCCTGCATGGCGATTATTCTATTTAGTTTTCAACTGTAATATAAGGAAAAATGGCCCAATGGGTTAATAAAGATTTTCATGAAACCCTTCAATTTCGGTCTCAAAACGAGGCGTTCGTTTGGTTTTAGGAGTTTGTATAATTAAATAATGGGCCCAGCAGAGCTTGTAAACATCCTTTTTGTATCTTTCAATGTTAAATGTTAATGCATTAACACTTAACAGTAGAGCTGTTTCATGAACTGTAGAATAATACAAATATGGGTCAATTTTGACCTCAAGATGTCTGTTGTTCCAAGTGTGCAAAAGTACATGTTGTATTTTGTCATCCCAGAAAGGCATTGAATTGTTTGTCCCATACTGATTTTTTTTTTTTTTTTTGCATATATGAAAATGTGGCTTTTCTTGTACCTCCAATGCAATGATTGTAAAACTATAAGCAATTGTCATTTTTTTTTATTGTAGACTGAAACACTGGATTTCTATTGCATACAAAGGGAACACCATAGAGTAAAATTGACAACAACTGCAAGTATAAATCAAGGATCGCATATAACAATGGTTCTCAGGAGTTATGAACTGCAATTCCATATCTGAAATGGTATTGTGATGGCACTGAGGGGAGCTGATATAGCTCATAGTTGTCATTAGTGTCTATTTCTGTACATAGTTGGTGTTCTTTTTGATTGGTCGTTTTATTGCAGTTTGCCACTAGGGGAATTTTTGGGATTTCTAGGGGTGGCCCCCTAACCGTTGGGCATGGTAGGAGGGTTTGGAGTGACTTAGGGGGATCCACTCCCTCACCACTAACTCTTCGTCTCTTCCTGCACCCATTGTCACCTTTCACCGCAACTTAAATCTCTCTCACCTTCCTGCTTTGCCTCTGCTACTCTGGCATGAAGTCAGCTTTACTCATATCTTATTATCAATACATCTTATTATCTTCATGACCTGTTTTTGGGTGTGAAAACGTGTACAATACATTGCATTCTATAATCACTTATGGGACCGTAACCACAAGGGTTTTTGCACTATATCTCAAAAATGTCATCTCCAAGAGGAACTGAATTTGATAAAACAACTTATTATCCTGGGAGGGCGTGGTGATGCAGTGGGTTGAGTCGGGTCCTGCTCTCCGGTGGGTGCGGAGTTCGAGTCCTGCTTGGGGTGTCTTGCGGCGGACTGGCGTCCCATCCTGGGTGTATCCCCTCCCCCTCCAGCCTTACACCCTGTGTTGCCAGGTTAGGCTCTGGCTCCCCGCGACCCCATTTGGGACAAGCAGTTCAGGCAATGTGTGAGCTTATTATCCTCATGTTAACATATAATGTGCAGTTTTCAGCTGTTGTTGGGTATGAAATGAGGTGCAATATGTTGCACTCTGTAGCGACCTGCTGGACTAAAACCACAACGGTTTTTTTATGAGGGTAAAGTATAGTACAAGCAGTCCCCGGATTACGAACGAGTTCCATTGCTAAATCTGTCAGATTTGTATGTAAATTGGAATAGTTAAGTAAGGTTCATGTCTAACATCAGTTTGTCAAATGTTTGTCTGAGCATATAATATATCGTGTACCATTTTATGCATAAAAAATATTAAAGAAACACTTCCCAATACACTAAAACATCTTTAATATAACAATACAGTAATACCAACAACCAATGTCTACAACCACTTGTCCTGAGCTGGGTCGCGGTGAGCTGGAGCCAACACAGGGCACAAGGCCGAAGGCGGAGGGGACACACCCAGGACGAGACGCCAATCCTTTGCAAGGAACCCCAAGCAGGGCTCAAACCCCAGACCTGCCACACAACGGGCACGGGCCAGACCTGCCTCACCACCGTGCCCCCAGTATTTAGTGGTTTGTTAGGATGACCGTTCTCTGGATCATTTCTGTGTCCCGTAGTGGGAGTGGGCGTGACTCTGTGGTTCAGATAATCACGTTTGTTTTGGTCGTCATTGTTAGTGTAGTTTCGGTTTTGATTAGGAAGGCAGCTGATCGGCAGTAGCACGGTTTAAATAGCAGCTGGTGACCTGTAGCAGCAACGGTTGCAGCACCCTCTTGGTGCGAAGACTCAAGGTGCAAAGACAAGGAAGTGTACCTGCGGGAGGCCACCAGTACAGTTGTCCTCAAGGGATCATGCGTCCAACATGTCGGCCATCAAAATCTTCTACGGTAAGCGAGCCGTGCGATTTCGCCACTGCCGGAGACCTGGGCGCTCCCGCTGCTACAGTAATCTGGTTTATCCTCACCTGTCGAACCTTCCATCTTGCTTTATTTTCTCCATGGGACTCTGGAACTGCCAGTCTGCTGTGAGTAAAGCTGACTTCATACCAGTCAATGCCTCCCACCTCTCACTGGACCTCCTGGCCCTAACCAAAACCTGGATCACCCCAGACAACTCAGCCACACCTGCAGCACTCTCTACTAACTACTCCTTCTCTCACACCTCTCATTCCTCTGGCAGAGGTGGAGGCAGGAAGCCTGCTCATCTCTCCCCGGTGAGAATACTCTATTCTTCCTCTTCACTTGCATGATCTGTTCTTCTTTGAATGGCATGCTGTCTCTATCACTGCCCCAATCACTCTTGTTGTGGTTTTCCTTTATCTCTCTCCTGGCCCTCTTGGCCACTTCTGGGATGACCTTGACATCTTGTTGAGCTCTCTGCCAGGGGACAACTCTCTTGATTCTACTGGGTGACTTCAACCTGCATGTGGATGACATTCATGCAAGCAGCCTTCTGTTGCTCCTACAGTCCTTTGATCTCTCCCTGCCCCAGTCCCCTGCTACTCACAAAGCGGGCAACTGTCTTGACCTTGTATTTTCCCGCAGTTGTGGCTGTCCTGTCCTCTCTGTCACGCCTCTGCATGTCTCTGACCACTTCTTCATTTCCATTCAACCCTCCCTCACCACTAACTCTTCGTCTCTTCCTGCACCCATTGTCACCTTTCACCGCAACTTAAATCTTTCTCACCTTCCTGCTTTGCCTCTGCTACTCTGGCCCTTCTGCTCCACAATTCTCAGCTCTATCTACAGATGATACCACTAATACTTTCCTCTCTGTCCTCTGTCTTCTAGACCAGCATGCCCCATTGCTTCTCCATGGCTGTCTGATACGTTATGTGCTAACAGGACCAAACTGCAGGCTGCAGAGCGAAGATGGTGTAAATCCAAAACTCCATTGGACCCAGATGCTTACCAGTCACTCTTAGCTGCTTTTCAGTCTGTTGTCTCTTCAGCTAAAACCTCCTTCTTCCACAACAAAATAAGGTCTACATCCAAAAAAAAACCACGCAGACTCTTTGCCACCTTTTTATCCCTTCTGTGTCCCCTGCTGCCTCCTCCTCCCTTTTCTCTCACTGCTGAAGATTTTGCTTTGTTTTCAGAGACAAAGTCAAAGCAATCACTGATAAATTCTCAAAATCAACCTGCCCGGTTCACGCTGGACCTCCCTGCGAAGCTATCCTCTCCAAATTCAAGCTGCTCTCCGAATTTGAAGTTGCTGACCTCCTAATACTGCGTAGAGCCACCACCTGCTCGCTTGATCCGATCCCATCATCACTCCTTCAGAACATTTCCCCGCAACTCTCTTCCTTCATCTCTACAATCATCAACTCCTCACTCTCCTCTGGCTGTTTCCCAGCTGCCTTCAAAACCTCTCTAGTTTCATCTCTGTTAAAAATAACCCTCCCTGGATGTAAATCTGGTTGAAAATTACAGACCGGTCTCTCTCCTCTCCTTCCTGTCTAAAACCCTAGAGCGTGCAGCCTGTGATCAACTGCCTGATTTCCTCACCCAGAACCATCTCCTT
This sequence comes from Scleropages formosus, assembly GCF_900964775.1. Lineage (NCBI taxonomy): Eukaryota > Metazoa > Chordata > Actinopteri > Osteoglossiformes > Osteoglossidae > Scleropages > Scleropages formosus. The sequence continues at coordinate 12,576,664 of NC_041806.1, forward strand.
GATGGTTGTCAGTCTGGTTTTAAAGTTGGTCACTCCACTGAGACTGCCCTTCTGGTGGTATCTGATGCTCTCTAAGCTGCTAGAGCAGCCTCCCTCTCCTTGGTTCTCATCCTCCTCGGTCTGTCTACAGTGTTCGACACTGTCAATCACCGGATTCTGCTCTCCTCTCTTAACCAGCTTGGGATGAAAGGTGCAGCACTAAGATGGTTTGAGTCCTACCTCTCTGACAGAGCCTATCAAGTGGTCTGGCGGAGCTCTCGTTCTTCTCCTCTGGCTCTCTCAACCGGTGTTCCACAGGGCTCGGTATTGGGTCCTCTTCTTTTCTCCATCTACACCTCCTCCCTCGGTCCGGTCATAGCCTCCCAGGGATTCAAATACCACTCCTATGCTGATGATGCCCAGCTCTTCCTCCCCTTTCCACCTGGTGCATCAGACAGCTCTGCACGCATTGCTGCCTGCCTGTTGGAGATCTCTTCATGGATGTCTGATCACCACCTCCAACTCAACCTCTCCAAAACAGAGATTCTTTACCTCCCAGCTGGCCTGTCCTCCTGTCAAGACCTGTCGATCAAACTGGACAACTCACTCATTTTGCCTAGCTCCTTCGCTAAGAGTCTGGGAGTAACGATTGACGCTAGTCTATCATTCTCTCAACATATTGAAGCCACAACCCGGTCCTGCAGATACATCCTGCATAATATTCGTAGGATCTGTCCCTACCTCACTACTGACTCCACCCAACTACTTGTCCAGGCCATGGTGACTTCCCGTCTGGACTACTGCAACTCTCTCCTGTGTGGCCTTCTTGCTACTGCCATCAAACCTCTGCAGCTTCTGCAGAATGCTGCTGCACGAGTCGTATTTGATTTGCCAAAGCGTTCCCATGTATCTCCTCTACTCATTTCTCTGCACTGGCTTCCTATAGCTGCCCGAATCAAATTCAAAACCGTGGTTACTGTGTACAAATGTATCAGTCGAACTGCTCCCAGCTATTTACAAGACTCAATCAACCGCTACACCCCAGCCAGGCCCCTTCGCTTGTCTACTTCTGCTCGCTTGGTAGTCCCGCGAACGAAAGGTAAAGCTCAGAGGTTCTCGGTTCTGGGTCCATTGTGGTGGAATGACCTTCCCCTCTCACTCAGAACTACGGAAACTCTGTCTATATTCAAGAAGGGTCTGAAAACTCACCTTTTCCAGATCCACTTCGCCCAAGATCTCTCCAGGTCATTTACGGTGTAACTGTTCAAGCATCGTAACTCCATAAGCTGTCACAGAGTTTTCCCGGGGTGGGTGCGTCGAACCCAAGTGCAGAGCGCAGGACGCTGGTTCAAGGGGCGATCCAGAAGACATGGTCGAGGGGACAGGCAAGAGTAACCGATGTGTGCACGTAGACAGAAGGGCGAATCCGAGAAACGTAATTCAAAAGACAGGCAAGGTGTCGAGGCAAATCAGGAAGTCGATCACGAGGAGCAGGGCGAGGAGCAGGATGAGGAGCAGGACAAGGAACAAGTACTAGGAGCGCAAGTGAATAACGAAGCTGAACATGGTTCCACAGCTTCCTAAGGTCCGGGCTGCCCTTTTATGTGCCCGAAGCCTGATCAGTCGCCGGTGTTTCTTGTTACCGAGTTCGTGGGCATGACAGAAGCATCCCAGATACAACCTTTATTCAGCCACAACTCTGGCATTGTACTTGTTTATTTGTGTATCTTATAATATTTTTTTTAAAAAAATGGTGGGACGGTATCAGGATTTGTCTATCCCGTGTTTTATGCACCTACTTGAACGATGAACCTCGGTGCAGCAAGTGGTAAGTAACAAACTGGGTTTGCTTGAGACTTTCATGTCTGCAGCTATGTCTCCTCCTCTTAATGTAATGCATAAATTGTACTTTTGCTGAGATGTACGTCGCTTTGGACAAAAGCGTCTGCTAAATGAATAAATGTAACTGTAAATGCAATACAGTAATAATAGTGCTAATAATACTATGTAATGATGTAATGATAACAAATGTAACTGCAGTATTTATAAGAGTGAGACAAAGAAAGATAATAATAATAAATATTACTACTCTCAGATGAACAGAGGACACGGAGGAGGCTGGACCCAAGCGCAGGATCGTTTATATAGAATCAAAAGACTAGACGTGTTCTTGTGGTTGGGGATGGGCAAATGATCAGTCAATCTGTGAACAGAACAGAGGTGAGGATCCGAAATCTTGGTTGAGGGACAAGGTGGGCAGTCTTTATGAAAGAGCCATGGAATGGGACTGGGGAACAATGAGGGACAGGACTTGGAAGAGCAAAGTGGGATAAGTTTGAGAACGCAGAGTGGCCAGTTGTCCTGAGTGAGATTCCACAACTGGGAAGAGGTTGAGCAGTGTCTTTTAAAGACAGGTGCTTAATTGAAGGCAGGTGCTGCTGGTTGAGGTGCAGGCGTGGTCGTGACAACTATAGTATTCATGAAAGAAAGAAAGAAAGAAATGTGTGGGTGTTTGGAGCGAGGTTGTGGGTACCTGGTGCCCATAAGCCGACGAACTGCTGTAGACACACAATATTGTGATGTGCATCGCAAATTAGCATCCATTTGTTATTACAACTCATTGCATGTAACTTGAATTTTTAATATGGCAGACTTTACGGAGGTGGTTCGTAACTACAGGTTGTACATAAGTCGGACGTTTGTAACCTGGAGACTGTCTGTAATAGTTTTAAGCCTGAAAAGACTTCTATATCATTTTCCTCAGTTTAACTACACTATAACTTCCAGTAAAACGTCGTGTTGAACAATACTTCAACAAAAACAAATAAGTAAGGTTTGTATGTGATTTGCAGATTCTAAGTGATTTTAAGCTAAAACAAAGATTTAAGCTTTTAAACACTCTTGTCTTTAGTTTGTATGCTGAATCATTGTTTGACCACAACTTTCAATAAAACATCATTAATGAAGAGATTTTAATTTATATAGGTTTCAGTGAAATATCACGTATGATCACTAATTCAACAGTAATGACTAAATAAAGTTTGTGTTTGAGGTTTAGTTTGTTTCTTTGTGAAACATTCATTTGTTCATTGTTTTATTGCCCCATGTTCTGACAACTCCCACAACTGGGTTCACATTCTCAAATAGTGCACTCAAGACAAACAAAAAGCAGTCTTTCATAATTGAATTGAAATCTTTCAGTTCTCTTTCAGTTTTTGCTTTTCTTTTTTGTATACTTGAATGTATTTGTGTTTTATTAACTTAATTGTGTTCTATATCTGTATTTCTTCATAGGATGATAGCAATACATTTTCTTTTATTAGATAACATAATTGTCAGATCTGAATGATAACCCAGTTTCATACTGTAGTGTCCCCCCCACAGAGCTACTATAAACAAGCTTGCTAGTTAGGGTAAAAGGAATGTGCTCTTTAGTTAAAGTGTACATGTCTTTTGGTTACAGTCTTACCAAAGATGCTACAATCAGTACACATGATCCCCAACAATGGAGAGTCCCCCTGAGTCACTCCCAACCCCCCTACCGTGCCCAACGGTTAGGGGGTCACCCCTAGAACTCCTCAGAATTCTCCTTGTGGCAAACTGTGTATGAACAATAAAACAACCAATCAAACAGAACACTAACTATGCACAGAAATAGACACTAATGAGAACTGTTTACACCAAGCTATATCAGCTGCAGGGGTGTGGTGGCTCAGCGGGTTTGGCCTGTGCCTGCTCTCTGCTGGGTCTAGGATATGAGTCTCGTTTGGGGTGCCTTGCGACAGACTGGCGTCCCGTCCTGGGTGTGCCCCCTCCCTCTCCAGCCTTACGCCCTGTGTTGCCGGGTAGGCTCTGGCTTGCCGCGACCCCGCTCAGGACAAGCGGTTTCAATCAATGTGTGTGTGTGTTTGTGTGTGTGTGAGAGTGTGTGTGTGTGTGTGTGTGTGTGTGTGTGTGTGTGTGTGTGTGTGTATATATATATCAGCTCCCCTCAGTGCCACCACATTGCTCCCCCTCTTCAGCAGTCATCCCTCCCGGCGGCTGGTGACTCCATCAACACAAAGTCTCTCAAGCACTGCGGCAACCTGCACTCTCTCCTGGGTCCATGTGAAGAGGGTGAGTCTGTTGGACCCCCAAAAGGGGGTTCCAGTGCAGGTTCCTTAGGACGGTAAGGAGCGAGCTTGTCGCGGTGTTGAACCACCGGCTAGCGCCTGGGTCCCATCCGCATCCTGTAAACGGTGTCTGACAGCTGGTCTAGGATGACGCAGGAACCCACTCAGCTGTCCGAGAGCTTAGAGCAGAGCTCGCATCTCTTTTGGGAGCTGAAGACCCATACAAAATCCCCCAGGGCCAGGGGATGCCCAGAACACTGTGTGTAGTATGTGCGCTTGTGCCGCCCCCCCTGCCTCCATCAGATGGCGCTTGGCAAAAATTTGCGCGGACTCCAGGTGCTGCCACAACTGCTGAAGCTATTCCGGACCCGGTTCTCCACTCACCTTGGGCTCCGGCAGGCTGCTGAAAGCTAAGTCAACAGGCGTTCTCAGCTCGCGCCCGAACATGAGCAGGGCGGGGGTGCAGCCAATAGACTCCTGGACGGCAGAGCAGTATGCCCAGAGTACCAGGGGCAGGTGCCTATCCCAGTCGTGATGGTGTCGGGAGGTGAGAACGGAGAGCTGCGTGGTGAGCGTGCGGTCGAACCGCTGGACCAGACTGTCATTCTGCGGGTGGAGAGGTGTGGTGCCCGTCTTCCTCACCCCCAGCCGGTCGCACACCTCTTTCATGACCTGCGACTCGAAGTTCCTGCCCTGGTCACTGTGCAGCTTCACCAGTACCCCAGAAAAGTAGAACATCTCTTCCACTAACCGCTCTGCCGTAGTAACGATGGTCTGGTCTGGTACCATGTATGCCTCGGGCCACTTGGTGAAGTAGTCCATCGCCACAAGCATGTAGTGATTTCCCTGGTCAGTGAGGGGGAAGGGTCCTAGTACATCCATGCCCATGCGCTCCATCAGGGTGCCTAACTGAAGCCGTTGCAAGGGGGCATGTCACCGGTTGCTGGGTCCCTTCGTGTCACAGCAGTGCACAAACAATTCCACATTCTGACAGCACCCCGCCCAGTGGAACCTCTGGCGTAGCCCATGCAGCATCTATTACATGCTGAAGTGCCCAACGCAGGCAGGTCCATGCACTCACCACAATATGTCTTCCCTGAGGGCATGGGGGATGAGGAGCTGCCACTGGACTTTGCTGCACACCAGCCAATCCCACTGTCGATACAACAGTCCTCCTCATAAGGTGAGGCTGTCCCACTGCGAGCACTATGACTTAATGGTGGACCCGTTCCGAGTCACAGTGGTCCAGGGTGGGCATTGCCCAGACTGGAGGAAACCCCGGACCACCACCAGCTCTAGGTCAGCTTCCTGGGCCTGGCGGAACAGTCCCGCTTCATCAACAGACACCCCATCACTCACTGTGTCTGCTGCCGGTGCAGTGCAGGTCTCGATCACGGTCCCCTGCCACTCCTGCAGCCAAAGTGTCTGCACGCGTCTGTGCTGCAGGGGTGCTGAGAAAGTGTGTCGGCGTTCCCGTCCAGGCGTCCCGGCCTGTATTGGACCTTGAACTTATACCCCTACAGCAGTTCCAGTCGCGGTGCAATCCGCTCTTCTGGCTCCTTGAAGTTCAGGAGCCACGTGAGCGAAGCGTGGTCGGTGTGTAGCAGAAACCTGGTCCCCGTAGAGGTAGGGGCGGGAATATTTAATGTCTGCCAACACTGCTAGGAGTTCTCACCAGGTGACACAGTAATTCCTCTCCGGGTGGCTCAGCCGGCGGCTGTAAACCGCGACCACTTTCTTGCCCCCATCTCCCACTTGCGACAACACGGCTCCGATGCCCCGATCGCCGACGTCCATATCCATGACAAAGGTCTGCCCAGGGGTCGGTAGGGCCAGGTTAGGAGTAGACACCAGCGCTTTACTTTAAGTGGCGAAAGGCAGTAGCGCACTCGGAGGTCCACTCAAATGGGGCAGTGAGGCAGTGCAGCAGGGCAGCGATGTTGGCGAAACTATATAAAAAGCAACGGTAGTAGGATGCCAGCCTCAGGAAACTCTAACTCTGTTACGTCCCTTGAGGTGGGCCAGTCTCACACCTGCTGCACTTTGTCGGGGTTTGTGGACACTCTGTCCGCGTCCACAACGTGGCCCAGGAACTTCACCTGCTGCTGGAGGAAGTTGCACTTCGCAGGGTGCAACCAGTAGGTCATCCAGATAAACGATGCACTAACTCCTGAGCTCATCCGACAGAACCCACTCCATCAGCCGCTCAAAGGTGCTGACTGTGTTACAGAGACCGAAAGGCATGACTGTAAAATGGCAGATGCCCTGCCCCAGGGTGAACGCTATCTTCTCTCAGGCCTCTGGTGCCAAAGCAACCTTCCAGTAGCCACTCTGCAGGTCCAGGGAGCTGAACCACTACGACCCCGCGATGCAGTCCAGCGCATCATCAATGCGGGCAGGAGATAGGAGTCCTGCTTGGTCACAGCATTCAGGCGAAGATAGTCCACACAAAACCACCAGCTGCCATCTTTTTTTCTGCACCAGGACTGCTGAAGCTGAGCAGGGGCTGCTGGAAGGTTCAGTGATGCCCATTGCTGTCATCTCTTGCTCCATTGTGTCCCTCAGGACTGCTTTCGCATGTTCCACTTTATGCTACGCCGCATCAAGGTTAGTTGGGGCGGCGAGTCTGACATGTTGCTGCAGGCTCTGCAGGGTGAGTGCTCGGAGGAATACCTGTAGCACCAAAATTTCTTGGATGACTGTGGGGTATTTTGGGTAAGCCCACCACGCCAGGAGTTGGATGTCCATAGCCAGCACTCCTAGAGCTGCCCCGTTGTTGTGCCACCTGGCAGCGAGTTGTCCACAGTAATGATCTGCTGTTTCATCTCATGGCAGTTGTGAGCAGCGGCAGCTTGTGATCTTGGTCCGCTCTCATGTCCAGCAGGAGAGTCAGCGCTTTCCCTTCTAAGGCTAGTCCCAGCTCTGCATTTGCGCCATGCTGCTAGCCAAAGCTGTGCTTCATACGTCTCCCACAGCTTCAGTCCAGAATACCATAGCAGATGGAGCACAGTACACTGTGGTGCTTACCCCCATCGTTGCTGTCTTGGGTGGCAGTTGGGGCATGCTGGTTTCTTCCCACACCATCATAAGGGAAGCTGCTTGCAGGTGTACTAGCGGTGGTCCCCACAGCTGCTCCAAGGCAGTCATCTCCATGGTCTTTTGGTGCAGGTACTTCATCTAGAGCAGGTTCCCTCTTACAATGCTTTCTCTGGGTCTGTTTGCACAAATCCTGTTCCATCTTACATTTAACACCAGTGTAGCATCCTGCCCATAGAGCTACTAGAAACAGGCTTAGGAGTCAGGGTAAAAGGAACATACTCTTTACTTACAGTACACATGTCTTCTAGCAGCAGTCCTAACAAAGATGCTACAGATAGTACAAGTGATCCCCAACAGTGGGCAGCACAGTGGCACAGCGAGTAGCGGTGCTGTCTCACAGCACCTGGGTGGTGCAAGAGAACATGAATTCAATCCGTGCTCTGCTCGCTCAGTTTTCATGTTCTCCCTGTGTCTGTATGGGTTTTCTCCAGGTGCTTCAGTTTCCTCCCACAATCAAAAGACATGCTGTTTACATTCACCCAAAGTGGGTGAGTGATAGAGAGAGTGTGTTCCACTGATGCATAGATGAGTGACCCATTGTAAATAGTGTACAGTACTAGCAATATAAGCCACCTTGGTGAATAAGGTATGGGCTGATAACACTACACAGAGTTTGTTGTAAGTTGCTTTATAGAAAAACATCTGTTAAATTAATAAAGTCAGTTAAGTTTTTAACTATAGGACAAGGCAGTTATGAGCAATTGTGCGAAAAATCTTGTGCTTATGGTTGTCACAACCACACCCGCACCTCAACCGGAAGCACCTGGCTCTAACTAGCGCAATCAGCTATAAAGAACACTACTCCACCACTGCCCAGTTGCAGAATTTCACTTGAGACAACCGTCCTCTCTGTGCTTTTTAACCTACCTCGTCACACGTCCTGCTCCTCTTCACTCCCTAGCTCAGCTTCACATCTCCCTGGTCATTATTGCTTGCTTCATCCCTTGACCCCAACCTTGGATCCTCGCTCCAGCCCTGCCAGCCAATCGACCAAACATTTGCTTGTCTCAAACCATGAGAACAACTCTAGTTGGCCTTTGGTTTTGAATAAACGATTCTGCACTTGGGTCCAGCCTCCTCCATGTCCTCTGTTCACCTTGATAATGGTCCTGCATGTGGCTACAGAATTCTACAGATTGTATTGTTTCAAAACCAAAAATGGGTGAAAACCCTGTGTTTTGTACCTCCACATGAGAATAAGGTGTTTTATGAAATTCAATTTCTCAGGAAGAGAACAATTATGAGACATAGGTCAAAAACCCTTGTAGTGATAGTCCAGCAACTGACAACAGAGTATTTAATGTATTCTAGCTTGTTGCGCTCTGGGTTCAGATGGGGTGAAGACACATGCATGGACAGCATTTGTTATGAAGTTTATTGGAACACTGGTATGCAGCTCGAGGTATAGGTGCGAACACATACAGAAACACAGTCAAGAGGAATTACATCCATCCATCCATCTTCCTCCGCTTTATCCGGGGCCGGGTCGCGGGGGCAGCAGTCCGAGCAGAGTCCTCCAGACTTCCCTCTCCCCGCACACCTCCTCCAGTTCCTCTGAGGGAACGCCAAGGCGTTCCCAGGCAAGCCGGGAGACATAGTCTCTCCAACGTGTCCTGGGTCTGCCCCGAGGCCTCCTCCCAGTGGGACAAGCCCGGAACACCTCCCCAGGGAGGCGTCCAGGAGGCATCCGGAACAGATACCCGAGCCACCTCAACTGGCTCCTCTCGATGCGGAGGAGCAGCGGCTCTACTCCGAGCTCCTCCCGGGTGACTGAGCTCCTCACCCTATCCCTAAGGGTGCGCCCAGCCACTCTGCGGAGGAAACTCATTTCTGCCGCTTGTATCCGCAATCTCATTCTTTCGGTCATGATCCAGAGTTCATGACCATAGGTGAGGGTAGGAACGTAGATCGACCGGTAAATTGAGAGCTTCGCCTTACGACTCAGCTCCCTCTTCACCACAACAGACCGGTACAATGACCGCATTACTGCGGACGCCGCACCGATCCGTCTGTCGACCTGCCGCTCCATTTTTCCCTCACTCGTGAACAAGACCCCGAGATACTTAAACTCCTCCACTTGAGGGAGCAACTCCCCCCTAACCCGGAGGGGGCAATCCACCTTTTTCCGACTGAGAACCATGGCCTCGGATTTGGAGGTACTGATTCTCATCCCCGCCGCTTCGCACTCGGCTGCAAACCTCCCCAGTGCACGCTGCAAGTCTTGACTTGATGAAGCCAACAGGACCACATCGTCCGCAAAAAGCAGAGACGAGATCTCGCGGCCACCAAAACAGACACCCTCCGTTCCCTGACTGCGCCTAGAAATTCTGTCCATAAAGATAATGAACAGAATCGGTGACAAAGGGCAGCCCTGGTGGAGTCCAACATACACCGGGAACAGGTCTGACTTACTGCCGGCAATGCGAACCAAGCTCCTGCTCCGGTCATACAGGGAACGAACAGCCCGTAGCAACGAGCCCCGAACCCCATAATCCCGAAGTACCCCCCACAGGATGCCACGAGGGACACGGTCGAATGCCTTCTCCAGGTCCACAAAACACATATGGACTGGTTGGGCAAACTCCCACGAACCCTCCAGCACCCTAGTGAGGGTATAGAGCTGGTCCAGTGTTCCACGGCCAGGGCGAAAACCGCATTGCTCCTCCTGAATCCGAGGTTCGACTATCGGTCGGATTCTCCTTTCCAGTACCCTGGCATAGACTTTCCCAGGGAGGCTAAGGAGTGTGATCCCCCTGTAGTTGGAACACAATCTCCGGTCCCCCTTCTTAAAAAGAGGGACCACCGCCCCGGTCTGCCAGTCCAGAGGCACCGTTCCCAAACTCCACGCGATGCTGCAGAGGCGTGTCAGCCAAGACAGCCCCACAACATCCAGAGACTTGAGAAACTCGGGGCGGATCTCATCCACCCCCGGAGCCTTGCCACCGAGGAGTTTTTTGACTACCTCAGCAACTTCAGCCAGGGTAATGGACGAGTCCCCCTCCAAGTCCCCAGCCTCAGCTTCCTCTACGGAAGGCGTGTCGGAGGGATTGAGGAGATCCTCAAAGTACTCCTTCCACCGCCCGAGAACATCCTCAGCTGAGGTCAGCAGCGCACCACTTCCACTGTAAACAGTGTTCGTGGAACACCGCTCCCCCCCTCTGAGTCGCCGGACGGTTTGCCAGAATCTCTTTGAGGCCGACCGAAAGTCTTCCTCCATGGCCTCACCGAACTCCTCCCAAGCCCGAGTTTTTGCCGCGGCGACTGCCAGAGCCGCGCTCCGTTTGGCCCGTCGGTACCTGTCAGCTGCTTCAGGAGTCCCATGAGCCAGCCAGGCCCGATAGAACTCCTTCTTCAGCTTGACGGCATCCCTTACTTCCGGTGTCCACCACCGTGTTCGGGGATTGCCGCCGCGACAGGCGCCGGAGACCTTATGGCCGCAGCTCCGAACCGCCGCCCCGACAATGGAGGCGCGGAACATAGTCCATTCGGACTCAATGTCCCCCACCTCCCTCGGGACCTGGTTGAAGCTCTGTCGGAGGTGGGAGTTGAAGACCTCTCTGACAGGGGCCTCCGCCAAACGTTCCCAACAGACCCTCACTATGCGTTTGGGCCTGCCAGGTCTGTCCAGCTTTTTCCCCTGCCATCGAATCCAACTCACCACCAGGTGGTGATCAGTTGACAGCTCAGCCCCTCTCTTCACCCGAGTGTCCAAGACATATTGCCGAAGGTCAGAAGAAACGACTACAAAGTCGATCATCGACCTCCGACCTAGGGTGTCCTGGTGCCAAGTGCACTGATGGACACCCTTATGCATGAACATGGTGTTCGTTATGGATAAACCGCGACTAGCACAGAAATCCAATAACAACTCACCGCTCGGGTTCAGATCAGGGAGGCCGTTCCTCCCAATCACGCCCCTCCAGGTATCACTGTCGCTGCCCACGTGGGCGTTAAAGTCCCCCAGTAGAACGACAGAGTCCCCAGTGGGGGCGCTTTCCAGCACGCCCCCCAGGGACTCTAAAAAGGCCGGGTACTCTACACTGCCGCTAGGCGCATAAGCACAAACGACAGTGAGAGACCGTTCCCTGACCTGAAGGCGTAGGGAGACGACCCTCTCATTCACCGGGGTAGACTCCAACACATGGCGGCTGAACTGGGGGGCTATTAATAAGCCCACACCAGCCCGCCGCCTCTCACCTTGGGCAACGCCAGAATAGTGGAGAGTCCACCCCCGATCGAGGAGAGTGGTTCCAGAACCCAAGCTGTGAGTGGAAGTGAGCCCGACTATATCTAGACGGTATCTCTCAACTTCCCGCACCAGCTCAGGCTCCTTCCCCGCCAGTGAGGTGACATTCCAAGTCCCAAGAACCAGAGTTGGCGCCCGAGGTTTGGGTCGGCCGGGCACTCGGCCCCGACCACCGCCCAAATCACAATGCACCGGCCCCTTACGGTTTCTCCGGCAGGTGGTGAGCCCACCGAAGAGCGGCTCCACGTCATGGCTTCGGGCTGAGCCCGGCCAGGCCCCGTGGGCATAGACCTGGCCACCAGGCGCTCGCATGCGAGCCCCCCCCTGGCCTGGCTCCAGGGTGGGGCCCCGGTGACCCCATACCGGGCGGGGTAAACGAAAGCCTTGCTTTTTCCTTCATAAGGGGTTTTTGAACCGCGCTTTGTCTCGTCTGTCATCCAGGACCTGTCTGCCATGGGAGACCCTACCAGGGGCATATAGCCCCAGACAACATAGCTCCTGGACTCATTCAGGCACTCAAACCCCTCCACCACGGTAAGGTGAGGAATTACATTTCTTAGCGATATGCCAGATGTCATGCTGGGATAATGGAAGCTGAGGCGATGGTGAAGAAGACCCAAGCACCAGTTCCTTTTATTAACAACAAAAGCCAAGGAGCAAGACAAAGAGCCATAGTCAGGGACAGGTGTGAATCAGGCAATGAACATTGAGGATTTTTTGGAGGAACAAGGGACGTTGACGGTAAGACGAAGTGAAGGTTGGTAACCAGGAGATCAGGAACAGCGAAGAGACAGGAAACATTATGCACACAGGAGTTGCGGTTCTTGCCTACATAGGAATCACCTTAATTTAATTATGTTTCACAACTGAAGGGAGATGAAGTAGTCAATTATTAATATAAGACACAAATGATAATTTTCCGTCCAACAAGACACCCAAGTCCTTAATGCACTGTACACTTGAAGGTTCTTTGATTTGTCGTAAAGATTGGTGTGATTGTGTCAAGAGTTCTGGTGTCACCAATCACCACAAGTACCTCTGTTTTACTGGCATTTAGAGGCAAAAAATTTTTACTCATCCATAATTTTATATTGGTAAAACAACTAGCTAAAAACACCACATATGATGGGTCGCCAGGCTTAAACAAAACATATAGCTGTGTGTCATAAGCATATAAGGGGAAACTTACATTATGCTTCCTAATATCACCCAATGGTAACATATTGTTGAACCGAGGGAACCGGGATAGCTGGACCCAAGTGCAGAGTTGTTCATCTGGATTCAAGGGATCAGGCAAGTTCTTGGTGTTGGGGACAGGCGAAGGTCAATCGGCAGTCTGAGTCAGAGCAAAGATCCATGGACGTGGTCAGGGGATGAAGCGAAGGGTCGGTTGATTGGCGGTCGGCGTTGGAACGAAGATCCGTGAATGTGGTTGGGAAACAAAGCGAAGGGTCGAACACCAGAAGACAAGAACTGAGGACAAGGGTTGCGTGGGAACTGGATGTCAGGAAGGAGGGCGGTTGTCTCTGACAAGATTCTACAAAGGTATGGGAGCTGGGGGGGGGTATTTTAAAGGGTAAGCAGTTAGGGAGGTGCTAGACTGAAGTCAGGTGCTGTTGAATGAGTTGTGGGCGTGAACATGACACATATAGAGAGAGAACAATAATGGATTGAACACAGAGCCCTGAGGCACACCATACTGAAAGGCAGACTATGGACCAGAAGAAAGCAGTGTAGTCATCAGATCTGAATACAAATTGTTTCTGGTTAGCTAAATATGAATTGAACCACTTCAGAACAGTGCCCCTGGTTTTCAAGTCTATTCAGTAGGATACTATGGTGAACAGTATCAAATAGAGCACTCAACTCCAGTAACATAACAGAGATATCAGAGGAGATAAGAATATCATAAACAACACGTGTAAGCACCATTTCAGTGCTGTGACCTGGGTAGAAACCAGACTGAAATTTTTGAAATATGACTAAGAAATTTTGTAATTTGGGAAGCCACAATCTTTTTTAAAATTTTGGACGAAAATGGTAGATTAGAGATAGGTCTATAATTATTTGGGTTATTACAATTAAGATCTGATTTCTTCAGTAGAGGTCTAATAACGGCAAGTTTAAAAGTGTTCAGAACACAGCCATGAAGTAATGACGTATTAACAATACTGACAATAGTTTCCAGAACAACGGAAACTGTGCCTTTAAGTAATTTAGAGGGAATTGGGTCGAAAGAACAGGTAAAACCTTTCATGAAGCAAATTAGGACAATAATTTCCTCTACAGTTATTATGTTGAAGCTAGTGGAATGATGCAGATAGCATCTACTATCAGCATTGCCAGAACTGCTTACACTGACCTGGGCCAGAGTAGAGGGCAAGATGGATGCCTGGATATTCTCAAATTTTTATTGAAAAACAACAAAAAAAAAAAGTAATTATTTTGATACAATATATATTATAATACACACACATATGCACATATGCACGCACACACACCATCTGAACTGCTTGTCCCATACGGGGTCGTGGGGAGCCGGAGCCTAACCCGGCAACACAGGGCGTAAGGCCGGAGGGGGGGGGGGAACACACCCAGAACGGGACGCCAGTCCGTCACAAGGCACCCCAAGCGGGACTCAAACCCCAGACCCACCGGAGAGCAGGACAAGGGCCAACCCACTGCACCATTGCGCCTCCCTTATATTATAATAATACATTTATATTTATAATTATATAATATGTATAATTAATTAGTAATGGCAGCAGAAATACATTGTTAATATTTGTGTTTACCAGTTAAATAAGCAATGGCATTAAACAAGAAACGAAGGTTGTTCCAAATTTTCCTCAGCTTTCCGTAGTATTGGGTCTGGAATTAAAAGTGCTTTTCTATATTTTTTTAGACAATCGGACCAGACTACATAATAAAGGATCAATTTAGCTGAATACCATTTACGCTCTAATTTAGGACATTGTAACTTCATGACACGAGTTGATTTGTTGAACCAAAGTTATTTTCTTATAGTTCATATAAGTTTAGTTTTGTTGGAGCTGCAGAATCTAAGGCAAATTTCACCACTGAATTATACTCAAAAGCCATTTGCGCTATATCTGCGCTCATTCCAAAATCAGATTTGCTCATGTAATCAATAAATTTAGCATTACTGTTTTCATCAATATGTCACACGATTTTGGTCTTACTATTGTCAGATGGCACCAGCAGATATAGATCAAAGCTTAACAAGTAATGATTGGAAATGGTCTCATTTAGAGGAACAATATTTACATTATGAATATGTACACCGTAAGTTATAACGAGATCAAACGTATGGTTACGGGAATGAGTAGAACCAAGTGGCACGCACAGGCTTTAGGAAAGGAGGATGGTGAGGAAGAATGATTTTACCCCACCTGTTGGTAGTAATCAGCCCTATTTTAGCCCGTCTTCCCAAACAGTAGGAAAGACTGACTAGGGAGTTCCAGACTGATGCTGAACCCGAGAACTTGAAGAGCACTGAAGTCTTGATGCCCCGCACCAAAAGCACAAGATGGCACAAACACAAGACAGCACTCCTATCCTATTCACAGTTAACCTTCACTGACACGCTGCATGTAAAAATAGAAAGACAAATGTTCACCTACCAAACGCATCCTGCATTTTTGTCGCAATGGGACTGAAACCCGGGACTCCTTTCAGTGGTGATGGATGGGGCTTAGCTAGTTCTCCTTCTGCACGAGATGAGTCTCCATCAGCAGGAGTCCTTTTGGATGCCATGCTGACTGCCCAGTGGGAGAACCGGAGGGCATTGCTGGAGATGTTAGCTATCATTGCCGACTGTTCTGCTCAACCTCTGCTTCTTCCTGTGCACCTCCTGAAAATGACCCTGGAGGATAATCCAGAAACCTTCCTGGAGGTGTTTGAACGCACAACCAGGGTCTGTCGATGGGCTCCAGACAAGCCCTGTACCTCGTGCCCCTGCTCATGGGGGAGACTTTGTTGGCGGCCCAGCAGGTCCCAGTAACTGTAACGGTCGACTTACGGGGCCCGTTCACGCTCATGCCCGAAAGACACCAACAGAGTCTGCACAGCATGCAGTGGGATGACATGGCTCAGCCATTCCTCTTTGCACAGAGGGTCCTGGGCTCCACCTGGTATTTGCAGAGATGTCTGTCAGTGGTGCGCCGCCTGCCCGGAATGTCAGTGCGTGAATCCACTGACGGTACCTCATGCACCACTGCGTCCGCTCCTGTTAATGGAGATCTCTTTTGATCGCTGGGACGGACCTTATCAGACCTTTGGACCGTTTTCCCCCTTTGACCGATTATATGCCGGATGCACAAGAGGCATTTTGGCTATTAGGGAAAGTTGGGAGGCGGGGCCTGGCCCCAGTAAAAACGAAATATAGTATGTCTAAGATCTGCAAGCCTGGCTGCAGATTCCCGGTCATCTGTCTTGGGAGCACCTGCAGCAGGTGCAAAAAAGGCATGCTTGTACATATAACAAAGGAGCCTGACTGCGACACTTCACTCCCAGGAAAAAAAAAAAATCCCCGTTTTGCTCCCCACTTCCCAGTCTAAATTACTTGGTAAGTGGCAAGGGCCTTTTGTGGTCACACAGCGAGTAGGGGGTGTTGATTATGAAGTCATCCGGGCTGAAAGGGGTAATGCGCATCAGATTTACCATCTGAATCTCCCGCTAGGGAGCCATTGCGGGATGAGTTAGGCCCAGAAGTTCCCACTATGGCTGCAACCTCTCCCGTGTCTCTGTGGTCTGGCCTCTCCAACCAACAGCAACAGGCAGTTAGACAAATGCAGGAGGATTTTGTGAATCTGTTCTCTTCACCCAGGCTGGACGCACCTCAAAAAGGATCATATTCAGCCGGTGACGGACAAGATAGTCCGGAGCTGCATGTATCACGTTCCTATGCACAAATGCAAGGTGATTCAGGAAGAGACTGACAGGATGCTGCAAATGGGGATCATTGAGGAATTCCACAGTGACTGGAGTAGCCCAGTGGTACTGGTTCCAAAACTGTATGGCTCCACTTGCTTTTGTGGGGATTATTGTACGGTAAGTGCTGTCACTAATTTTGATGCATATCTTGTGCCCCGGGTGAGGGAGCTGCTGGACCGGCTGGGCACTGCTCGCTTTTATTCGACCCTGGATATGACCAAAGGCTTCTGGCAGATTCCCTTGTCACCAGAGTCCAAGGAAATCTCGGCTTTCTTGACTCCTTTTAGTTTACACCAGTTTGTTACACTCCCATTTGGTTTGCAAGGGGCTCCAGCTAACTTTCAGAGACTTATGGATAAAATCCTGAAACCACATACAGGGTATGCTGTGGCCTATCTGGATAATGCTATCATCTATATTCCCGACTGGCTGCAGCACCTGGACACCTTCGGGCACTCCTGTGGTCCCTGCGGGAGATGGGCTTCACGGCAAATCCAGTGAAATGTGCGACTGGGAGGAGTGAGGTACAGTATCTGGGGTTCCTCCTGGCAAATGAACAGATTTAGCCCCAGACAGCAGCATGTCCAGTTTCCAAGGCCAAAAAGCAGGAGAGGTCCTTCTTAGGGTTGGCTGCTTGTCGCCAAGTTCGTGGGCATGACACCCAGTAATACACATAGCTGCTACAGGAGATGACCCATGGCTGAGTCAATCCTGCAACTTGTAGGCCAAGTTCCAGGACAGTACAAATGAATAAACCCTTTTTCTCGCTCAAACATGACACTCCTCAGTGATGCAGGCCATTACAGTCTCATATACTTTTTAGACCCCAAACCTGGTGAAAACCAGAAATTTAATATCATGAAGATAATAAGCTGTATAAACAAATTCAGTTTTTGTAGGACATTGGTAAGATATTTAAAAAAAAAAAAAAAAAAAACCCACCATTGGAGTTATGGTGCAGCAGGTGGCTATGGAGTGCAATGTATTGTACTTCATTTCAAACCCAAACATAGCTGAAAACCTTAGCAGAAGGAAATGGCCAGTTTTTAATCCTTATCTTAGAGTTTTAATGATACTTTATTCCTTTAAACAACATACCCAAATGGCTGAATTTAAAATTTTAACTCAAAATGCCATGGGGCTTAAGAACAAAGCATAGCGCCACCCTCCATTTCACCTAAGGGTGGTGCCCTGGGTTCTATTCCAACTAAATGTATAACCCAACTCAAGTATTTCAATAAAAAAACAAACAAATTTATTAAATTCTCCAAACACCATAAAACCCAAAGGAATATCCAAAGTTATTGTCCCATACACACAATACTAACCCTAAAATCCCATCAGATGAAAACGAATGCAACAACCAAAACACAAACTTCATACATACACGCACACACATTTCATTCTTTGTATGCTGCTCCTCGTTCTCGTGTCTACCTGGCTTTCAACCTCTGCTTGCTTTCCTTTGTTCTGAGTACTGTCTTGCCCTCCCAACGATATTTGCACCTTGATCAACCTATGCCTGTTCCTGACCACCGATTTCGCTTGCCTCTTTGTGCTGTATGGAATCCTGGATGACCTGACGGGACATGAACTGAGGACCTCTGTCTGAGACTATGTCCTCAGGTAACCCAAAGATCTGGAACACATGCTGAAAGAGAAGTTCAGCTGTGGCCAGGGCAGTGAGGAGTCGAGGCAAGGGAAACAGACGACAGGACTTATAAAACTGGTCTAACACCACTAGGATCACCGTATTCCCCTCGGAGGGTGAGAAGTTGGTCAGAAAGTCTACTGCTATGTGGGACCAAGGTCTGGCTGGAACCAGTAGGGTCTCCAAAAGCCCTGCAGGTTTTTGGTTTGGGGTCGTAGCTTGAGCACATACCTTGCACACCTCCACAAACTCTTGGATATCTTCCCGAAGGGAGGGTCACCAGTACTTTTTGTCGAGCAGGGCCAGAGTTTGTCGATACCCTGGGTGGCCTGTGGCCGGGGTGTCGTGTGACCAGTGGAGTAGCTGGGGCTTCATCCTGGGAGGAACGTATTCCTTGCTTCCAGGAGTGTCGGCTGGATTGGGTTCCTCCGTTTGGGCCCTCTAGAGGTCCTGTGCCAACTGCCAACATATGGGGGCCACAGAGCAGGTGTTGGGCAGGATGGGCTCTGGTGTGTCTGGAGTCGGGTCCTTGTCATACAGCTGGGACAAGGCATCCGCCTTGGTATTCTTGGAACCAGGGCAGTAAAAGACTGTGAACCCGAGTCTAGTGAAAAAAGGGCCCAACAGGCTTGTCAACGGTTGAGCTGACGGGTGGTTTTCAGGTACTCAAAGTTACGGTGGTCCGTTTTTAGGCAAGAAACACTTTTGGGCTGTTGGACAGGTAAACATTTATGGAGTCAAGAACTCACTTTGGCAAACACGTTTTTGGGCAGTTAGACAAGTAAGCATTTATGTATGGAAGAACTCACATTGGCAAACACGTTTTTGGGCAGTTAGACAAGTAAGCATTTATGTATGGAAGAACTCACATTAGCAGAAACACTTTTGGGGTGTCATACAAGTAAGCATTTAGGTAAGCAAGAACTTACATTGAAAGACTTATTGTTGAGGAGTTAGACAAGATTGTGGTCCCCAGCTTGGACAATAGGTCTTGCCCTAGAAAATTCACAGATCACTCAGCCAGAACTTGTGGTGGATTCTCTCAGAATGACGTGGTATACTTACTATGAGGGGTTGTGTTTCAGCCAGGAGCTGGAACAAGCCCGTTGCCCCAACAACCTTCATGAATTGTCCATTGGTGGGGGTACCCGGTGCCTCTTGGGCTCTCAAGGTGGAGCGTGTGGCCCCTGTGCCTACTAGGAAAGACACCCTTCGATGGTTAACAAAGAGCATCACCATAGGTTTAGTTTCAAGACACCAGGTTAGGGCAACGTACTGACCCTTTTCCTCACTGTCACCCACCCTCTTGCCTCCCAAGGCAAAATGCTACACAGTGACACTCTCTGGAGGACCGGCTAGCCACCCCCCCCTTTTTAATTGTTTCGAGGTGGCTCCGGGCAGTTGCCACACCAGTGGCCTTCTTTCCCGCAGTTAAAACAGGTGTGAGGGCTTTGGGAGGTGGGACACATTGTCACATGTAGGTGGGGCCCCTGAGAGATTGTCGGATACAGAAGCATCTCCTCTTTCTTCTTTTGGTGGCGGTGGGGTGCCTCTGCGGGAAACACTTGAGCAGACACTGTTAACACCCTCACTTGAGCTTCATTTTTGGCTCTTTCAGACTTTAATTTTACGGTGGGATCAGTTACACGTTTCTGTGCTGCTTCTAATGCTTTTTCCTTTGCAACAGCTCCCCATTCTCTACATTTACTTAAAGACATATCGTTGCCACAGCATCCTCTCTCTTTAATCCACTATACCACTTCCTGCACTCCTTTTTAAATGACATTCCTGTCTCCTTCTCTACACTTTCTCTGCAAATTTTGTCCACTTGCATTTACTTTTCAAATTCAGTTTCACCATCTGGATCATAAGCTGAATTCAGAGTTATGTTTGGAATACTATCACCTTGCCCCATTGTGATTTTATTTTCTCGCGTGAATCCAAACCACACTCTGCAATCTCAGGACTTTTTTTTATTAGACAAAATCCCCAAAATCTGTGGAAAACACACGGAGACACACAGGGCTACAAAGAAAACATTCCTTTAATAGCATTCATATATGCTAGCATTCATATACGCGGGAGAGTCTCTCCGATGAAGAAAGCCACGAGTATGTATATACTGTTGTGCTATAAGCTGTTCTTCTCTGGGGATTTTCCACTCGCGTGCAAACCCTATCCTGTTTTCCGCAATTCACGCAAACAAGTCATCTGTTTTGTCTTTAACCCTGGGTCACGTGCCCTGTTTCAGTTCCTACTTCCATATGGGAAAATCAGCATAGCAGTTTTCTTACCCAGTTGATCTTTGTTAGTTCCTGCTCCTTAATACAGCTTGCAGCATTACATCCCTAAGTTATTTTCAATAAGGACCTACCCTACTGGACGCTGCATAGTTATATTTTGCACTCTCATGGTTTCAATTAATATTTGGATGCTTCCAAAACAATTGGTCAAATTGTGAACAGTCTTACAATCCAATACCTGACTGACACTGGGAAGATATGCTATCTCAAGTTAGCAGGAGTACAACGCAGCGTTATTTTAAAAATTAAGTACCATAGACCACAAACATCATCAATAAACCAGACAGTATAATTAACCTAAAACACACTTCTTTATGCAAGGCAACAGGAAATAACATGCTACGTATATACATGATGGTTAGACATCTTGAATAGAGAGAGAGTATTCTCATGTCGGAACTGAAATTTAAAGAACCGGAACAAAAAGGCGCAAAATAGCCAGCAGTTTTTTCCTGAAAACATGATCATGTTTTTCACTGGAATTGTAGTCCTAATTGAAAAAATTAATACATCTATTTGCTTACCAGTTTGTTCATTGAAGATTGGTTCAGGTGAAAAAACGAAACAATTAAGAGCCGTTCTGTGCTACCACTGTGGCAGTCCTGAAGCCACCTAACCGTTGGGCATGGTAGGAGGGTTTGGAGTGACTTAGGGGGATCCACTCCCTCACCACTAACTCTTCGTCTCTTCCTGCACCCATTGTCACCTTTCACCGCAACTTAAATCTCTCTCACCTTCCTGCTTTGCCTCTGCTACTCTGGCATGAAGTCAGCTTTACTCATATCTTATTATCAATACATCTTATTATCTTCATGACCTGTTTTTGGGTGTGAAAACGTGTACAATACATTGCATTCTATAATCACTTATGGGACCGTAACCACAAGGGTTTTTGCACTATATCTCAAAAATGTCATCTCCAAGAGGAACTGAATTTGATAAAACAACTTATTATCCTGGGAGGGCGTGGTGATGCAGTGGGTTGAGTCGGGTCCTGCTCTCCGGTGGGTGCGGAGTTCGAGTCCTGCTTGGGGTGTCTTGCGGCGGACTGGCGTCCCATCCTGGGTGTATCCCCTCCCCCTCCAGCCTTACACCCTGTGTTGCCAGGTTAGGCTCTGGCTCCCCGCGACCCCATTTGGGACAAGCAGTTCAGGCAATGTGTGAGCTATTATCCTCATGTTAACTATAATGTGCAGTTTTCAGCTGTTGTTGGGTATGAAATGAGGTGCAATATGTTGCACTCTGTAGCGACCTGCTGGACTAAAACCACAACGGTTTTTTTTATGAGGGTAAAGTATAGTACAAGCAGTCCCCGGATTACGAACGAGTTCCATTGCTAAATCTGTCAGATTTGTATGTAAATTGGAATAGTTAAGTAAGGTTCATGTCTAACATCAGTTTGTCAAATGTTTGTCTGAGCATATAATATATCGTGTACCATTTTATGCATAAAAAATATTAAAGAAACACTTCCCAATACACTAAAACATCTTTAATATAACAATACAGTAATACCAACAACCAATGTCTACAACCACTTGTCCTGAGCTGGGTCGCGGTGAGCTGGAGCCAACACAGGGCACAAGGCCGAAGGCGGAGGGGACACACCCAGGACGAGACGCCAATCCTTTGCAAGGAACCCCAAGCAGGGCTCAAACCCAGACCTGCCACACAACGGGCACGGGCCAGACCTGCCTCACCACCGTGCCCCCAGTATTTAGTGGTTGTTAGGATGACCGTTCTCTGGATCATTTCTGTGTCCCGTAGTGGGAGTGGGCGTGACTCTGTGGTTCAGATAATCACGTTTGTTTTGGTCGTCATTGTTAGTGTAGTTTCGGTTTTGATTAGGAAGGCAGCTGATCGGCAGTAGCACGGTTTAAATAGCAGCTGGTGACCTGTAGCAGCAACGGTTGCAGCACCCTCTTGGTGCGAAGACTCAAGGTGCAAAGACAGGAAGTGTACCTGCGGGAGGCCACCAGTACAGTTGTCCTCAAGGGATCATGCGTCCAACATGTCGGCCATCAAAATCTTCTACGGTAAGCGAGCCGTGCGATTTCGCCACTGCCGGAGACCTGGGCGCTCCCGCTGCTACAGTAATCTGGTTTATCCTCACCTGTCGAACCTTCCATCTTGCTTTATTTTCTCCATGGGACTCTGGAACTGCCAGTCTGCTGTGAGTAAAGCTGACTTCATACCAGTCAATGCCTCCCACCTCTCACTGGACCTCCTGGCCCTAACCAAAACCTGGATCACCCCAGACAACTCAGCCACACCTGCAGCACTCTCTACTAACTACTCCTTCTCACACCTCTCATTCCTCTGGCAGAGGTGGAGGCAGGAAGCCTGCTCATCTCTCCCCGGTGAGAATACTCTATTCTTCCTCTTCACTTGCATGATCTGTCTTCTTTGAATGGCATGCTGTCTCTATCACTGCCCCAATCACTCTTGTTGTGGTTTTCCTTTATCTCTCTCCTGGCCCTCTTGGCCACTTCTGGGATGACCTTGACATCTTGTTGAGCTCTCTGCCAGGGGACAACTCTCTTGATTCTACTGGGTGACTTCAACCTGCATGTGGATGACATTCATGCAAGCAGCCTTCTGTTGCTCCTACAGTCCTTTGATCTCTCCCTGCCCCAGTCCCCTGCTACTCACAAAGCGGGCAACTGTCTTGACCTTGTATTTTCCCGCAGTTGTGGCTGTCCTGTCCTCTCTGTCACGCCTCTGCATGTCTCTGACCACTTCTTCATTTCCATTCAACCCTCCCTCACCACTAACTCTTCGTCTCTTCCTGCACCCATTGTCACCTTTCACCGCAACTTAAATCTTTCTCACCTTCCTGCTTTGCCTCTGCTACTCTGGCCCTTCTGCTCCACAATTCTCAGCTCTATCTACAGATGATACCACTAATACTTTCCTCTCTGTCCTCTGTCTTCTAGACCAGCATGCCCCATTGCTTCTCCATGGCTGTCTGATACGTTATGTGCTAACAGGACCAAACTGCAGGCTGCAGAGCGAAGATGGTGTAAATCCAAAAACTCCATTGGACCCAGATGCTTACCAGTCACTCTTAGCTGCTTTTCAGTCTGTTGTCTCTTCAGCTAAAACCTCCTTCTTCCACAACAAAATAAGGTCTACATCCAAAAAAAACCACGCAGACTCTTTGCCACCTTTTTATCCCTTCTGTGTCCCCTGCTGCCTCCTCCTCCCTTTTCTCTCACTGCTGAAGATTTTGCTTGTTTTCAGAGACAAAGTCAAAGCAATCACTGATAAATTCTCAAAATCAACCTGCCCGGTTCACGCTGGACCTCCCTGCGAAGCTATCCTCTCCAAATTCAAGCTGCTCTCCGAATTTGAAGTTGCTGACCTCCTAATACTGCGTAGAGCCACCACCTGCTCGCTTGATCCGATCCCATCATCACTCCTTCAGAACATTTCCCCGCAACTCTCTTCCTTCATCTCTACAATCATCAACTCCTCACTCTCCTCTGGCTGTTTCCCAGCTGCCTTCAAAACCTCTCTAGTTTCATCTCTGTTAAAAATAACCCCTCCCTGGATGTAAATCTGGTTGAAAATTACAGACCGGTCTCTCTCCTCTCCTTCCTGTCTAAAACCCTAGAGCGTGCAGCCTGTGATCAACTGCCTGATTTCCTCACCCAGAACCATCTCCTTGATGGTTGTCAGTCTGGTTTTAAAGTTGGTCACTCCACTGAGACTGCCCTTCTGGTGGTATCTGATGCTCTCTAAGCTGCTAGAGCAGCATCCCTCTCCTTGGTTCTCATCCTCCTCGGTCTGTCTACAGTGTTCGACACTGTCAATCACCGGATTCTGCTCTCCTCTCTTAACCAGCTTTGGATGAAAGGTGCAGCACTAAGATGGTTTGAGTCCTACCTCTCTGACAGAGCCTATCAAGTGGTCTGGCGGAGCTCTCGTTCTTCTCCTCTGGCTCTCTCAACCGGTGTTCCACAGGGCTCGGTATTGGGTCCTCTTCTTTTCTCCATCTACACCTCCTCCCTCGGTCCGGTCATAGCCTCCCAGGGATTCAAATACCACTCCTATGCTGATGATGCCCAGCTCTTCCTCCCCTTTCCACCTGGTGCATCAGACAGCTCTGCACGCATTGCTGCCTGCCTGTTGGAGATCTCTTCATGGATGTCTGATCACCACCTCCAACTCAACCTCTCCAAAACAGAGATTCTTTACCTCCCAGCTGGCCTGTCCTCCTGTCAAGACCTGTCGATCAAACTGGACAACTCACTCATTTGCCTAGCTCCTTCGCTAAGAGTCTGGGAGTAACGATTGACGCTAGTCTATCATTCTCTCAACATATTGAAGCCACAACCCGGTCCTGCAGATACATCCTGCATAATATTCGTAGGATCTGTCCCTACCTCACTACTGACTCCACCCAACTACTTGTCCAGGCCATGGTGATCTTCCCGTCTGGACTACTGCAACTCTCTCCTGTGTGCCTTCTTGCTACTGCCATCAAACCTCTGCAGCTTCTGCAGAATGCTGCTGCACGAGTCGTATTGATTTGCCAAAGCGTTCCCATGTATCTCCTCTACTCATTTCTCTGCACTGGCTTCCTATAGCTGCCCGAATCAAATTCAAAACCGTGGTTACTGTGTACAAATGTATCAGTCGAACTGCCTCCCAGCTATTTACAAGACTCAATCAACCGCTACACCCCAGCCAGGCCCCTTCGCTTGTCTACTTCTGCTCGCTGGTAGTTCCCGCGAACGAAAGGTAAAGCTCAGAGGTTCTCGGTTCTGGGTCCATTGTGGTGGAATGACCTTCCCCTCTCACTCAGAACTACGGAAACTCTGTCTATATTCAAGAAGGGTCTGAAAACTCACCTTTTCCAGATCCACTTCGCCCAAGATCTCTCCAGGTCATTTACGGTGTAACTGTTCAAGCATCGTAACTCCATAAGCTGTCACAGAGTTTTCCCGGGGTGGGTGCGTCGAACCCAAGTGCAGAGCGCAGGACGCTGGTTCAAGGGGCGATCCAGAAGACATGGTCGAGGGGACAGGCCAAGAGTAACCGATGTGTGCACGTAGACAGAAGGGCGAATCCGAGAAACGTAATTCAAAAGACAGGCAAGGTGTCGAGGCAAATCAGGAAGTCGATCACGAGGGCAGGGCGAGGAGCAGGATGAGGAGCAGGACAAGGAACAAGTACTAGGAGCGCAAGTGAATAACGAAGCTGAACATGGTTCCACAGCTTCCTAAGGTCCGGGCTGCCCTTTTATGTGCCCGAAGCTGATCAGTCGCCGGTGTTTCTTGTTACCGAGTTCGTGGGCATGACAGAAGCATCCCAGATACAACCTTTATTCAGCCACAACTCTGGCATTGTACTTGTTATTTGTGTATCTTATAATATTTTTTTTAAAAAAAATGGGTGGGACGGTATCAGATTTGTCTATCCCGTGTTTTATGCACCTACTTGAACGATGAACCTCGGTGCAGCAAGTGGTAAGTAACAAACTGGGTTTGCTTGAGACTTTCATGTCTGCAGCTATGTCTCCTCCTCTTAATGTAATGCATAATTGTACTTTTGCTGAGATGTACGTCGCTTTGGACAAAAGCGTTCTGCTAAATGAATAAATGTAACTGTAAATGCAATACAGTAATAATAGTGCTAATAATACTATGTAATGATGTAATGATAAACAAATGTAACTGCAGTATTATAAGAGTGAGACAAAGAAAGATATAATAATAAATATTACTACTCTCAGATGAACAGAGGACACGGAGGAGGCTGGACCCAAGCGCAGGATCGTTTATATAGAATCAAAAGACTAGACGTGTTCTTGTGGTTGGGGATGGGCAAATGATCAGTCAATCCGTGAACAGAACAGAGGTGAGGATCCGAAATCTTGGTTGAGGGACAAGGTGGGCAGTCTTTATGAAAGAGCCATGGAATGGGACTGGGGAACAATGAGGGACAGGACTTGGAAGAGCAAAGTGGGATAAGTTTGAGAACGCAGAGTGGCCAGTTGTCCTGAGTGAGATTCACAACTGGAAGAGGTTGAGCAGTGTCTTTTAAAGACAGGTGCTTAATTGAAAGGCAGGTGCTGCTGGTTGAGGTGCAGGCGTGGTCGTGACAACTATAGTATTCATGAAAGAAAGAAGAAAGAAATGTGTGGGTGTTTGGAGCGAGGTTGTGGGTACCTGGTGCCCATAAGCCGACGAACTGCTGTAGACACACAATATTGTGATGTGCATCGCAAATTAGCATCCATTTGTTATTACAACTCATTGCATGTAACTTGAATTTTTAATATGGCAGACTTTACGGAG
The DNA here is from genome assembly GCF_900964775.1 of Scleropages formosus. NCBI lineage: Eukaryota > Metazoa > Chordata > Actinopteri > Osteoglossiformes > Osteoglossidae > Scleropages > Scleropages formosus. Next base: position 12,603,315 of record NC_041806.1, read on the forward strand.
GTGGTTCGTAACTACAGGTTGTACATAAGTCGGACGTTTGTAACCTGGAGACTGTCTGTAATAGTTTTAAGCTGAAAAGACTTCTATATCATTTTCCTCAGTTTAACTACACTATAACTTCCAGTTAAAACGTCGTGTTGAACAATACTTCACACAAAACAAATAAGTAAGGTTTGTATGTGATTTGCAGATTCTAAGTGATTTTAAGCTAAAACAAAGATTAAGCTTTTAAACACTCTTGTCTTTAGTTGTATGCTGAATCATTGTTTGACCACAACTTTCAATAAAACATCATTAATGAAGAGATTTTAATTTATATAGGTTTCAGTGAAATATCACGTATGATCACTAATTCAACAGTAATGACTAAATAAAGTTTGTGTTTGAGGTTTAGTTTGTTTCTTTGTGAAACATTCATTTGTTCATTGTTTTATTGCCCCATGTTCTGACAACTCCCACAACTGGGTTCACATTCTCAAATAGTGCACTCAAGACAAACAAAAAGCAGTCTTTCATAATTGAATTGAAATCTTTCAGTTCTTGCTTTTCTTTTTTGTATACTTGAATGTATTTGTGTTTTATTAACTTAATTGTGTTCTATATCTGTATTTCTTCATAGGATGATAGCAATACATTTTCTTTTATTAGATAACATAATTGTCAGATCTGAATGATAACCCAGTTTCATACTGTAGTGTCCCCCCCACAGAGCTACTATAAACAAGCTTGCTAGTTAGGGTAAAGGAATGTGCTCTTTAGTTAAAGTGTACATGTCTTTTGGTTACAGTCTTACCAAAGATGCTACAATCAGTACACATGATCCCCAACAATGGAGAGTCCCCCTGAGTCACTCCCAACCCCCCTACCGTGCCCAACGGTTAGGGGGTCACCCCTAGAACTCCTCAGAATTCTCCTTGTGGCAAACTGTGTATGAACAATAAAACAACCAATCAAACAGAACACTAACTATGCACAGAAATAGACACTAATGAGAACTGTTTACACCAAGCTATATCAGCTGCAGGGGTGTGGTGGCTCAGCGGGTTTGGCCTGTGCCTGCTCTCTGCTGGGTCTAGGATATGAGTCTCGTTTGGGGTGCCTTGCGACAGACTGGCGTCCCGTCCTGGGTGTGCCCCCTCCCTCTCCAGCCTTACGCCCTGTGTTGCCGGGTAGGCTCTGGCTTGCCGCGACCCCGCTCAGGACAAGCGGTTTCAATCAATGTGTGTGTGTGTGTGTGTGTGTGTGTGTGTGTGTATATATATCAGCTCCCCTCAGTGCCATCACATTGCTCCCCCTCTTCAGCAGTCATCCCTCCCGGCGGCTGGTGACTCCATCAACACAAAGTCTCTCAAGCACTGTGGCAACCTGCACTCTCTCCTGGGTCCATGTGAAGAGGGTGAGTCTGTTGGACCTGGTGGACCCCCAAAAGGGGGTTCCAGTGCAGGTTCCTTAGGACGGTAAGGAGCGAGCTTGTCGCGGTGTTGAACCACCGGCCAGCGCCTGGGTCCCATCCGCATCCTGTAAACGGTGTCTGACAGCTGGTCTAGGATGACGCAGGAACCCACTCAGCTGTCCGAGAGCTTAGAGCAGAGCCCGCATCTCTTTTGGGAGCTGAAGACCCATACAAAATCCCCCAGGGCCAGGGGATGCCCAGAACACTGTGTGTAGTATGTGCGCTTGTGCCGCCCCCCCTGCCTCCATCAGATGGCGCTTGGCAAAAATTTGCGCGGACTCCAGGTGCTGCCACAACTGCTGAAGCTATTCCGGACCCGGTTCTCCACTCACCTTGGGCTCCGGCAGGCTGCTGAAAGCTAAGTCAACAGGCGTTCTCAGCTCGCGCCCGAACATGAGCAGGGCGGGGGTGCAGCCAATAGACTCCTGGACGGCAGAGCAGTATGCCCAGAGTACCAGGGGCTATCCCAGTCGTGATGGTGTCGGGAGGTGAGAACGGAGAGCTGCGTGGTGAGCGTGCGGTCGAACCGCTGGACCAGACTGTCATTCTGCGGGTGGAGAGGTGTGGTGCCCGTCTTCCTCACCCCCAGCCGGTCGCACACCTCTTTCATGACCTGCGACTCGAAGTTCCTGCCCTGGTCACTGTGCAGCTTCACCAGTACCCCAGAAAAGTAGAACATCTCTTCCACTAACCGCTCTGCCGTAGTAACGATGGTCTGGTCTGGTACCATGTATGCCTCGGGCCACTTGGTGAAGTAGTCCATCGCCACAAGCATGTAGTGATTTCCCTGGTCAGTGAGGGGGAAGGGTCCTAGTACATCCATGCCCATGCGCTCCATCAGGGTGCCTAACTGAAGCCGTTGCAAGGGGGCATGTCACCGGTTGCTGGGTCCCTTCGTGTCACAGCAGTGCACAAACAATTCCACATTCTGACAGCACCCCGCCCAGTGGAACCTCTGGCGTAGCCCATGCAGCATCTATTACATGCTGAAGTGCCCAACGCAGGCAGGTCCATGCACTCACCACAATATGTCTTCCCTGAGGGCATGGGGGATGAGGAGCTGCCACTGGACTTTGCTGCACACCAGCCAATCCCACTGTCGATACAACAGTCCTCCTCATAAGGTGAGGCTGTCCCACTGCGAGCACTATGACTTAATGGTGGACCCGTTCCGAGTCACAGTGGTCCAGGGTGGGCATTGCCCAGACTGGAGGAAACCCCGGACCACCACCAGCTCTAGGTCAGCTTCCTGGGCCTGGCGGAACAGTCCCGCTTCATCAACAGACACCCCATCACTCACTGTGTCTGCTGCCGGTGCAGTGCAGGTCTCGATCACGGTCCCCTGCCACTCCTGCAGCCAAAGTGTCTGCACGCGTCTGTGCTGCAGGGGTGCTGAGAAAGTGTGTCGGCGTTCCCGTCCAGGCGTCCCGGCCTGTATTGGACCTTGAACTTATACCCCTACAGCAGTTCCAGTCGCGGTGCAATCCGCTCTTCTGGCTCCTTGAAGTTCAGGAGCCACGTGAGCGAAGCGTGGTCGGGTGTGTAGCAGAAACCTGGTCCCCCGTAGAGGTAGGGGCGGAGAATATTTAATGTCTGCCAACACTGCTATGAGTTCTCACCAGGTGACACAGTAATTCCTCTCCGGGTGGCTCAGCCGGCGGCTGTAAAACCGCGACCACTTTCTTGCCCCCATCTCCCACTTGCGACAACACGGCTCCGATGCCCCGATCGCCGACGTCCATATCCATGACAAAGGTCTGCCCAGGGGTCGGTAGGGCCAGGTTAGGAGTGACACCAGCGCTTTACTTTAGTGGCGAAAGGCAGTAGCGCACTCGAGGTCCACTCAAATGGGGCAGTGAGGCAGTGCAGCAGGGCAGCGATGTTGGCGAAACTATATAAAAAGCAACGGTAGTAGGATGCCAGCCTCAGGAAACTCTAACTCTGTTACGTCCCTTGAGGTGGGCCAGTCTCACACCTGCTGCACTTTGTCGGGGTTTGTGGACACTCTGTCCGCGTCCACAACGTGGCCCAGGAACTTCACCTGCTGCTGGAGGAAGTTGCACTTCGCAGGGTGCAACCAGTAGGTCATCCAGATAAACGATGCACTAACTCCTGAGCTCATCCGACAGAACCCACTCCATCAAGCCGCTCAAAGGTGCTGACTGTGTTACAGAGACCGAAAGGCATGACTGTAAAATGGCAGATGCCCTGCCCCAGGGTGAACGCTATCTCTCTCAGGCCTCTGGTGCCAAAGCAACCTTCCAGTAGCCACTCTGCAGGTCCAGGGAGCTGAACCATACGACCCCGCGATGCAGTCCAGCGCATCATCAATGCGGGCAGGAGATAGGAGTCCTGCTTGGTCACAGCATTCAGGCGAAGATAGTCCACACAAAACCACCAGCTGCCATCCTTTTTTTCTGCACCAGGACTGCTGAAGCTGAGCAGGGGCTGCTGGAAGGTTCAGTGATGCCCATTGCTGTCATCTCTTGCTCCATTGTGTCCCTCAGGACTGCTTTCGCATGTTCCCCTTTATGCTACGCCGCATCAAGGTTAGTTGGGGCGGCGAGTCTGACATGTTGCTGCAGGCTCTGCAGGGTGAGTGCTCGGAGGAATACCTGTAGCACCAAATTTCTTGGATGACTGTGGGGTATTTTGGGTAAGCCCACCACGCCAGGAGTTGGATGTCCATAGCCAGCACTCCTAGAGCTGCCCCGTTGTTGTGCCACCTGGCAGCGAGTTGTCCACAGTAATGATCTGCTGTTTCATCTCATGGCAGTTGTGAGCAGCGGCAGCTTGTGATCTTGGTCCGCTCTCATGTCCAGCAGGAGAGTCAGCGCTTTTCCCTTCTAAGGCTAGTCCCAGCTCTGCATTTGCGCCATGCTGCTAGCCAAAGCTGTGCTTCATACGTCTCCCACAGCTTCAGTCCAGAATACCATAGCAGATGGAGCACAGTACACTGTGGTGCTTACCCCCATCGTTGCTGTCTTGGGTGGCAGTTGGGGCATGCTGGTTTCTTCCCACACCATCATAAGGGAAGCTGCTTGCAGGTGTACTAGCGGTGGTCCCCACAGCTGCTCCAAGGCAGTCATCTCCATGGTCTTTTGGTGCAGGTACTTCATCTAGAGCAGGTTCCCTCTTACAATGCTTTCTCTGGGTCTGTTTGCACAAATCCTGTTCCATCTTACATTTAACACCAGTGTAGCATCCTGCCCATAGAGCTACTAGAACAGGCTTAGGAGTCAGGTAAAAGGAACATACTCTTTACTTACAGTACACATGTCTTCTAGCAGCAGTCCTAACAAAGATGCTACAGATAGTACAAGTGATCCCCAACAGTGGGCAGCACAGTGGCACAGCGAGTAGCGGTGCTGTCTCACAGCACCTGGGTGGTGCAAGAGAACATGAATTCAATCCGTGCTCTGCTCGCTCAGTTTTCATGTTCTCCCTGTGTCTGTATGGGTTTTTCTCCAGGTGCTTCAGTTTCCTCCCACAATCAAAAGACATGCTGTTTACATTCACCCAAAGTGGGTGAGTGATAGAGAGAGTGTGTTCCACTGATGCATAGATGAGTGACCCATTGTAAATAGTGTACAGTACTAGCAATATAAGCCACCTTGGTGAATAAGGTATGGGCTGATAACACTACACAGAGTTTGTTGTAAGTTGCTTTATAGAAAAACATCTGTTAAATTAATAAAGTCAGTTAAGTTTTTAACTATAGGACAAGGCAGTTATGAGCAATTGTGCGAAAAATCTTGTGCTTATGGTTGTCACACCACACCCGCACCTCAACCGGAAGCACCTGGCTCTAACTAGCGCAATCAGCTATAAAGAACACTACTCCACCACTGCCCAGTTGCAGAATTTCACTTGAGACAACCGTCCTCTCTGTGCTTTTTTAACCTACCTCGTCACACGTCCTGCTCCTCTTCACTCCCTAGCTCAGCTTCACATCTCCCTGGTCATTATTGCTTGCTTCATCCCTTGACCCCAACCTTGGATCCTCGCTCCAGCCCTGCCAGCCAATCGACCAAACATTTGCTTGTCTCAAACCATGAGAACAACTCTAGTTGGCCTTTGGTTTTGAATAAACGATTCTGCACTTGGTCCAGCCTCCTCCATGTCCTCTGTTCACCTGATAATGGTCCTGCATGTGGCTACAGAATTCTACAGATTGTATTGTTTCAAAACCAAAAATGGGTGAAAACCCTGTGTTTTGTACCTCCACATGAGAATAAGGTGTTTTATGAAATTCAATTCTCAGGAAGAGAACAATTATGAGACATAGGTCAAAAACCCTTGTAGTGATAGTCCAGCAACTGACAACAGAGTATTTAATGTATTCTAGCTTGTTGCGCTCTGGGTTCAGATGGGGTGAAGACACATGCATGGACAGCATTGTTATGAAGTTTATTGGAACACTGGTATGCAGCTCGAGGTATAGGTGCGAACACATACAGAAACACAGTCAAGAGGAATTACATCCATCCATCCATCTTCCTCCGCTTTATCCGGGGCCGGGTTCGCGGGGGCAGCAGTCCGAGCAGAGTCCTCCAGACTTCCCTCTCCCCGCACACCTCCTCCAGTTCCTCTGAGGGAACGCCAAGGCGTTCCCAGGCAAGCCGGGAGACATAGTCTCTCCAACGTGTCCTGGGTCTGCCCCGAGGCCTCCTCCCAGTGGGACAAGCCCGGAACACCTCCCCAGGGAGGCGTCCAGGAGGCATCCGGAACAGATACCCGAGCCACCTCAACTGGCTCCTCTCGATGCGGAGGAGCAGCGGCTCTACTCCGAGCTCCTCCCGGGTGACTGAGCTCCTCACCCTATCCCTAAGGGTGCGCCCAGCCACTCTGCGGAGGAAACTCATTTCTGCCGCTTGTATCCGCAATCTCATTCTTTCGGTCATGATCCAGAGTTCATGACCATAGGTGAGGGTAGGAACGTAGATCGACCGGTAAATTGAGAGCTTCGCCTTACGACTCAGCTCCCTCTTCACCACAACAGACCGGTACAATGACCGCATTACTGCGGACGCCGCACCGATCCGTCTGTCGACCTGCCCGCTCCATTTTTCCCTCACTCGTGAACAAGACCCGAGATACTTAAACTCCTCCACTTGAGGGAGCAACTCCCCCCTAACCCGGAGGGGGCAATCCACCTTTTTCCGACTGCGAACCATGGCCTCGGATTTGGAGGTACTGATTCTCATCCCCGCCGCTTCGCACTCGGCTGCAAACCTCCCCAGTGCACGCTGCAAGTCTTGACTTGATGAAGCAACAGGACCACATCGTCCGCAAAAGCAGAGACGAGATCTCGCGGCCACCAAAACAGACACCCTCCGTTCCCTGACTGCGCCTAGAAATTCTGTCCATAAAGATAATGAACAGAATCGGTGACAAAGGGCAGCCCTGGTGGAGTCCAACATACACCGGAACAGGTCTGACTTACTGCCGGCAATGCGAACCAAGCTCCTGCTCCGGTCATACAGGGAACGAACAGCCCGTAGCAACGAGCCCCGAACCCCATAATCCCGAAGTACCCCCCACAGGATGCCACGAGGGACACGGTCGAATGCCTTCTCCAGGTCCACAAAACACATATGGACTGGTTGGGCAAACTCCCACGAACCCTCCAGCACCCTAGTGAGGGTATAGAGCTGGTCCAGTGTTCCACGGCCAGGGCGAAAACCGCATTGCTCCTCCTGAATCCGAGGTTCGACTATCGGTCGGATTCTCCTTTCCAGTACCCTGGCATAGACTTTCCCAGGGAGGCTAAGGAGTGTGATCCCCCTGTAGTTGGAACACAATCTCCGGTCCCCCTTCTTAAAAAGAGGGACCACCGCCCCGGTCTGCCAGTCCAGAGGCACCGTTCCCAAACTCCACGCGATGCTGCAGAGGCGTGTCAGCCAAGACAGCCCCACAACATCCAGAGACTTGAGAAACTCGGGGCGGATCTCATCCACCCCCGGAGCCTTGCCACCGAGGAGTTTTTTGACTACCTCAGCAACTTCAGCCAGGGTAATGGACGAGTCCCCCTCCAAGTCCCCAGCCTCAGCTTCCTCTACGGAAGGCGTGTCGGAGGGATTGAGGAGAGCCTCAAAGTACTCCTTCCACCGCCCGAGAACATCCTCAGCTGAGGTCAGCAGCGCACCACTTCCACTGTAAACAGTGTTCGTGGAACACCGCTCCCCCCCTCTGAGTCGCCGGACGGTTTGCCAGAATCTCTTTGAGGCCGACCGAAAGTCTTCCTCCATGGCCTCACCGAACTCCTCCCAAGCCCGAGTTTTTGCCGCGGCGACTGCCAGAGCCGCGCTCCGTTTGGCCCGTCGGTACCTGTCAGCTGCTTCAGGAGTCCCATGAGCCAGCCAGGCCCGATAGAACTCCTTCTTCAGCTTGACGGCATCCCTTACTTCCGGTGTCCACCACCGTGTTCGGGGATTGCCGCCGCGACAGGCGCCGGAGACCTTATGGCCGCAGCTCCGAACCGCCGCCCCGACAATGGAGGCGCGGAACATAGTCCATTCGGACTCAATGTCCCCCACCTCCCTCGGGACCTGGTTGAAGCTCTGTCGGAGGTGGGAGTTGAAGACCTCTCTGACAGGGGCCCTCCGCCAAACGTTCCCAACAGACCCTCACTATGCGTTTGGGCCTGCCAGGTCTGTCCAGCTTTTTCCCCTGCCATCGAATCCAACTCACCACCAGGTGGTGATCAGTTGACAGCTCAGCCCCTCTCTTCACCCGAGTGTCCAAGACATATTGCCGAAGGTCAGAAGAAACGACTACAAAGTCGATCATCGACCTCCGACCTAGGGTGTCCTGGTGCCAAGTGCACTGATGGACACCCTTATGCATGAACATGGTGTTCGTTATGGATAAACCGCGACTAGCACAGAAATCCAATAACAACTCACCGCTCGGGTTCAGATCAGGGAGGGCCGTTCCTCCCAATCACGCCCCTCCAGGTATCACTGTCGCTGCCCACGTGGGCGTTAAAGTCCCCCAGTAGAACGACAGAGTCCCCAGTGGGGGCGCTTTCCAGCACGCCCCCCAGGGACTCTAAAAAGGCCGGGTACTCTACACTGCCGCTAGGCGCATAAGCACAAACGACAGTGAGAGACCGTTCCCTGACCTGAAGGCGTAGGGAGACGACCCTCTCATTCACCGGGGTAGACTCCAACACATGGCGGCTGAACTGGGGGGCTATTAATAAGCCCACACCAGCCCGCCGCCTCTCACCTTGGGCAACGCCAGAATAGTGGAGAGTCCACCCCCGATCGAGGAGAGTGGTTCCAGAACCCAAGCTGTGAGTGGAAGTGAGCCCGACTATATCTAGACGGTATCTCTCAACTTCCCGCACCAGCTCAGGCTCCTTCCCCGCCAGTGAGGTGACATTCCAAGTCCCAAGAACCAGAGTTGGCGCCCGAGGTTTGGGTCGGCCGGGCACTCGGCCCCGACCACCGCCCAAATCACAATGCACCGGCCCCTTACGGTTTCTCCGGCAGGTGGTGAGCCCACCGAAGAGCGGCTCCACGTCATGGCTTCGGGCTGAGCCCGGCCGGCCCCGTGGGCATAGACCTGGCCACCAGGCGCTCGCATGCGAGCCCCCCCCTGGCCTGGCTCCAGGGTGGGGCCCCGGTGACCCCATACCGGGCGGGGTAAACGAAAGCCTTGCTTTTTCCTTCATAAGGGGTTTTTGAACCGCGCTTTGTCTCGTCTGTCATCCAGGACCTGTCTGCCATGGGAGACCCTACCAGGGGCATATAGCCCCAGACAACATAGCTCCTGGACTCATTCAGGCACTCAAACCCCTCCACCACGGTAAGGTGAGGAATTACATTTCTTAGCGATATGCCAGATGTCATGCTGGGATAATGGAAGCTGAGGCGATGGTGAAGAAGACCCAAGCACCAGTTCCTTTATTAACAACAAAAGCCAAGGAGCAAGACAAAGAGCCATAGTCAGGGACAGGTGTGAATCAGGCAATGAACATTGAGGATTTTTTGGAGGAACAAGGGACGTTGACGGTAAGACGAAGTGAAGGTTGGTAACCAGGAGATCAGGAACAGCGAAGAGACAGGAAACATTATGCACACAGGAGTTGCGGTTCTTGCCTACATAGGAATCACCTTAATTTAATTATGTTTCACAACTGAAGGGAGATGAAGTAGTCAATTATTAATATAAGACACAAATGATAATTTTCCGTCCAACAAGACACCCAAGTCCTTAATGCACTGTACACTTGAAGGTTCTTTGATTTGTCGTAAAGATTGGTGTGATTGTGTCAAGAGTTCTGGTGTCACCAATCACCACAAGTACCTCTGTTTTACTGGCATTTAGAGGCAAAAAATTTTACTCATCCATAATTTATATTGGTAAAACAACTAGCTAAAAACACCACATATGATGGGTCGCCAGGCTTAAACAAACATATAGCTGTGTGTCATAAGCATATAAGGGGAAACTTACATTATGCTTCCTAATATCACCCAATGGTAACATATTGTTGAACCGAGGGAACCGGGATAGCTGGACCCAAGTGCAGAGTTGTTCATCTGGATTCAAGGGATCAGGCAAGTTCTTGGTGTTGGGGACAGGCGAAGGTCAATCGGCAGTCTGAGTCAGAGCAAAGATCCATGGACGTGGTCAGGGGATGAAGCGAAGGGTCGTTGATTGGCGGTCGGCGTTGGAACGAAGATCCGTGAATGTGGTTGGGAAACAAAGCGAAGGGTCGAACACCAGAAGACAAGAACTGAGGACAAGGGTTGCGTGGGAACTGGATGTCAGGAAGGAGGGCGGTTGTCTCTGACAAGATTCTACAAAGGTATGGGAGCTGGGGGGGGGTATTTTAAAGGGTAAGCAGTTAGGGAGGTGCTAGACTGAAGTCAGGTGCTGTTGAATGAGTTGTGGGCGTGAACATGACACATATAGAGAGAGAACAATAATGGATTGAACACAGAGCCCTGAGGCACACCATACTGAAAGGCAGACTATGGACCAGAAGAAAGCAGTGTAGTCATCAGATCTGAATACAAATTGTTTCTGGTTAGCTAAATATGAATTGAAACCACTTCAGAACAGTGCCCCTGGTTTTCAAGTCTATTCAGTAGGATACTATGGTGAACAGTATCAAATAGAGCACTCAACTCCAGTAACATAACAGAGATATCAGAGGAGATAAGAATATCATAAACAACACGTGTAAGCACCATTTCAGTGCTGTGACCTGGGTAGAAACCAGACTGAAATTTTTGAAATATGACTAAGAAATTTTGTAATTTGGGAAGCCACAATCTTTTTTAAAATTTTGGACGAAAATGGTAGATTAGAGATAGGTCTATAATTATTTGGGTTATTACAATTAAGATCTGATTTCTTCAGTAGAGGTCTAATAACGGCAAGTTTAAAAGTGTTCAGAACACAGCCATGAAGTAATGACGTATTAACAATACTGACAATAGTTTCCAGAACAACGGAAACTGTGCCTTTAAGTAATTTAGAGGGAATTGGGTCGAAAGAACAGGTAAAACCTTTCATGAAGCAAATTAGGACAATAATTTCCTCTACAGTTATTATGTTGAAGCTAGTGGAATGATGCGATAGCATCTACTATCAGCATTGCCAGAACTGCTTACACTGACCTGGGCCAGAGTAGAGGGCAAGATGGATGCCTGGATATTCTCAAATTTTTATTGAAAAACAACAAAAAAAAAAAGTAATTATTTTGATACAATATATATTATAATACACACACATATGCACATATGCACGCACACACACCATCTGAACTGCTTGTCCCATACGGGGTCGTGGGGAGCCGGAGCCTAACCCGGCAACACAGGGCGTAAGGCCGGAGGGGGGGGGGAACACACCCAGAACGGGACGCCAGTCCGTCACAAGGCACCCCAAGCGGGACTCAAACCCCAGACCCACCGGAGAGCAGGACAAGGGCCAACCCACTGCACCATTGCGCCTCCCTTATATTATAATAATACATTTATATTTATAATTATATAATATGTATAATTAATTAGTAATGGCAGCAGAAATACATTGTTAATATTTGTGTTTACCAGTTAAATAAGCAATGGCATTAAACAAGAAACGAAGGTTGTTCCAAATTTTCCTCAGCTTTCCGTAGTATTTGGGTCTGGAATTAAAAAGTGCTTTTCTATATTTTTTTAGACAATCGGACCAGACTACATAATAAAGGATCAATTTAGCTGAATACCATTTACGCTCTAATTTAGGACATTGTAACTTCATGACACGAGTTGATTTGTTGAACCAAAGTTATTTTCTTATAGTTCATATAAGTTTAGTTTTTGTTGGAGCTGCAGAATCTAAGGCAAATTTCACCACTGAATTATACTCAAAAGCCATTTGCGCTATATCTGCGCTCATTCCAAAATCAGATTTGCTCATGTAATCAATAAATTTAGCATTACTGTTTTCATCAATATGTCACACGATTTTGGTCTTACTATTGTCAGATGGCACCAGCAGATATAGATCAAAGCTTAACAAGTAATGATTGGAAATGGTCTCATTTAGAGGAACAATATTTACATTATGAATATGTACACCGTAAGTTATAACGAGATCAAACGTATGGTTACGGGAATGAGTAGAACCAAGTGGCACGCACAGGCTTTAGGAAAGGAGGATGGTGAGGAAGAATGATTTTACCCCACCTGTTGGTAGTAATCAGCCCTATTTTAGCCCGTCTTCCCAAACAGTAGGAAAGACTGACTAGGGAGTTCCAGACTGATGCTGAACCCGAGAACTTGAAGAGCACTGAAGTCTTGATGCCCCGCACCAAAAGCACAAGATGGCACAAACACAAGACAGCACTCCTATCCTATTCACAGTTAACCTTCACTGACACGCTGCATGTAAAAATAGAAAGACAAATGTTCACCTACCAAACGCATCCTGCATTTTTGTCGCAATGGGACTGAAACCCGGGACTCCTTTCAGTGGTGATGGATGGGGCTTAGCTAGTTCTCCTTCTGCACGAGATGAGTCTCCATCAGCAGGAGTCCTTTTGGATGCCATGCTGACTGCCCAGTGGGAGAACCGGAGGGCATTGCTGGAGATGTTAGCTATCATTGCCGACTGTTCTGCTCAACCTCTGCTTCTTCCTGTGCACCTCCTGAAAATGACCCTGGAGGATAATCCAGAAACCTTCCTGGAGGTGTTTGAACGCACAACCAGGGTCTGTCGATGGGCTCCAGACAAGCCCTGTACCTCGTGCCCCTGCTCATGGGGGGAGACTTTGTTGGCGGCCCAGCAGGTCCCAGTAACTGTAACGGTCGACTTACGGGGGCCCGTTCACGCTCATGCCCGAAAGACACCAACAGAGTCTGCACAGCATGCAGTGGGATGACATGGCTCAGCCATTCCTCTTTGCACAGAGGGTCCTGGGCTCCACCTGGTATTTGCAGAGATGTCTGTCAGTGGTGCGCCGCCTGCCCGGAATGTCAGTGCGTGAATCCACTGACGGTACCTCATGCACCACTGCGTCCGCTCCTGTTAATGGAGATCTCTTTTGATCGCTGGGACGGACCTTATCAGACCTTTGGACCGTTTTCCCCCTTTGACCGATTATATGCCGGATGCACAAGAGGCATTTTGGCTATTAGGGAAAGTTGGAGGCGGGGCCTGGCCCCAGTAAAAACGAAATATAGTATGTCTAAGATCTGCAAGCCTGGCTGCAGATTCCCGGTCATCTGTCTTGGGAGCACCTGCAGCAGGTGCAAAAAAGGCATGCTTGTACATATAACAAAGGAGCCTGACTGCGACACTTCACTCCCAGGAAAAAAAAAAAAATCCCCGTTTTGCTCCCCACTTCCCAGTCTAAATTACTTGGTAAGTGGCAAGGGCCTTTTGTGGTCACACAGCGAGTAGGGGGTGTTGATTATGAAGTCATCCGGGCTGAAAGGGGTAATGCGCATCAGATTTACCATCTGAATCTCCCGCTAGGGAGCCATTGCGGGATGAGTTAGGCCCAGAAGTTCCCACTATGGCTGCAACCTCTCCCGTGTCTCTGTGGTCTGGCCTCTCCAACCAACAGCAACAGGCAGTTAGACAAATGCAGGAGGATTTTGTGAATCTGTTCTCTTCACCCAGGCTGGACGCACCTCAAAAGGATCATATTCAGCCGGTGACGGACAAGATAGTCCGGAGCTGCATGTATCACGTTCCTATGCACAAATGCAAGGTGATTCAGGAAGAGACTGACAGGATGCTGCAAATGGGGATCATTGAGGAATTCCACAGTGACTGGAGTAGCCCAGTGGTACTGGTTCCAAAACTGTATGGCTCCACTTGCTTTTGTGGGGATTATTGTACGGTAAGTGCTGTCACTAATTTTGATGCATATCTTGTGCCCCGGGTGAGGGAGCTGCTGGACCGGCTGGGCACTGCTCGCTTTATTCGACCCTGGATATGACCAAAGGCTTCTGGCAGATTCCCTTGTCACCAGAGTCCAAGGAAATCTCGGCTTTCTTGACTCCTTTTAGTTTACACCAGTTTGTTACACTCCCATTTGGTTTGCAAGGGGCTCCAGCTAACTTTCAGAGACTTATGGATAAAATCCTGAAACCACATACAGGGTATGCTGTGGCCTATCTGGATAATGCTATCATCTATATTCCCGACTGGCTGCAGCACCTGGACACCTTCGGGCACTCCTGTGGTCCCTGCGGGAGATGGGCTTCACGGCAAATCCAGTGAAATGTGCGACTGGGAGGAGTGAGGTACAGTATCTGGGGTTCCTCCTGGCAAATGAACAGATTTAGCCCCAGACAGCAGCATGTCCAGTTTCCAAGGCCAAAAAGCAGGAGAGGTCCTTCTTAGGGTTGGCTGCTTGTCGCCAAGTTCGTGGGCATGACACCCAGTAATACACATAGCTGCTACAGGAGATGACCCATGGCTGAGTCAATCCTGCAACTTGTAGGCCAAGTTCCAGGACAGTACAAATGAATAAACCCTTTTTTCTCGCTCAAACATGACACTCCTCAGTGATGCAGGCCATTACAGTCTCATATACTTTTTAGACCCCAAACCTGGTGAAAACCAGAAATTTAATATCATGAAGATAATAAGCTGTATAAACAAATTCAGTTTTTGTAGGACATTGGTAAGATATTTAAAAAAAAAAAAAAAAAAAAACCCACCATTGGAGTTATGGTGCAGCAGGTGGCTATGGAGTGCAATGTATTGTACTTCATTTCAAACCCAAACATAGCTGAAAACCTTAGCAGAAGGAAATGGCCAGTTTTTAATCCTTATCTTAGAGTTTTAATGATACTTTATTCCTTTAAACAACATACCCAAATGGCTGAATTTAAAATTTTAACTCAAAATGCCATGGGGCTTAAGAACAAAGCATAGCGCCACCCTCCATTTCACCTAAGGGTGGTGCCCTGGGTTCTATTCCAACTAAATGTATAACCCAACTCAAGTATTTCAATAAAAAAAACAAACAAATTTATTAAATTCTCCAAACACCATAAAACCCAAAGGAATATCCAAAGTTATTGTCCCATACACACAATACTAACCCTAAAATCCCATCAGATGAAAACGAATGCAACAACCAAAACACAAACTTCATACATACACGCACACACATTTCATTCTTTGTATGCTGCTCCTCGTTCTCGTGTCTACCTGGCTTTCAACCTCTGCTTGCTTTCCTTTGTTCTGAGTACTGTCTTGCCCTCCCAACGATATTTGCACCTTGATCAACCTATGCCTGTTCCTGACCACCGATTTCGCTTGCCTCTTTGTGCTGTATGGAATCCTGGATGACCTGACGGGACATGAACTGAGGACCTCTGTCTGAGACTATGTCCTCAGGTAACCCAAAGATCTGGAACACATGCTGAAAGAGAAGTTCAGCTGTGGCCAGGGCAGTGAGGAGTCGAGGCAAGGGAAACAGACGACAGGACTTATAAAACTGGTCTAACACCACTAGGATCACCGTATTCCCCTCGGAGGGTGAGAAGTTGGTCAGAAAGTCTACTGCTATGTGGGACCAAGGTCTGGCTGGAACCAGTAGGGTCTCCAAAAGCCCTGCAGGTTTTTGGTTTGGGGTCGTAGCTTGAGCACATACCTTGCACACCTCCACAAACTCTTGGATATCTTCCCGAAGGGAGGGTCACCAGTACTTTTTGTCGAGCAGGGCCAGAGTTTGTCGATACCCTGGGTGGCCTGTGGCCGGGGTGTCGTGTGACCAGTGGAGTAGCTGGGGCTTCATCCTGGGAGGAACGTATTCCTTGCTTCCAGGAGTGTCGGCTGGATTGGGTTCCTCCGTTTGGGCCCTCTAGAGGTCCTGTGCCAACTGCCAACATATGGGGGCCACAGAGCAGGTGTTGGGCAGGATGGGCTCTGGTGTGTCTGGAGTCGGGTCCTTGTCATACAGCTGGGACAAGGCATCCGCCTTGGTATTCTTGGAACCAGGGCAGTAAAAGACTGTGAACCCGAGTCTAGTGAAAAAAGGGCCCAACAGGCTTGTCAACGGTTGAGCTGACGGGTGGTTTTCAGGTACTCAAAGTTACGGTGGTCCGTTTTTAGGCAAGAAACACTTTTGGGCTGTTGGACAGGTAAACATTTATGGAGTCAAGAACTCACTTTGGCAAACACGTTTTTAGGCAGTTATACAAGTAAACATTTAGGTATGCAAGAACTCATCTTGAAAGACTCGTTTTTAGGCAGTCAGACAAGTAAGCATTTAGGCACTCAAGAACTCACATTGGCAAACACGTTTTTGGGCAGTTAGACAAGTAAGCATTTATGTATGGAAGAACTCACATTGGCAAACACGTTTTTGGGCAGTTAGACAAGTAAGCATTTATGTATGGAAGAACTCACATTAGCAGAAACACTTTTGGGGTGTCATACAAGTAAGCATTTAGGTAAGCAAGAACTTACATTGAAAGACTTATTGTTGAGGAGTTAGACAAGATTGTGGTCCCCAGCTTGGACAATAGGTCTTGCCCTAGAAAATTCACAGATCACTCAGCCAGAACTTGTGGTGGATTCTCTCAGAATGACGTGGTATACTTACTATGAGGGGTTGTGTTTCAGCCAGGAGCTGGAACAAGCCCGTTGCCCCAACAACCTTCATGAATTGTCCATTGGTGGGGGTACCCGGTGCCTCTTGGGCTCTCAAGGTGGAGCGTGTGGCCCCTGTGCCTACTAGGAAAGACACCCTTCGATGGTTAACAAAGAGCATCACCATAGGTTTAGTTTCAAGACACCAGGTTAGGGCAACGTACTGACCCTTTTCCTCACTGTCACCCACCCTCTTGCCTCCCAAGGCAAAATGCTACACAGTGACACTCTCTGGAGGACCGGCTAGCCACCCCCCCCTTTTTAATTGTTTCGAGGTGGCTCCGGGCAGTTGCCACACCAGTGGCCTTCTTTCCCGCAGTTAAAACAGGTGTGAGGGCTTTGGGAGGTGGGACACATTGTCACATGTAGGTGGGGCCCCTGAGAGATTGTCGGATACAGAAGCATCTCCTCTTTCTTCTTTTGGTGGCGGTGGGGTGCCTCTGCGGGAAACACTTGAGCAGACACTGTTAACACCCTCACTTGAGCTTCATTTTTGGCTCTTTCAGACTTTAATTTTACGGTGGGATCAGTTACACGTTTCTGTGCTGCTTCTAATGCTTTTTCCTTTGCAACAGCTCCCCATTCTCTACAGTTACTTAAAGACATATCGTTGCCACAGCATCCTCTCTCTTTAATCCACTATACCACTTCCTGCACTCCTTTTTAAATGACATTCCTGTCTCCTTCTCTACACTTTCTCTGCAAATTTTGTCCACTTGCATTTACTTTTCAAATTCAGTTTCACCATCTGGATCATAAGCTGAATTCAGAGTTATGTTTGGAATACTATCACCTTGCCCCATTGTGATTTTATTTTCTCGCGTGAATCCAAACCACACTCTGCAATCTCAGGACTTTTTTTTATTAGACAAAATCACCAAAATCTGTGGAAAACACACGGAGACACACAGGGCTACAAAGAAAACATTCCTTTAATAGCATTCATATATGCTAGCATTCATATATGCGGGAGAGTCTCTCCGATGAAGAAAGCCACGAGTATGTATATACTGTTGTGCTATAAGCTGTTCTTCTCTGGGGATTTTCCACTCGCGTGCAAACCCTATCCTGTTTTCCGCAATTCACGCAAACAAGTCATCTGTTTTGTCTTTAACCCTGGGTCACGTGCCCTGTTTCAGTTCCTACTTCCATATGGGAAAATCAGCATAGCAGTTTTCTTACCCAGTTGATCTTTGTTAGTTCCTGCTCCTTAATACAGCTTGCAGCATTACATCCCTAAGTTATTTTCAATAAGGACCTACCCTACTGGACGCTGCATAGTTATATTTTGCATTTAGAACTAATGTCTAATATTAAATATATCTTGTACACTACATAAATGCTTACTTGATTAACTGCTCAATAGCAAGTCTTTCAATTTGAGTTCTTCCATGGCTAAATGCTTTCCTGTCTAACTTCTGAGAAACATGCTGGCCAAAGTGAGTTCTTGTAGACCAAAATGTTGACTTGACTCACTGTCAAAAAGACATTTGCCAAAGTAAAATCTTTGTTTACTTGTGTCACTGCCTAAAAACGTGTTTACCAAAGTGAGTTCTGCATACCGAAAATTTTAATTATTGAAATGTCGAAAAGACGTTTGCAA
Organism: Scleropages formosus; assembly: GCF_900964775.1. Lineage (NCBI taxonomy): Eukaryota > Metazoa > Chordata > Actinopteri > Osteoglossiformes > Osteoglossidae > Scleropages > Scleropages formosus. The sequence goes on from NC_041806.1 coordinate 12,621,491, forward strand.
AAGTGACTTCTTGCATTCCTAGAAGCTTACTTCTGTAACAGCCCAAAAATGTTGCTGCCAATGCAAGGTCTTGCTTGCCTTAATCGTACTTCTCTAAATGTATAAAAATATGTTTGCAAAACAAAGCTCTAACCAACCTACATACTTACTTGTCAACCTGCATAAGAACATCTTTGCCAGCGTGTGCTCTTGCAATAGTAAATGTTTACCTGTCTAGCTAGCCATTCAATGTAACTTCTTCCATTCCTAGGAACTTACTGCTTTAACATCCCAAAAGTGTTGCTGCCAGTGGCAGTTCTTCCTTTCCTTAATCTTACTGGTCTAACTGTATATAAGCATGTTTGCAGAAGTGAGCTCTAACCAACCTAAATGCCGAACTGGATAAAAACGTTTGCCAAGGTGAGTTCTTGCACACCCAAATATTAACTTGTGTCACTGCCTATAAAACGTGTTTGCTAACATGATCTCTTACCAACCTAAATACTTCTCTGACTGGCTAAAAACATTTGCCTGCCACGCCCACACATCCAGGCCAACACGGAACACCTGGGACGCAACGCAGATTGCAGCATAAAGGGCTCCGTCAGACAACCAGCTGATGCGGAACCTTGATCTGCCTCCTCGTTTGCGACCTCCTCCAGCCATTTCCTGTTCCCGAATGCATTCCCCGAACTCATCCCTTGTTCCCCTGATCTACTGCCTCTTTCTGATCATCGACCTATTGCCTGTGTACTGACCTCGCCTTTTGAATCCTCCCTGTTACGACGTTCGCACCTCGAAGACCCTTTGCCCATCCTCTGACCTCCTCTCTTGGATTTCCCCGAAGACACCACGATTTCCGCTCTGCACTTGGGTCTGCCACGTCCCTCAGACGCAACCATGACAGAAGGTTCCGCCACGTATACGGATCCTGCGGAGCTGAACCATCACCAAGCGGAGTTGGCCTCGCGTGAAGCGCGCTTGGCCGGTATGGAACAGACGCTCCACAACCTCATCGCCTCTTACAACCAGGTAGTAAGCGTGCTGAATATGTCGCGTGCGCCCACACAGCCCATTGAGAAACACGCAGCCGGTCCTGCAGCGCCTGACTCGTCGAACGCAACTCCTTCTCTGTCACGCGGTTTCCACTTGTCTCCCCTGACCCCCTTTGACAGGACCCCCAGCACAATGTGAAGGTTTCTTGTTTCAATGTGAGCTCGTTTTTTCCAGTATGCCCCTAGTTTACAGCACAGAACAGAGCTGGATCACCTACGCCCTCTCTCTGCTCACGGGCAGAGCACTTGAGTGGGCGACAGCAGTCTGGACAAATGGCTTCCCCAGCACTTATGCGCAGTTCAAGAGCCGGTTCCTCGCCATTTTCGGACTGGCTCGCCTGGAAGAACAGCTGAGTGAAAGACTCATGAATCTACAGCAAGGTGACCGACCTGTGGCAGATTACGCCATAGAATTTCGTGTCCTCGCAGAACGCAGCGATTGGGGGGAGGGAGAGAGAGAGAGAGCCTTGTTGGCTAGTTTTCGCCATGGTCTAAACCCACACATCCGCAGTGAAATGGTGTTCCGAGGAGAAAGATGGACCCTTGATCCGTTCATAGAAACAGCTGTTACCTTAGATCACCAGATCAGAACCCAGGGACCAGCCTCAGAACCGGCTCCAGAAAGATGCGGTCCCGCACAGGAGGAAGCAAAGCCGATGCAGCTGGGGCGCCTGCCCCTCCCCGAACGACAGCGAAGACTACAGAATCGCCTCTGTCTTTACTGTGGTGACCCTAGTCACTTCCGTCTCCAGTGCCCTGTCCGCCGTGAGGCCAAGGTGAGTGGCACCCTCTGTTGTAACCACCTCGCTGTACCCGTAATGTTATCCTGGGGTGCAGGACAGGTACAGGCGCAAGCAATGGTGGATTCGGGAACAGCAGGGTGCTTCATGGACATCGGGTTTGCTCGGTCTCATAGTATCCCTTCCAAACCCATTGGGGGGGGCGTCTCAAAGTGACCGCCCTAGATGGCCAGCCCCTCAGGAAGGGTTTTGTCGACCACCAGACAGCCCCTGTAACTGTGAGAGTAGGTGTATGTCACCAGGAGATGTTGAGTTTCTATTTGATTTCGTCTCCGGAGTTGCCCCTGATTCTAGGGTTCCCTTGGCTCTCCAAGCATGATCCGGTCTTTCAGTGGAGTACTGGAGAGTTGGTTTTGGGTACTCCAATGTGAGAGAACTTGCTTAAAGCTACCCTGTTGAGCTACGTCTATAGAAGGCTCAGAATCTGCACTGCAGGTGCCAGTTCCTCCCAAGTATCTGGATCTTGCGGAGGTTTTTAGCAAAAGACACGCATCCAAGCTCCCACCGCATCACCCGTGGGACTGTGCAATTGATCTCTTGCTAGGTACCACGCCTCCACGTAGTAGCATTTACCCGTTGTCCAGACCCGAGCAATCAGCCCTCCAGACTTATATCACCGAAGCCTTAGAGACAGGAATTATACGACCATCCACGTCCCCCGCGTCTGCCGGGTTTTTTTCATCGAGAGAAAAGATGGGGGGTTACGCCCCTGTATTGACTATCGGGGGTTGAATAGTATTTGTGTGAAATATCCACATCCTCTGCCTTTGATCACAGCCGCCCTTGAGAACGTTCAGCAGGCGCAATGGTTCACGAAGCTAGACCTGAGAAGTGCATACAATCTAGTCTGTATCCGGCAGGGTGACGAATGGAAGACTGCGTTCAGTACCACCCTGGGTCATTACAAATACCTGGTTATGCCTTTTGGTCTTGCGAACGCACCCAGCATATTCCAGGCGTTTGTGTATCATGTGCTCGGGGACATGATCCACAAAGGCGTCCTGGTATATCTTGACGATATCCTGATTTATTCTGATATGTTGGCCAGGCATGTACTGACTGTCCGACAGGTGCTCCAGAGACTGTTGCAGAACAGATTATATGTGAAATTGGAGAAATGTGAATTCCACAAGCAGAAGGTCTCCTTCTTGGGGTTCATACTTACCCGAGACGGCATTGCTATGGATCCAGGTAAAGTCCAGACCATCCAGCAATGGCCTCGCCCAACCACCACTAAGGCTCTCCAGCGATTTTTGGGGTTCTCCAATTTTTACCGCCGGTTCATCAGGAACTTCAGCATGATCGTCGCTCCATTGACAGCGCTTACAGCGAGTAAAAACCCTCGTCTCCCGTGGAACCCAGAAGCCCAATGAGCCTTCGAGAACCTCAAACAACTTCTCCACAGCCCCCACTCTGCATCAACCCGACCCTGAGTTGCCATTCGTGGTGGCGGTAGATGCCTCGGAGTCAGGGGTAAGCACTGTCCTTTCACAGAGGCAAGGTAAGCCTGTGAAATTATACCCTTGTGCATTTTTTTCCAGGAAACTGTCTAACGCTGAACGAAACTACGACATAGGAAATAGAGCGCTCCTAGCAATTAAGTTAGCCCTAGAAGAGTGGAGACATTGGCTGGAAGGGGCACGACACCCTTTTTTGGTGCTCACTGATCATAAGAATTTACAATAGCTGCAGACAGCCTGGCGCCTCAACATGCGTCAGGCCAGGTGGGCGCTGTTCTTTTCTCGGTTCAACTTTACTGTCACTTACAGACCAGGTCTAAAGAACATCAAAGTGGATGCCTTTTCCCGGCTGCATGACGAAATGCAGGAGGTACCGGAACCAGACTACATCCTGCCCAGATCCTGCTTTGTGGCACCCGTTCAGTGGGACTTCACCCAGGACCTGTCCCAAGCCCAACAAAGCAGACCCCCGAACGACCAGGTAAACCTTCTGGAAAACAATACGTTCCACCAGGTCTTAGGACTACTCTCCTACAATGGGCCCATGACCATCTAGCAGCGGGGCACCCGGGGTTTGGGAAGACTGGCTAGGATCCAGCAGCTCTACTGGTGGCCGTCCCTCCGGGAGGACGTACAGGACTACATCCGGGCATGTCCAGTCTGTGCTCAGTCCAAGGCTTCAAATCAGAGTCCAGCAGGGCTCCTGGAACCCCTGCCGGTACCCAACCGTCCCTGGACGCACCTAGCGTTAGATTTCTTAGTGGACCTCCCACTATCAGATGGTAAGACCGCCATCGATTGCTTTTCCATGTGCTGTCGCTTGATTCCCTTACCCAAGCTCCCCTCTGCATTGGAGACAGCCGAGTTGCTGTTTCAGCATGTATTCCGGCTCTACGGTATACCCGAAGACATAGTGTCCGATGGGGTTCACATCGCGTGTGTGGAGAGCTTTTTGGAAAAAACTCGGGGTCACGGTGAGTATGACATCGGGGTACCACCCTCAAGCCAATGGGCAGGTAGAATGGCTCCAGCAAGAGATCGGTCGGTACCTCAGAAGCTACTGTCTTGAACACCCAACTCACTGGGTTTGATACCTTCCGTGGGCAGAGTATGCCCACAATATGCTCACCCTTACCTCTACAGGTGTCTCTCCATTCCAGTGCATCTTGGGGTACCAGCCACCATTGTTCCCATGGCAACCGGGATCCAGCGATGTGCCTGCTGTGGACTCTTGGTACCGAACCAGCAGCGAGGTATGGGCAGCTGTCAGACGCCATCTTCAAGAATCGCAAACCCGTATCAAACACCAAGCCGATCGACATCGGCGACACCTCTCCCTTACACCTGGACAGAGGGTGTGGCTGTCAACCCGGGGTCTCCAATGACCATATATGTCAAAGAAACTCAGCCCAAGGTACATAGAACCCTTTAAGATTATCCGCAGAGTTACCCCGGTCTCATATTGCCTGCAACTGCCCCAACACCTACGCGCACACCCGACGTTCCACGTATCCTTCCTCAAACCCTTGGCCACCTCCATACACCAGCCCACAAGCATGCTTCCAGACCCAATACTCCTGCCTGACGGTGGTGCACCAGCGTATGCGATACGGGCGCTCCTGCATTCCCGCCGTCGTGGAGGGGTACTCCAGTATCTGGTAGATTGGGAAGGATACAGACCTGAGGAACGGTGCTGGGTAGCAGCACGAGACATCCTAGATCCGAGCCTCATCACCGACTTCCACAAGAGTCAGCCAGATCGGCCTGCACCTCGGCCTCATGGCCGTCCCCCTGGTAGCCCTCGAGTGTTCGGGACCGATCCTCGGGGTACTGCCACGCCCACACCTGGAATGCAACACAGACTACAGCATAAAAGGCTCTGTCAGACAACCAGCTGATGCGGAACCTTGATCTGCCTCCTCGTTTGCGACCTCCTCCAGCCATTTCCTGTTCCCAAACGAATTCCCCGAACCCGTCCTTTGTTCCCCCAATCTACTGCCATTTTCTGATCATCAACCTCTTGCCTGTGTACTGACCTCGCCTTTTGGATCCTCCCTGTTACGACGTTCGCACCTCGAAGACCCTTTGCCCGTCCTCTGGCCTCCTCTCTTGGATTTCCCCGAAAGACACCACCACGATTACTGCTCTGCACTTGGGTCTGCCGCTTCCCTCAGACGTGACCATGACGTGGGCTCTTGCACACCAAAATATTAACTTGTGTCACTGCCTATAAAACGTTTGCTACCATGCCCTCTTACCAACCTAAAAGCGAACATGTCTAACTGGATTAAAAAAGTTTTCCAAAGAGCATTCTCGCAATCCCAAATGTTGTATCCACTCGCTGTCTTAGAACATGTTTCCCAGAGTGTGTCCTTGCTTACTTCAGAGGAACATGATTGCCAAAGTGAATTCTCGCACTCCCAAATGCTGAATCCACTCACTGGCTTAAAACGTGTTTGCCAGAGTGTCCTTGCTTACTGATGTAACTGCACTGAAACATGATTACCAAAGTGCATTCTCGCACTCCCAAATGCAGAATGGACTCGTTGCCTTAGAACGTGTTTGCCAGCGTGTGTGCTTACTTATATAACTGCATAGGAACATGATTTCCAAAGTGCATTCTCACACTCACAAATGTTGAATGCACTCACTGGCTTAAAACGTGTTTGCCAGAGTGTCCTTGTTTACTTATGTAACTGCACTGATACATGATTACCAACGTGCATTCTCGCACTCCCAAATGCAGAATGGACTCGCTGCCTTTGAACGTGTTTGCCAGCGTGTGTTCTTGCTTACTTATATAACTGCACTGAAACATGATTGCCAAAGTGCATTCTCGCACTCCCAAATGCTGAATCCACTTCCCGGCATAAACGTGTTTGCCAGAGTGTGTCCTTGCTTACTTTAGAGGAACATGATTACCAAAGTGCATTCTCGCACTCCCAAATGCTGAATCCACTCACTGGCTTGAAACGTGTGTCCTTGTTTACTTATGTAACTGCACTGAAACATGATTACCAAAGTGCATTCTCGCACTCCCAAATGCGGAATCCACTCGCTGGCTTAAAACGTGTTTGCCAGAGTGTGTCCTTGCTTCCATATTTAACTGCACTGAAACATTACCAAAGTGCATTCTCGCACTCCTAAATGAAGAATGGACTCGCTGCCTTAGAACGTGTTTGCCGGAGTGTGTCCTTGCTTACTTCAGAGGAACATGATTGCCAAAGTGAATTCTCGCACTCCCAAATGCTGAATCCACTCACTGGCTTAAAACGTGTTTGCCAGAGTGTCCTTGCTTCCTTATATAACTGCATAGAAACATGATCGCCAAAGTGCATTCTCGCACTCCCAAATGCTGAATCCACTCGCTGCCTTAGAACGTGTTTGCCAGCGTGTGTCCTTGCTTACTTATGTAACAGCACTGAAACATGATCGCCAAAGTGCATTCTCGCACTCCCAAATGCAGAATGGACTCGCTGCCTTTGAACGTGTTTGCCAGCGTGTGTTCTTACTTATATAACTGCACAGGAACATGATTGCCAAAGTGCATTCTCGCACTCCCAAATGCTGAATCCACTTCCCGGCATAAAACGTGTTTGCCAGAGTGTGTCCTTGCTTACTTCAGAGGAACATGATTGCCAAAGTGCATTCTCGCACTCCCAAATGCTGAATCCACTCGCTGGCTTAAAACGTGTTTGCCAGAGTGTGTCCTTGTTTATTTATGTAACTGCACTGAAACATTACCAAAGTGCATTCTCGCACTCCCAAATGCAGAATGGACTCGCTGCCTTAGAACGTGTTTGCCGGAGTGTGTTCTTGCTGACTTCAGAGGAACATGATTGCCAAAGTGAATTCTCGCACTCCCAAATGTTGAATCCACTCACTGGCTTAAAACGTGTTTGCCAGAGTGTCCTTGCTTCCTTATATAACTGCATAGAAACATGATCGCCAAAGTGCATTCTCGCACTCCCAAATGCTGAATCCACTCGCTGCCTTAGAACGTGTTTGCCAGCGTGTGTTCTTGCTTACTTATATAACTGCACAGGAACATGATGGCCAAAGTGCATTCTGGCACTCACAAATGTTGAATCCACTCACTGGCTTAAAACGTGTTTGCCAGAGTGTCCTTGCTTCCTTATATAACTGCATAGGAACATGATTTCCAAAGTGCATTCTCGCACTCACAAATGTTGAATCCACTCACTGGCTTAAAACGTGTTTGCCAGAGTGTCCTTGCTTCCTTATATTACTGCATAGAAACATGATCGCCAAAGTGCATTCTCGCACTCCCAAATGCTGAATCCACTCGCTGCCTTAGAACGTGTTTGCCAGCGTGTGTTCTTGCTTACTTATATAACTGCATAGGAACATGATTGCCAAAGTGCATTCTCGCACTCCCAAATGCTGAATCCACTCCCTGGCATAAAACGTGTTTGCCAGCGTGTGTTCTTGCTTACTTATATAACTGCACAGGAACATGATGTCCAAAGTGCATTCTCGCACTCACAAATGTTGAATCCACTCACTGGCTTAAAACGTGTTTGCCAGCGTGTCCTTGCTTCCTTATATAACTGCATAGTAACATGATTTCCAAAGTGCATTCTCGCACTCCCAAATGCTGAATCTACTCCCCGGCATAAAACGTATTTGCCAGAGTGTGTCCTTGCTTACTTCAGAGGAACATGATTGCCAAAGTGCATTCTCGCACTCCCAAATGCTGAATCCACTCCCTGGCATAAAACGTGTTTGCCAGCGTGTGTTCTTGCTTACTTATATAACTGCACAGGAACATGATTTCCAAAGTGCATTGTCGCACTCCCAAATGCTGAATCTACTCCCCGGCATAAAACGTATTTGCCAGAGTGTGTCCTTGCTTACTTCAGAGGAACATGATTGCCAAAGTGCATTCTCGCACTCCCAAATGCTGAATCCACTCCCTGGCATAAAACGTGTTTGCCAGCGTGTGTTCTTGCTTACTTATATAACTGCACAGGAACATGATTTCCAAAGTGCATTCTCGCACTCACAAATGTTGAATCCACTCACTGGCTTAAAACGTGTTTGCCAGCGTGTCCTTGCTTCCTTATATAACTGCATAGTAACATGATTTCCAAAGTGCATTCTCGCACTCACAAATGTTGAATCCACTCACTGGCTTAAAACGTGTTTGCCAGAGTGTGTCCTTGCTTACTTCAGAGGAAAATGATTGCCAAAGTGCATTCTCGCACTCCCAAATGCTGAATCCACTCCCTGGCATAAAACGTGTTTGCCAGCGTGTGTTCTTGCTTACTTATATAACTGCACAGGAACATGATTTCCAAAGTGCATTGTCGCACTCCCAAATGCTGAATCTACTCCCCGGCATAAAACGTATTTGCCAGAGTGTGTCCTTGCTTACTTCAGAGGAACATGATTGCCAAAGTGCATTCTCGCACTCCCAAATGCTGAATCCACTCCCTGGCATAAAACGTGTTTGCCAGCGTGTGTTCTTGCTTACTTATATAACTGCACAGGAACATGATTTCCAAAGTGCATTCTCGCACTCACAAATGTTGAATCCACTCACTGGCTTAAAACGTGTTTGCCAGAGTGTGTCCTTGCTTACTTCAGAGGAAAATGATTGCCAAAGTGCATTCTCGCACTCCCAAATGCTGAATCCACTCCCTGCCTTAGAACGTGTTTGCCAGCGTGTGTTCTTGCTTACTTATATAACTGCATAGGAACATGATTGCCAAAGTGCATTCTCGCACTCCCAAATGCTGAATCCACTCCCTGGCATAAAACGTGTTTGCCAGCGTGTGTTCTTGCTTACTTATATAACTGCACAGGAACATGATGTCCAAAGTGCATTCTCGCACTCACAAATGTTGAATCCACTCACTGGCTTAAAACGTGTTTGCCAGAGTGTGTCCTTGCTTACTTCAGAGGAAAATGATTGCCAAAGTGCATTGTCGCACTCCCAAATGCTGAATCTACTCCCCGGCATAAAACGTATTTGCCAGAGTGTGTCCTTGCTTACTTCAGAGGAACATGATTGCCAAAGTGCATTCTCGCACTCCCAAATGCTGAATCCACTCCCTGGCATAAAACGTGTTTGCCAGCGTGTGTTCTTGCTTACTTATATAACTGCACTGAAACATGATTACCAAAGTGCATTCTCGCACTCCTAAATGAAGAATGGACTCGCTGCCTTAGAACGTGTTTGCCGGAGTGTGTCCTTGCTTACTTCAGAGGAACATGATTGCCAAAGTGAATTCTCGCACTCCCAAATGCTGAATCCACTCACTGGCTTAAAACGTGTTTGCCAGAGTGTCCTTGCTTCCTTATATAACTGCATAGAAACATGATCGCCAAAGTGCATTCTCGCACTCCCAAATGCTGAATCCACTCACTGGCTTAAAACGTGTTTGCCAGAGTGTCCTTGCTTCCTTATATAACTGCATAGAAACATGATCGCCAAAGTGCATTCTCGCACTCCCAAATGCTGAATCCACTCGCTGCCTTAGAACGTGTTTGCCAGAGTGTGTCCTTGCTTACTTATGTAACAGCACTGAAACATGATCGCCAAAGTGCATTCTCGCACTCCCAAATGCAGAATGGACTCGCTGCCTTTGAACGTGTTTGCCAGCGTGTGTTCTTACTTATATAACTGCACAGGAACATGATTGCCAAAGTGCATTCTCGCACTCCCAAATGCTGAATCCACTTCCCGGCATAAAACGTGTTTGCCAGAGTGTGTCCTTGCTTACTTCAGAGGAACATGATTGCCAAAGTGCATTCTCGCACTCCCAAATGCTGAATCCACTCGCTGGCTTAAAACGTGTTTGCCAGAGTGTGTCCTTGTTTATTTATGTAACTGCACTGAAACATTACCAAAGTGCATTCTCGCACTCCCAAATGCAGAATGGACTCGCTGCCTTAGAACGTGTTTGCCGGAGTGTGTTCTTGCTGACTTCAGAGGAACATGATTGCCAAAGTGAATTCTCGCACTCCCAAATGTTGAATCCACTCACTGGCTTAAAACGTGTTTGCCAGAGTGTCCTTGCTTCCTTATATAACTGCATAGAAACATGATCGCCAAAGTGCATTCTCGCACTCCCAAATGCTGAATCCACTCGCTGCCTTAGAACGTGTTTGCCAGCGTGTGTTCTTGCTTACTTATATAACTGCACAGGAACATGATGGCCAAAGTGCATTCTGGCACTCACAAATGTTGAATCCACTCACTGGCTTAAAACGTGTTTGCCAGAGTGTCCTTGCTTCCTTATATAACTGCATAGGAACATGATTTCCAAAGTGCATTCTGGCACTCACAAATGTTGAATCCACTCACTGGCTTAAAACGTGTTTGCCAGAGTGTCCTTGCTTCCTTATATTACTGCATAGAAACATGATCGCCAAAGTGCATTCTCGCACTCCCAAATGCTGAATCCACTCGCTGCCTTAGAACGTGTTTGCCAGCGTGTGTTCTTGCTTACTTATATAACTGCACAGGAACATGATTTCCAAAGTGCATTGTCGCACTCCCAAATGCTGAATCCACTCCCTGGCATAAAACGTGTTTGCCAGCGTGTGTTCTTGCTTACTTATATAACTGCACAGGAACATGATTTCCAAAGTGCATTGTCGCACTCCCAAATGCTGAATCCACTCCCTGGCATAAAACGTGTTTGCCAGCGTGTGTTCTTGCTTACTTATATAACTGCACAGGAACATGATGTCCAAAGTGCATTCTCGCACTCACAAATGTTGAATCCACTCACTGGCTTAAAACGTGTTTGCCAGCGTGTCCTTGCTTCCTTATATAACTGCATAGTAACATGATTTCCAAAGTGCATTCTCGCACTCACAAATGTTGAATCCACTCACTGGCTTAAAACGTGTTTGCCAGAGTGTGTCCTTGCTTACTTCAGAGGAAAATGATTGCCAAAGTGCATTCTCGCACTCCCAAATGCTGAATCCACTCCCTGGCATAAAACGTGTTTGCCAGCGTGTGTTCTTGCTTACTTATATAACTGCACAGGAACATGATGTCCAAAGTGCATTCTCGCACTCACAAATGTTGAATCCACTCACTGGCTTAAAACGTGTTTGCCAGCGTGTCCTTGCTTCCTTATATAACTGCATAGTAACATGATTTCCAAAGTGCATTCTCGCACTCACAAATGTTGAATCCACTCACTGGCTTAAAACGTGTTTGCCAGAGTGTGTCCTTGCTTACTTCAGAGGAAAATGATTGCCAAAGTGCATTCTCGCACTCCCAAATGCTGAATCCACTCCCTGGCATAAAACGTGTTTGCCAGCGTGTGTTCTTGCTTACTTATATAACTGCACAGGAACATGATTTCCAAAGTGCATTGTCGCACTCCCAAATGCTGAATCTACTCCCCGGCATAAAACGTATTTGCCAGAGTGTGTCCTTGCTTACTTCAGAGGAACATGATTGCCAAAGTGCATTCTCGCACTCCCAAATGCTGAATCCACTCCCTGGCATAAAACGTGTTTGCCAGCGTGTGTTCTTGCTTACTTATATAACTGCACAGGAACATGATGTCCAAAGTGCATTCTCGCACTCACAAATGTTGAATCCACTCACTGGCTTAAAACGTGTTTGCCAGCGTGTCCTTGCTTCCTTATATAACTGCATAGTAACATGATTTCCAAAGTGCATTCTCGCACTCCCAAATGCTGAATCTACTCCCCGGCATAAAACGTATTTGCCAGAGTGTGTCCTTGCTTACTTCAGAGGAACATGATTGCCAAAGTGCATTCTCGCACTCCCAAATGCTGAATCTACTCCCCGGCATAAAACGTATTTGCCAGAGTGTGTCCTTGCTTACTTCAGAGGAACATGATTGCCAAAGTGCATTCTCGCACTCCCAAATGCTGAATCCACTCCCTGGCATAAAACGTGTTTGCCAGCGTGTGTTCTTGCTTACTTATATAACTGCACAGGAACATGATGTCCAAAGTGCATTCTCGCACTCACAAATGTTGAATCCACTCACTGGCTTAAAACGTGTTTGCCAGCGTGTCCTTGCTTCCTTATATAACTGCATAGTAACATGATTTCCAAAGTGCATTCTCGCACTCACAAATGTTGAATCCACTCACTGGCTTAAAACGTGTTTGCCAGAGTGTGTCCTTGCTTACTTCAGAGGAAAATGATTGCCAAAGTGCATTCTCGCACTCCCAAATGCTGAATCCACTCCCTGGCATAAAACGTGTTTGCCAGCGTGTGTTCTTGCTTACTTATATAACTGCACAGGAACATGATTTCCAAAGTGCATTGTCGCACTCCCAAATGCTGAATCTACTCCCCGGCATAAAACGTATTTGCCAGAGTGTGTCCTTGCTTACTTCAGAGGAACATGATTGCCAAAGTGCATTCTCGCACTCCCAAATGCTGAATCCACTCCCTGCCTTAGAACGTGTTTGCCAGCGTGTGTTCTTGCTTACTTATATAACTGCATAGGAACATGATTGCCAAAGTGCATTCTCGCACTCCCAAATGCTGAATCCACTCCCTGGCATAAAACGTGTTTGCCAGCGTGTGTTCTTGCTTACTTATATAACTGCACAGGAACATGATGTCCAAAGTGCATTCTCGCACTCACAAATGTTGAATCCACTCACTGGCTTAAAACGTGTTTGCCAGAGTGTGTCCTTGCTTACTTCAGAGGAAAATGATTGCCAAAGTGCATTGTCGCACTCCCAAATGCTGAATCTACTCCCCGGCATAAAACGTATTTGCCAGAGTGTGTCCTTGCTTACTTCAGAGGAACATGATTGCCAAAGTGCATTCTCGCACTCCCAAATGCTGAATCCACTCCCTGGCATAAAACGTGTTTGCCAGCGTGTGTTCTTGCTTACTTATATAACTGCACAGGAACATGATGGCCAAAGTGCATTGTCGCACTCCCAAATGCTGAATCTACTCCCCGGCATAAAACGTATTTGCCAGAGTGTGTCCTTGCTTACTTCAGAGGAACATGATTGCCAAAGTGCATTCTCGCACTCCCAAATGCTGAATCCACTCCCTGGCATAAAACGTGTTTGCCAGCGTGTGTTCTTGCTTACTTATATAACTGCACAGGAACATGATTTCCAAAGTGCATTGTCGCACTCCCAAATGCTGAATCCACTCCCTGGCATAAAACGTGTTTGCCAGCGTGTGTTCTTGCTTACTTATATAACTGCACAGGAACATGATTTCCAAAGTGCATTGTCGCACTCCCAAATGCTGAATCTACTCCCCGGCATAAAACGTATTTGCCAGAGTGTGTCCTTGCTTACTTCAGAGGAACATGATTGCCAAAGTGCATTCTCGCACTCCCAAATGCTGAATCCACTCCCTGGCATAAAACGTGTTTGCCAGCGTGTGTTCTTGCTTACTTATATAACTGCACAGGAACATGATTTCCAAAGTGCATTGTCGCACTCCCAAATGCTGAATCCACTCCCTGGCATAAAACGTGTTTGCCAGCGTGTGTTCTTGCTTACTTATATAACTGCACAGGAACATGATGTCCAAAGTGCATTCTCGCACTCACAAATGTTGAATCCACTCACTGGCTTAAAACGTGTTTGCCAGCGTGTCCTTGCTTCCTTATATAACTGCATAGTAACATGATTTCCAAAGTGCATTCTCGCACTCACAAATGTTGAATCCACTCACTGGCTTAAAACGTGTTTGCCAGAGTGTGTCCTTGCTTACTTCAGAGGAAAATGATTGCCAAAGTGCATTCTCGCACTCCCAAATGCTGAATCCACTCCCTGGCATAAAACGTGTTTGCCAGCGTGTGTTCTTGCTTACTTATATAACTGCACAGGAACATGATTTCCAAAGTGCATTGTCGCACTCCCAAATGCTGAATCTACTCCCCGGCATAAAACGTATTTGCCAGAGTGTGTCCTTGCTTACTTCAGAGGAACATGATTGCCAAAGTGCATTCTCGCACTCCCAAATGCTGAATCCACTCCCTGGCATAAAACGTGTTTGCCAGCGTGTGTTCTTGCTTACTTATATAACTGCACAGGAACATGATGTCCAAAGTGCATTCTCGCACTCACAAATGTTGAATCCACTCACTGGCTTAAAACGTGTTTGCCAGCGTGTCCTTGCTTCCTTATATAACTGCATAGTAACATGATTTCCAAAGTGCATTCTCGCACTCACAAATGTTGAATCCACTCACTGGCTTAAAACGTGTTTGCCAGAGTGTGTCCTTGCTTACTTCAGAGGAAAATGATTGCCAAAGTGCATTCTCGCACTCCCAAATGCTGAATCCACTCCCTGGCATAAAACGTGTTTGCCAGCGTGTGTTCTTGCTTACTTATATAACTGCACAGGAACATGATTTCCAAAGTGCATTGTCGCACTCCCAAATGCTGAATCCACTCCCTGGCATAAAACGTGTTTGCCAGCGTGTGTTCTTGCTTACTTATATAACTGCACAGGAACATGATGTCCAAAGTGCATTCTCGCACTCACAAATGTTGAATCCACTCACTGGCTTAAAACGTGTTTGCCAGCGTGTCCTTGCTTCCTTATATAACTGCATAGTAACATGATTTCCAAAGTGCATTCTCGCACTCACAAATGTTGAATCCACTCACTGGCTTAAAACGTGTTTGCCAGAGTGTGTCCTTGCTTACTTCAGAGGAAAATGATTGCCAAAGTGCATTCTCGCACTCCCAAATGCTGAATCCACTCCCTGGCATAAAACGTGTTTGCCAGCGTGTGTTCTTGCTTACTTATATAACTGCACAGGAACATGATTTCCAAAGTGCATTGTCGCACTCCCAAATGCTGAATCTACTCCCCGGCATAAAACGTATTTGCCAGAGTGTGTCCTTGCTTACTTCAGAGGAACATGATTGCCAAAGTGCATTCTCGCACTCCCAAATGCTGAATCCACTCCCTGGCATAAAACGTGTTTGCCAGCGTGTGTTCTTGCTTACTTATATAACTGCACAGGAACATGATTTCCAAAGTGCATTGTCGCACTCCCAAATGCTGAATCTACTCCCCGGCATAAAACGTATTTGCCAGAGTGTGTCCTTGCTTACTTCAGAGGAACATGATTGCCAAGTGCATTCTCGCACATCCAATGCGGAATCCTACTCCCCGGCATAAAACGTATTTGCCAGAGTGTGTCCTTGCTTACTTCAGAGGAACATGATTGCCAAAGTGCATTCTCGCACTCCCAAATGCTGAATCCACTCCCTGGCATAAAACGTGTTTGCCAGCGTGTGTTCTTGCTTACTTATATAACTGCACTGAAACATGATTACCAAAGTGCATTCTCGCACTCCTAAATGAGATGGACTCGCCTTAGAACGTG